>NW_027224274.1:1200000-1537851 GCF_023699985.2 Odocoileus virginianus
CCATCCCAGTTTGGCTGGAACTAAGGGGTTTGCCAGGACATGGGATGTCAATGCTAAAACGGGAAATGTCCAAAACAAGCCAGGATGCTTGGTTACCCTAGGCTGGGTGGTTCATATTGCTTTGAGGTAGGGAGGGATCCTGTCAAGTCACAAATATGTTTTCCAATGTTACCTTCCAGAAGTTTATTGTTTTATCTTTCACATTTAAGTCAATCATCAATCTAGAATTGACTTTTTGTGTGTGGTATAAGGTAAAGGTCAACCTTCCTTTAATCCCCGATGGATGCATACTGATCAACCCAGCACTATTTATGGAGAAAACCCACTTTCTCCATCGTTTTGCAGTTATACCTTTGTCATAAGTCACATGTCATAAATCAGTTGTGTGACTTTGTTTCTGGACACCTTATTGCCTTCCATTTCTCTATTTATGCCTATGTGATATTATTAATATTGATATTAATATCATGGTACTTGATAGCATAAAGGTCCTCTGACTGTCTTCTTTTTCACTAAGATTGGCTCGGCTGTTCTTGGTCCTTTGCATTTCATGTAAATTTAAGCACCAGACCATTGACCTCCTGAAAGAAATGTGTTAGGATTTTGACTGAGGTTACATCAGATCTCTCAATAACTTTGAGAGACATCTTCATAAGACTCAACATTTCAGTTAGTGAAAATATTACATACCAATATATATTTAGGTCCTTTATTTCTCTCATCAATGCTTGGTACTTTTCCTGAATAACCTTTTAAATAAACACATTTGGGGCCCCGCTTCCAAGCCTAACAAATTAAAATATCCAGGAATGAGTTGTTTTTATGACCGTGAACACCTTGGTACATATTCTCCAGACTTGATTCATGAAACTAATATAAATGGGTATCTATTCCCTTGAGACTGGAGTGCAATTACCTTAATGCTCTTAGCTCACAGTTGGTGCTAACTGCAACGCCTGTTGTCCTACTTCCCTCAATACAGTATTACAAATTCCTGGAACCTTATGTTCTCATGGTCTCTTCTGACACTTGATCTCTGGATCTCACTTTTATCCCACTGTTACTGTCTCTTCTTCTCTTCTTCACAATTTAAACCATTCATGGACCCCATGGGGGAACTGAACCCCTACGCCTACTCAGTTTCTTTATCGCGTATTTTGAATAGCTTCACTCTGTACTCTGCATATCTCTGACCCACCTTTGCGCGTCCAAAGGTACAATTACAAGCTCTGATAAAACAAAAGACATCTATTCTGTGTCTCACTTTTTAGCAACAAAGAGTAGCGAGGATTTAAAGTTTCTATTTTTCTTTTACCACTCCTGCTTCCATAAGTCTTTCTCAGTAGAAGGGACTAATTGGAGGTAATTATCTTCCTATATGTAAAAATTATTTTAGAATTATCCCAACTTTCAGAGGTAAAGGCTTCTTATATACATATTTACACAACACATACATATAGATCAATGTGTTTACATCAGTGTGTATATACATATATATGTGTATGTTTGTTTGTATATATACACACACATTTAAATATATTTTTAAACTAGTTTTCATATTGAATTCAGTTATGATCATTTTTAAAGTGATTCTCCTATGACTCTCAGGTATACAATCATGTTATTGGCCCACCATAATAATTCAGAAGAGACAACATTAAAAGAAAAAACTATATACCCTTAGAAAAGTGATGAGCTCTTTCTAACTTAAAGCTGCATGCCTTGCACTTTTATTTAATAAAAAGATGGAAAAAGATCCCCACTTGGCTGCTTCTTTAATGGGTCTAGATATTCATAGTTATTGACTGCAAAGCAGTCCTAATTTTTCCTGAGTTTATACCGTTTTTATGAAGAAAGAGAAAAAAAGACATTTTCACGTAGAAAAAATAAGAAGTGGGGGCTGTAAACTTTTTATGTTTTTATAATGGTTTTTCCCCTGGAGAAGGGAACAGCTACCCACTCCAGTATTCTGACCTGCAGAATTCCATGGACTGTATGGTGTTGCAGAGTCAGACACTACTGAGCAACTTTCACTTCCACTTACATTGGTTCTTTCACAAAAAGATTGCTTACCACAGGCTTTGAATTCAGGGATTAACTATATCCATTTGCATTTTTGAAAATATACTCAACAAAATGCTCAGAAATGTTTTCCCTTAATCCTTAGGAAACCCCACAAATTGAACAGATACCTCTGGGCCTTAAGACCCTTCATCAGTGTTGATCTACAGCAGATCATTGCTTTTGGAGAAGATAAGTTTCGCTCCCAAAATAGGCTACCACAAAAGCAAGACTTGTGAAACAAGCTACTCTAAATAAACAGATTTTTAGCTAAGTTATATATTAGCAATCCTAACCTTCTGTGTACACCTCTTGTACTCTCAAATTTTCCTTCTGGGATAATTATATGTCTTTGCACTCCAAATAGGAGGAAAAATACATACTGACAATGAACTTGGCAGAGCGGCTGGTGGAAGGAAGAGGCATAGTCGTGGAGGCAAAAGAAAGGTGCTAAGGTTAGAGTTTCAAAAGAAATTGTAATCTTTATGGTGGAAATAGGAGATTTATCTGGATTTTGAGCCTTCTATTTGGGGTGCTTGGAAGTCTGACACAGATCATTCTGAAAAGAGTCACATATACATTTCCAGAGGGATTTGCATTATTCTCATGTACATCATCAAGCGCTGTGCGTGCTTCAAATCTTAGCACAGAGTTAGAAGCATGGTATTTTGAGTCATAACATTTACTCCTTAATGAATGTCATCCACAAAGCATAGCAGCTATTGAGTTATCATTCCCTTGAACATTTCTAATTTGTTTTATGTAAAAAAGAAACTGTAACATCTCATTGGTAAAGGAGGCAAATCTTAAAGAGGGAGGGCTTATATTCCAGCTCTTACCTTTGTTTCAAAGGAAGATGGTGATCCAAGGGAGTACAGGTGTTTATCTCTTGCCCTAAAATAATAATGATTCTGACTAAAAATGTTTTCTGACTCTTAAAGCTTACCAAACTTTCATTAAAATAGAAACTGAGTCAAAAGTCCCAAAGTGCTCATTATAAACCAGTTTTCCACCCTTAGGAACTAATATTTATAGAGTACAACTTATGAATCATGGTTTTTACTTTTTATTTTATACTTGTTAACCCATTTAAATTTTCTGCAACCTTGAGAGGAGATTGATTATCAGGAAGCATTTAACAAGAGGCTTCCTGTGTGCTGATCTGGATCTGTCAGGAACCCTCTGGTCCTTACTGATTCCTGAATATTCAGGAATTCAGAGGAGAGGCACGCCTTTCCCAGGGCTGAGGAATCCAGGCATTTCTCATTACAGTGATAAGTACCCTCTTCCTTTTTATGAGCCAAATGGTAAAAGATGATTGTTTGCAACTCTCTCTCTTTGATAGGGATCATCTTATGTTTTGTAAGTCTGGAATTTTAATCTTTGTCTTTGCTGAGAATTACTACAGTATATATGCCCACGCCATGTTGATTAAAACACCTTTGCTCCATCAGAGCTTTGGTCCCCGTGTCTTTCTTTCTTTCTATTCCTTCTCTTTCTCTCTCTCTGTTTCTGGCTAATTCCTTGGAGCGCGGAGGCCCGCTAAGCTCACTTTCTTGCCCGGGCTTCTAAGACCCTCTCGAGAGGGCGCCCGGTGCCTCCGCGCAGCAGCGCCGCCCTAAGAACAGGGCTCTATTGGCTTTCCGCGTAAACCAGGGGATGTCAGCCTCTTTCTCTCTCTTACTCTCGGAACCACCAGGTTCCGGTCCATTAAAGGACCAACAAGCGCTCTCTCTTACTTTCTTATCGTCGACTCCGGACCACCAGGTTCTGGTCCATTAAAGGACCAACAATTGATGGAGCCCACATCATAGATGAGGAAACTGAGGCTCAGAGAGGTTGCATGGCGAAACCAGCATTTACACCTTAAATGATGAAGCCAGTCTGCAAACCCAAATCGGTGTATCTCCTCAGTAGTTTCCCAGGCAATCCAAGGTGGTCCTTGCTCTGCATTTTGAAACCGCTGTCGTTGTCTGCTCTCACTTTAAAAATGCCAAGAGCATTTAGTTTATATCATTGGAACAACAGCTGTAGGCCTTGTTGGCAAGATATAAACTGTTGTCAGCACCTCGTATATCCTGAACAAAATCTGCACAAATTTTCTGTAACAAGAGTAATGAACAGTGATAACGATAATAGCACCTTAAATTTGTACAACATAGAAGAGTTTATAAAGCACTTGCGTTTGGGGAAGCACACTGACTGAAACCTCCCACCCTGGCCAGGCACCATAGTAACCATTTGTGTGAGTTATTTTGCGACAGGAGGTACTAGAACGGAACATGGAACTAACAAACCACCAATAACCGAAAGAGCTCAGGAAAGGACAAAAGGAGAAGCCACGAGTCCTACCACCTCCCGGAATCCTTCTTGCTGGCGCCCATCTTGGTTGAACAATGCATGCACCACCAGGAAGGATGCTGAGTCAGAATGATTGCCAAAGACAACCCAGAAATGAATCCTATCACCATAAAACTGGAGACTGTGAGCCACACAGCAGAGCAGTTTTCCTGGGTTCCCTTACTCCTTCCGAATAAAGTCTCTTGCTTTATCAGCATGTGTGTCTCCTCAGACAATTTATATCTGAGTGTTAGTCAAGACAAGAACCCACTCTCAGGGCCTGGAAGGGGTCCCCATTCTTGCAACACTTTCACATGTTATCTACATATATTGCAGATTGTCTGGACCTAGACTTTCACAGTGATTTCAACCTGTGTCAGTCCTTATGACTGGTAGTATCTGCCTTGAACTCTGTGCTGGAAAGGATCCTGAGGGTCATTCCAGGATCTGTGGGAATCAGGGCCACCAGTGAGCAGCCTTGTTAAAGTGTCAAAGGCACGTTAGGTGTCTGTCTGCTGTCTCTTCTTATACGGGAGTAAATGGCTTCCGTGTGGTCATATGCTAAGTGGTGGTGCCGTGCTGTGCTCTGCTTAGGCGCTCAGTCGTGTCCAGTTCTCTGCGACCCCATGGACTAGAGCCCGCCGGGTACCTCTGTCCATGGGATTCTCCAGGCAAGAACACTGGAGTGGGTGGCCATGCCCTCCTCCAGGGGATCTTCCCGACCCAGGCAGATTCTTTACCATCTGAGCAATCAGGGAAGCCCAAATAAGTGGTAAAGCTGAAACCAAAGTTCAGGCTCCCCTCAATCTGTTGTCATTGCAATTAAACCATACTGTATGTGAAGACAGTATATCATTTTGAGCTCAATAATGTTTAATCTAGATGCTTTCTTTAGCAAAAGGCAAAAAAAAAAAAAAAATGATGTCACTTGTGAATAGTCACAAAGAAATGGCCTCAGGTATGCAAATGCTGTGGGGGGTACAAACTACACAGGTGAGGCTACAGACATACTGAACTGTTGTCAACTGTGTGCTGTTACCTAACTGATACTAGCTGGAAAGTCTAAGAAGCTCAAAATCCTATTTCAAAGGCCAAGGACCTCTTGATAATGCCAGAGTAGCATCAACATGACATTGGAAATCAAGCAAAGTCTCCAAGCTGACACAGCAATAAGTGTGACCAATCTTTTAGTTATTGCTTCTCAGCCTTTTGGCTAAGGTCAGGTGCAATCTTTTAGTTAATTTAACATCTCCATGTTCATGCAGCGCTGTTTACAATAGCTAGGACACGGAAGCAACCTAGATGTCCATTGACAGATGAATGGATAAGGAAGATGTGGTACATATACACAATGGAATGTATCTCAGCTATTAAAAAAACACGTGAGTCAGTTCTAATGAAGTGGATGAAACTGGAGCCTCTTATACAGACTGAAATAAGTAAAAAAGAGAAACAGCAATACAACATATTAACATATACATATGGAATTTAGAAAGTAATGACAATCTTATATGCAAGGCAGCAAAAGAGACACAGATGCAAAGAATAGACTTTTGGACTATGTAGGAGAACGTGGGGGTGGAATGATTTGAGAGAATAGCATTCAATATACACTGAAACACGTATATTACCATATGTAAAATAGATGACCAGTGCAAGTTCGATGCATGAAGCAGGGCGCTCAAAGCCGGTGCTCTGGGACAGCCTAGAGGGATGGGGTGTGGAGGGAGGTGGGAGGGGTATTCAGGATGCGGGGACACATGTGGCTGATTCGGGTAGATGCATGGCAAAAACCACAACAATGCTGTAAAGTAATTATCCTCCAATTAAAATAAATTAATTACTTAAAAAAAAACAAAGCTCTACATTCAAGACAATCAGATATTTGAAGCAGTCGAATAGTCATATAGAAGATGTTCTAGTAAATATTGTTGATAATGATAATAATTTTTAAAATTTAATTAGTGTGTGACTATGGAAGTAAAAGCAGAAACCAACTGTGTTCTTCAATAAAAAAAAAAATTAACATTTCCCTCTGGCCTATGACAAAACACTTCCAGCTTCTTGAAGAATTTTACTAATGCAGTATTAAAACAATTTAGCATAAAAAGAGAAGAGAAAATCAGTAATTATACATATGCAAGCAGGAACACATATATAACCTTTGGGAATCATGGCAAAATCCCGCAGGTTATTATGGTTTCTTCAGAGTGAAAGTGGCACAGGCTGTAAAATCACTGACCGCAACAAGACTTGTGAAGGATAGCTATACAGCAGAGAGGCTGAACTGTTCCTAGAGTAGGCCACCGGTTCAGACACTGTCGCCGCTCTCTCCTCTGTCCGCAGTGATATCTTGGAATACAGAAGACAAGGAGGCACATACGTAGTCAGCTCTGGCCACCAAAGGCCAAACAGCTTTTCCTTCCAGCTGGGGTTACCTGCCTGACTTCGCAATACCCAAGACTCAGGGCAGTTGAGTAGCAGAATACCCCACCCCACCACTTAGCCCCAGCCACCTCAGAGAGAGCTGACAGGGGTTGCTTATAGCTCTACACACTGCCTTTGTTGGTGGTTTCCAAGGTGACAGAGTGTTCTGTCCTTTGCTGTAAATAGACAGGAGCAAAGGGCCCCAACCCATCCTTCTGCTTCTGTTAGCTTCTGTTGAGCTCAGTTGAACGTTTCTTACGAGGGGGATGTAAAAGCCCTGTTTCCTAGAGTCAAGCCTTCCTGGGGTTTTGTTGCTGTTATTGCTGTCTCTTTGTTTTATGTCTACGTGGAACTTTGCTGTCAGACATGAAGCCTTGTAGCTGTCATCCAAAGGCCTCAGATTCTCACTCCTATTTCATTCCAAAATATCTCAGTAGGGGAGGAATACATTCAGTAATGTTGAGGATTGCTATTATATATTCCCAGTTAGTCACTCAACCAACTGCCCTGTGAGATGACACTTTCCCAAACCACTGACCCAGGCCTGGCCTGTGACGTTCTTTGAGCAAATGTGCTCTCAGAGGAGCTGATGTATGCTGTGACTGAGTAAAGTTTTAAGAGCCATCTCATAACTCTGCCACTGCTGTTTTTTGTCCTCTGCCTTGGAAAAGGTACTGAGGTATCCAGCTGGGGGCTGCTCATTCAGCCTAGATCCCAGAATAAAGGAGATACACAGAGCACTGCCACAACTAATCACAGTTTACGTGTAATAAGAGTGAGAAATAAAATTTTGTATTTGTGAGCCCCTAAGATTTTGAGAAATGTTTGTTACTAGAGCACAACCTAGGACAAACTGACTCATGAACTAGTGGTTAGCATGAAACAGAAGAAGTAACTGAACAAACGGGCTGCACGGGCCTGCAGCAAAGTGGAAAACCCGCTCTGGTCTGAAGGGCATAGCAGGGACTCAGCTTCAAGTGCTTACTGCCTTTCAGGAACACAGGCCTATCAGCCTTGCCAATTTTTAAGAGTATATCAGGGGTGCGGGAGGGATGGATTGGGAGTCTAGGATTAGCAGATGCAAACTATTTTACATAGGACGAATAAATAACAAAAGCCGACTGTATATATCACAAGGAACTATATTCAGCATCCTGTGATAAGCCATAACGGAAAAGAATGTGTAAAATAACAAGAAAAAGTATATGTATAACTGAGGCACTTTGCTGTACAGCAGAAATTAAACGCAATGTAAATCAACTATGCTTCAATAACATTTTAAATAAGAGTATATCAGGAATCTAGATTTTCATGTGAATTCTACCAGTTTTTCAATGTTCAAACTAAATTCAGGCCAAATAATGCACATACTATAGTGCAAATTTGGGCATCAGGCTCTAGTGTGTTAACGCTGTTCCAAGTTAACTGCACGCCCCATGGCACAACTGGTCTATCCACTGCTCTCCAACGCCACCAGTGTTCCATCCCCACTTCTGTTACTCTTGCTGTGTCCTATCCTCCCACTCTGCTCTCAGCCCTCTGCCACATGCCCCTCTTTCAAGGTCTTTGTCGAGTTCTTCCTCCATTTCTCCAACCAGACAATCCATCCCTGAATTTACAGCCTGTATTGTAGTTAGCATTTCGCATGTTTCTCCAATGTTATTGTCTTCTTATACACACTCCATCCTTTGAGACTCAATAAGCCCAGTGCCTCTCACACGCTAGTAAAGTAATGCTCAAAATTCTCCAAGTCAGGCTTCAGCAATACGTGAACCGTGAACTTCCAGATGTTCAACTGGTTTTAGAAAAGGCAGAGGAACCAGAGATCAAGTTGCCAACATCCACTGGATCATCAAGAAAGCAAGAAAGTTTCAGAAAAACATCTATTTCTTCTTTATTGACTGTTCCAAAGCATTTGACTGTGTGGACCACATCAAACTCTGGAAAATTCTTAAAGAGATGGGAATACCAGACCATCTGACCTTCCTCTTGAGAAACCTGTATGCAGGTCAGGAAGCAACAGTTATAACTGGACATGGAACAACAGACTGGTTCCAAATAGGAAAAGGAGTACGTCAAGGCTGTATACTGTCACCCTGCTTATTTAACTTATATGCAGAGTACATCATGAGAAACACTGAGCTGGAAGAAGCACAAGCTGGAATCAAGATTGCCAGGAGAAATATGCAGATATGTCATCTGCAGATATGCAGATGACACCACCCTTATGGCAGAAAGTGAAGAAGAACTAAAGAACCTCTTGATGAAAGTGAAGAGGAGAGTGAAAAAGTTGGCTTAAAGCTCAGCATTCAGAAAACTAAGATCATGGCATCTGGTCCCATCACTTCATGGAAAATAGATGGGGAAACAGTAGAAACAGTGAAAGACTTTATTTTGGGGGGCTCCAAAATCATTGTAGATGGTGATTGCAGCCATGAAATTAGAAGATGCTTACTCCTTGGAAGGAAAGTTATGACCAACCTAGACAGCATATGAAAAAGCAGAGACATTACTTTGCCAACAAAGGTCTGTCTAGTCAAGGTTTTGGTTTTTCCAGTGGTCATGTATGGATGTGAGAGTTGGACTATAAAAAAAGCTGAGTGCTGAAGAATTGATGATTTTGAACTGTGGTGTTGGAGAAGACTCTTGAGAGTCCCTTCGACTGCAAGTAGGTCCAACCAGTCCATCCTAAAGGAGATCATTCTGGATATTCATTGGAAGGACTGATGTTGAAGCTGAAACTCCAGTACTTTGGCCACCTGATGCGAAGAACTGACTCATTGGGAAAGACCCTGATGCTGGGAAAGATTGAAGGCAGGAGGAGAAGGGGACGACAGAGGGTGAGATGGTTGAATGGCATCACCGACTCGATGGACATAGGTTTGGGTGGACTCTGGGAGTTGGTGATGGGCAGGGAGGCCTGGCGTGCTGTGGTTCATGGGGTCGCAAAGAGTCAGACACGACCGAGCGACTGAACTGAACTGAAGCCCAGTGAAGACAAAGATCATAGCTTATATTTTTTGGCATCCTTAGTGCCTTACAGACTTAATAGATACAAAATTAATGGTTTTATGCCGATAGTCTGTTGGTTGAGGTGAACACTCACTGTCAAGGATCTCCTTCAAGATTCTTGAATACAAAGGATGAAGCCTGGAAAGAGTCAGATTCTGGATACTTTCCTACTTTCTTCACATTAAAGAATGTCACTAGCTCATTAACAAACAAACAAGTCAGGTTTGAATGCTGTACACACAATCTTGTTAATGCCTGAGATTCTTTGTAGATTAAGTTCTCTCTGCTCTGATAAACATATAATTAGGGATTGAATATCAGCATGAATCCAGTTCACCTGGAATCGAGTTGCATGTTATGCTGACTATTCTTATAAGACCCCTCTTGTATCTCATGCCTCAATGACCAAAGTAAGTTATGACATTCGTTGAGTTCTTAAAGAAGGATAATAACTTTTCAACCTGCTGGCACATCCTTTCAAGTGCTTTTTTAGGAGTCCTGCTGTATGCATAGCCACTGCAATGTTTTTCATGAGCCTCAAAATAAGTTTGTTGAAACGAACAAGTGAGTTAATGAACTGCTTTAATACTGCGGGTGCTATTTCCCCAGCACAGGAAGATTAAGTTCCCACCACTGTACCCTGTTCTTTCATAATCCAAATTGGCTTAACCCCTGTAATTTTCACTGCTTTTGAAGTAATTCTGTACTAATCATCCTCCTAATTTCCCTGAGAACCTAAAGACTAGAAGAATCTAGTTCTTTAATTAGCAAGTATTGTAACATGTGTTTTCTTATATTTTAACATTGAGTTGTTCAGTGTATATGTGAAAAGGGGCCAAATAACACCCAAACGTGTTACCCCAATTACTAGAAGATAAACTACCAGATCTAGGAAATTAATACCAGAGTCAGAACAAATCACTTGGAAGTGAGTCACTTCCCTTTGGCAACTGAAATTGATTTAAGCAACTTCCCCCCACATCCAGTTACTCGCCCTGCCCCACTGCCCTGCACCATGTTTTTTTCTGACATTTCTTTTCAAATGCCATTGAACACCTCATTTTGTCAAATTAGATAAATCCAAGCTGCCAATCTCATGTGCCTTTGAAGCCATATGGTCATATGTCTAGGACATTCTAGGACACTCCAATTTCATGTAACTTAAATCTTTTTAATAAAGACAATTTGTTAAATATGTAACTAAATATAAAGATATTTCATATAGCTGTAAGACTTCAAAATAGTTCAATTCACAAGTGAGAAAAGACTCTCAATTACCATTCAGTTCTATTTAACCAATGTTTACTGACTACTCCATACTATGCCAGTCCTTGAGTTAGGTCAAAGGGAACTAGAGGTAAATATGACATAATCCTTGCCATTATAGGACCTTACAAAGAAAACAATAAATTACAATTTGCTGATTTGTGTATAACAACAAAAAAATATTCCAATTACAAGGAAACATACAACTTTATTTAGTCTGAAGGTAGGCAGTGCAGGGGAGGCCTGAAAGAGGTGACTCCTTGACTGGGTTTTGAAGGATAAATAGGATAAGAATAGCCTATGTATACCTTTGTTTAGGAAATTAGGATCATTCTGTAGCAATAAAAGAACCCAAAGGCTAAAAGAGAGCTATTAGTCTAATTATATTTATTGTACTTCAGAAATATTTCTGGGTTTTAATTTTGGCTTAAAATATTCTCTAGCTATTGTCAGTTGGGAAGAAAATTTATTATGTTTGTTTTAAAACTATGTAAAAACCATGCCTTGGATGTTTGTTTGTTGATGATGAATGCCGTGAGTGGCTTCCAAACTGAACTGAAAACTACCCGCTTGTGGGGTCAAGACAAGCCTAAAAGGGACAGCTTGGTTGGATGGAAATCACTGGTTTATAAAATCACACGCACATTTTCTCTTACAGGACACTTGATGCACCTGCTATTTACTCTTCAACTTTTTCTGAAAAGGAAAAAAAAAAAAGTTCTGCCCACAATGTTAAAAGGGTCAGGGGAAGAGGGAATCATTAGAACATAATTTGGAGTTTGCAGGAATCCCGTAGTCCACTAGCTGGCTGTGATCTGAAATGTAAAAGAGAGTCTGAAAGTTTGGAGAAAGTGTCTTCTGGGTGGGAAGCATACAAGGCCTCCTGACCAAAAAGAGAGTCTTCTGCTGTATAAACCCAAGTAAAAGTGAAAGTGTTAGTTGCTCAGTTGTGTCCAACTCTTTGTGACCCTGGACTACAGCCTGCCAGGCTCCTCTGTCCATGGAATTCTCTAGGCAAGAATACTGGAGTGGGTTGCATTCCCTTCTCTCTCCAGGGGATCTTCCTGACCCAGGGATCAAATCCAGGTCTTCTGCATTGCAGGCAGATTCTTTACCGTCTGAGTCACCATAAGGACCTCTATGCAGAGAAAATGTGCCAAAATAATACCTTCATGTAGTGTCTTTGAGAACGGGAAAAGAAATGAAATGTCTCTCATTGAAGAGAAGAATTAGGATGATCTGGTTATTTTAAACAAGCTTTTAAACTTTAATATATGCTTTCCCCCCACTCTCCCCCCTATATAGTGTATTCCTAAAAATCTGCCTGGAAAATTAGACCCATACTACAGGATAAATGGACTTATGTGTAAAATGAGAATATTTTCAGAGAATTAAATGCATCCCAAAGACCATCATTTTACCCCCCTTTTTAGATGGAATCTTAATGATCTATTTTAAGCATTTTATTCTGAAGTTTTTTTCTCTTTCTTTATAATTCAGTATATTTGTTTACATTGACTACATTAATAAGTCTAATTGACATCTGTCTTAGGCCAAAGATTGACCACATAATGATTTTTATCTTAGTCTCAAGTCTATTGAATTAATGAGAGCCTTGCTTCCTATCACAAATAAAAGCATTTTCTTTCTGTTCTCTAGTCATTGAAAAGATTTTCATGTGTATTAAAGCAAAACACGTGTGTATGTATACTCAATATTGCTGTAAATTTGAGAAATTAAAAGTATATCCATAAGCCTCATTCTCCCCACTCCAATGCCCATTCCTAGAACCTTTTAACTGTTTCTTCTGTTTTTTACTGTCTAAATATGCTTATACTGCCAATTTTTTTCAAAATTTTATATTTTGGACATTATTTATTTACTTCTAATTGTAGACGTAGATAGGATTTAGTTTGGATTGATGAGTTTCCTTTATTCTTATACCACCTCACTTAGAGCTATGACCGTGTTATTTTTTTTATTAAATCAACATTCAAAATTATAGTAAAACATATAAAACCAGAATTGACATTTTTATTGTTAGGTGGGCTTCTCTGGTGGCTTAGTCAGGAAAAAATCCATCCGCCTGCAATGAAGATCCCCTGGAGAAGGGCATGGCAGCCCACTCCAGTGTTCTTGCCGGGATAAACCCATGGGCAGAGGAGCGTGGTGGGCTGCAGTCCATGGGATCGCAAAGGGTCAGACCCGACTGAGCGACTAACCACAGCACAGCCCAGATCCAGGTTACAGCTGAGCCACTCAGTCTACTTTGATTATATTTATTATCAAGTTCTACTTTCCTTTTTCTCCTGAAGTAAATAATTATCTTATTTGTTGTTTGCTTAGTCTTCATGTAACTATTACTAATTAATCCCTAAACTTTCTAAGAGGAACATGGTACTCTTCTCAGTAGGATCAACATCAGTAAATTTAACAATTTTTTGAAGCCATCCCTCCTGGCCTTCACCATCCTGTCTGACCTGCACTGGCTGCTCCTGAGGCTCACTTATTCTTGGGCTTGTCTTTGCCAGCAGCCCGAAAATCCCTTTCACTTCACTTCTGTGAAATATCCCCTCCTTCCTTGAGCCCACATTTTCCTCTTCCTTGGCTTATTCCCTCAGTTTGGGCAGGGGAGGGGGGAGTAGCTTGCTGAGAAAGAGTACATTCAAAATACTTTTACATTTTTGAGACCTCAGTCAGTCTTATTTCACCCTTTAACTTAATTGAGTATTTATCTGGGAATATTTAGTGGAAATAATGTTCTCTCAGAATTTTGAAAGCATTGTCCCAATGTCTTCTAGCTTTCATTATTGCTTTTGAGAAGTACAATCCCTAATTCTTTGAACCCTTCTTTTTTTTTTCACCCTGGAAACTTCAATTTTTCTTTCTTCCTGTAGTATGGGAAGTGTGTTTTTGCTTTGTGTGTGTGTGTGTGGTTTTTTTCTTTGATAGGTAAGAAGTGGATTTATCAATATTTAGAGAGAAACATACTCCACAGAGTGTAGACCAGGACATTTTATTTTATTATTTTGTTGATAATTTCCTCCCCTTTGTTTCTTCTTCTTTCCCTTTTTGAATTTTTTGTACATTGCAGATTAATCTAAATTCTTGACTTTTCTCTTCTATTTTCTATTTGTTTCTCTTTTTTGTTCCATTTCCTGAATATTTTCTCAACTTGATCTTCCAGCTTTTCTACTGGACTCTTGATTTTTGATATATCAATTGTTTTATTATTAAGAGATCTTTCCTGTTTTCTAAATGCTCTTTTTCTCTAACATCATATTCCTCCTTAATATATACAACATCTTTTAATTTGTGAGAACATAGTGCTCATACTTTTAAAAAGAAATTTATTTCTGTTTTCTGCATTGTCTTTCTTGTTAGTTTTTTTCCCTTGCCTTTGTTGCTGTTGTTGTTTTGGCTTTCAAGTTATAGGATTTCCTTGAATTTCTGTTAGTCTATTCATGCTTAAGAATGAGGCACTAAAAATCTGATTGGAAGTTCTGCGTGCATCGGCAGAGATAGTTAATTACTGAGTTAAGCATGGTTGGTTGGTTGCTAGCTTGTGTCCGACTCATCACAGCCCCATGGACTGTAGCCTGCCAGGCTCTTCTGTCCATGGGATTTCCCAGGAAGAATACTGGAGTGGGCTGCCGTTTCCTTCTCCAGAGGATCTTTCTAACCCAGGGATCAAACCTGAATCTCCTGCATTGCAGGCAGTCTCCTGCATCACAAGAGGATTCTTTACCAGCTGAGCCACCAGGGGAGCCCATGGGAGACCCCAAATGCCTGTATCTGTAGGTTTGTCTTCTTGGGATGGTCATTAGCTCAGAAGAGAGTCTTCGCAACTGCTGGGCGTGGTGGGAAAGGCCAAGAGGTGTGCTTAGCTGTCAACACCCTGGAATTCAAGTAAAGAATATGGGGGGTCCTTATCATTTCGTAGGCTGACCTTCAGTTAATTCCTCTGTTTTCAGTTTGGTGCCTTCCTCCCACCTTCAGCAGTGCCCAGTGTCCCTAAGCTCATAGTCTCTCTGCTTCTACCTGTAGGCGTGTCTCTGCTGTTGGCGTTGGGGAGGGTTGCCTCACAACTACTTTGGTTGAAGGAAGAGACCTGGGGATCTAACTGCTTTTTATACAGACTTTTAACCAATACTCTAGTTGAGAGTTCCAGCTCATATTTCAGTCTTTAGAATGACCTGTTGTCTTGAATAAATATACTCTTCTAATAGATTCTCCTGCTAAATCAGGAAGGACTCATTCATTCAGTGTCCCTCTTCCTAAAATTTGTTGATATTGCTAAACTGTTGCTTTTTCTCCTATTTTCTTTCTCTTAGTTAACACCTTTTTGTTTTTTTACAATAACAGTAAAGGAATAACAATCATAGTTGGGTTTTAGGAGGAAAGAGAGGTGAAAATACATGTTCAAATACTCATAGTGTTAGTGTTAGTTGCTCAGTGGTGCCTGACTTTGTGATCCCGTGAACTGTAGCCTGCCAGGCTCCCCTGTCCATGAAATTCTCCAGGCAAGAATACTGGAGTAGGTAGCCACTCCCATCTCCAGGGGATCTTCTCAACCCAGGGTTTGACCTGGGTCTCCTGCATTGCTGGCAAATTCTTTACTGTCTGGAAGTCTCTAATATTCTATTTTAAAATAAAATACAAAAATTAAATAATTGCACAATCAAAACTCTTTTCTCAATTTTGAACCAGTCCATTGTTCCATGACCGGTTCTCACTGTTGCTTCTTGGCCTGGTTCAAAATTGAGAAATGAGTATATCAGGGCTGTATATTGTCACCCTGTTTATTGAACTTCTATGTAGAATAAATCATGCAAAATGCCAGGCTGGATGAAGCACAAGCTGGAATCAAGATTGCCAGGAGAAATATCAATAACCTCAGATATACAGATGATACCACCCTAATGGCAGAAAATGAAGAGGAACTAAAGAGCCTCTTGATGAAGGTGAAAGAGGAGAGTGAAAAAGCTGGCTTAAAACTCAACATTAGAAAAATGAAGATACTGACATCCAGTTCCATCACTTCATGGCAAATAGATGGGCAAAAAATGGAAACAGTGACGTGACAGACTTTATTTTCTTGAGCTCCAATATTGCTGTGGTTGGTGACTGCAGCCATGAAATTAAAAGACACTTGCTCCTTGGAAGGAAAGCAATGACAAACCTAGACAGCATATTAAAAAGCAGAGACATCACTTTGCCAACAAAGGTCTGTATAGTCAAAGCTATGTAGTCATGTATGAATGTGAGAGTTGGACCATAAAGAAGGCTGAGCACTGAAGAACTGATGCTTTTGAACTGTGGTGTTGGAGAAGACTCTTGAGAGTCCCTTGGACAGCAAGATCAAACCAGTCCATCCTAAAGGAGATCAGTCCTGGGTGTTCATTGGAAGGACTGATGTTGAAGCTGAAACTCCAATACTTTGGCCACCTGATGCAAAGAGCTGACTCATTAGAAAAGATCCTGATGCTGGGAAAGATTGAAGGCAGGAGGAGAAGGGGACCACAGAGGATGAGATGGTTGGATTGACATCACCAACTCAATGGACATGAGTTTGAGCAACTCTGGGAGATGGTGAAGGACAGGGAAGCCTAGCGTGCTGCAGTCCATGGGGCTGCAAAGAGTCAGATATGACTGACTGAACAATAAGAAAAACAACAGCCAAAACAATTGCTGAACCAAAAACACCACTGTTGAAACTGAACAAATTGGCTGGCAGACACCAAAATCATGTGAGAATTCAAAACATCCTCCTGTTAGCAGAGTACAGGAATTTGAATTCCACATATGAAATGCTAAATATATAGTATATTAACTGTATGAAAGTCACCCAAATTAGGGTCATAATGAGAAAATTATGCCAAAGAACCTGAGTTATTTCCATGACTGAGTGGGGGGTCATACAGACAAAGGATAATAAAGATTGGAATTTTATTAATTTTTCTTTTAGTCAGACTACGAAGATGTAGTCTATCCAAATCATAGTATTTTAATATGTACAAACCTCTACAAAGTTTTCTTACTTTTGAAAAATTATATTGTTATATTTAAATAATTCTACAAACACTAAAGAAGTAAAACAAAAGCAATATTTTGCCACCCAGAAATATTTTTAATATTTTTCATGTAAATAAATATAATTATTTTAATAGTTGAAGGTTATACCACTGTACTGGGTCTTCCCTGGTCACTCAGTGGTAAAGAATGTGCCTGACAATGCAGGAGACGTGCGTTCGATTCCTGGGTAGGGAAGATCTCCAGGAGATGGAAATGGCAACCCATTCCAGTATTATTGCCTGGGAAATTCCATGGACAGCGGAGTCTGGCAGGCTACAGTCCATTTGGGGTCACAAATGGACTGAGTTGGACACAACTCAGAAAATAAACAGCAACAATAATTCTTCGGGGCTTCCTTGGTGGCTTAGTGGTAAAGAACCCACCTGCCAGTGTAGGAGACGGGCATTCAATCCCTAGGTCACGAGGAGGAGATGGCAACCCACTCCAGGATTCTTGCCTGGGAAATCCTACGGACAGAGGGGCCTGATGGGCTACAGCAAAAGAGTTGGACATGACTCAGCACTAAATAACAACAATGGTACCCAAAGCAGCAGACTTCTATCAGCCTGCATAGTTTTGGGCTTCCCTGGTAGCTCAGCTGGTAAAGAATCCGCCTGCAGTGCAGGAGACCCCGGTTTTAGGGTAAGAGCTTCAGTTAAATTTCAAGTTCATTCCAGCCTGGGGAAGATCAATGTCTAGCCCTTACAGGACTGTGTGGGTGCAGACCACTGGTCCCAGAAGCTACCTTACCATAGCACGGCCTAACCTGAAGTAGCCAGTGGTACCCGGTCGCTCTGATAACTTCCTGGGAACTGGAGCCGCTGGTGAAATAGTTGCCCTGCCCTGTCGTGCTCAAGCTGAGAGGTAAGACAGAGTGCCAGACAGGGAGGCCGGCGCCGGACCAGGTCCGGGTCCGGTCCCAGGCACCAGGTGAGTGAAGGAATCTGGTCTAGTCCCTGCGCTGCGGTTGTTCCCTCTGGGATACTGACTGTGCTGTTCCACCTTTCTGAACCCCAGTTTTGCTGTCAGTGCAGATGGTGCAGCATCCTCCTTGAAGTAAATTTTTTTGAGGATGAAATTAATGATGATAGCTGACATCACCTGAGCACTTATTACTGCATGCTTTTGTGTCTTTCTCTAATTCTAACAGGCTTCCCAGGTGGCGCTAGGGTAAAGAACCCACTTGCCAACGCAGAAGACACAAGAGATTTGGGTTCGATCCCTGGGTGGGGAGGATCCCCTGGAGTAGGAAATGGCAACCTGCTCCAGTATCCTTGCCTGGAAAATTCCATGGACAGAGGAGTCTGGTGGGCTACAGTTCATGGGGTCGCAAAAGGATATGACTGAGCAAGTGAACATACACTAATTCTACCATCTGTGTCCATTCTGGATTGGGCCGGTCAACTTCAATGGATTAATTCTTCTCAGTCTGTATCACGTTTTCCTGCCTCTTTGCCTGCCTTCAGATGCCAGGTGTTGTGAATGGTATGTTGCAGGGTGTTAGATATTTGTGTATGAGCTTTGTTCTGGGTTGCAGTTACTTAGAAATACTAGCTTGATCCTTTTGGGTCTTGCTTTTATGATTTGTGAGGTGGTCCAGAGCAGTGCTCAGCCTAGTGCTGGATATTGCCCCCTTCTGTGACGAGAACTTCCGGAGGACTCTACCCAATGTGTCATGAATTATGAATTTCGTCAACCTGGCTGAAGAAGCACAGTTCAGGCATAGTGCTTCTCCTCTGAGCCTGGCCGACGGCTCCACCCCCATACCCAGAGTTCTGCTACACATCCTCGCTCTGCAGAGCCCCGATGCTCTTTCCGCTCTCCTCTCTCATACTCTGCCCTCTGCATTCTGGCCGCTCCAGTGAGTGCAGACTCAGTTCAGACTCCAGACTCAGTCTGTCTCCTCCCCTCAGTGAGATTGCTGGACGTTGCCTCACGGGCCGCTCTTTGCGTCCCAGGTTGGCAATTATCTGAGGCAGGGAGTGATGGTCCTTGTAGAGCTCATTAAGTTTGTTTCCCATTTCTCCACAATCATGATCCGTTGTCACCTCATCTCCATCGCCTTAAAACTTCCATTTCATATATTTGATCTCTTTTGTTGTTTCAGACTGGAGGATGAAATCCGGTCTCTTGTTACTTCATTTCAGTCAGTCGCAGAAGTCAGGATTTCTTGTTTGAAGTCCCCTAAATCTGGGTAAACTTGCTGACTTTATTCCTTAAGTCTGTGTGACTTTGGTCAAGTTACATAAACCGCGTGTTTTCTGCTGCACGGGGGTAAACGATCTTGCTCCACTTGCTGCCACAAGCACAGAGTGAGAAGGGGCGTCGCGCACGTTGTCTGTGTTGAGGAAAGAGAAGATGAGCAGTCGAGGCAGGAGAAGTCTTGGGAGAGAGGCTGACAGGTGAGAAGAGCAAGTGAGAGGGTGAGGAGGGAGCCAGGCAGGGACCCCTCAGATAAGAGACAGGGAGGCGCCTGGGGGGCCAACGGTGACGAGGGAGGAGGGAGTCCTGGGGGGCCTGACAGGGAAGTGGGGGGGAGGGATTCGGTAGCCACCCAGATTGTGTGGCATCGGTGCTGCATGGGGTGCCAGCCCCGGGGTGAATGGAGCTTCAAGTCTAATCCAAGTTCAGCAATCCAGGTGTCTCCTTAGGTCATACCGCGACCCTCCTACAGAGGCTTCTGCCACCAAACTGTGCCTGTGGAACTGCGTCTGCCCAGAGGGGTACGTCTTCATAATTTGCACAAAGGTGCTGTGTAGGCCGTGAGGCCCTTTCTACAAACTCTGGGCCGTGTCAGGAGACTTGTCAAGCATGAAGGAAAACAGTTCTCTCTTTTGCGGGGGAGCTTTGGACAGTAAGGACTTCCCTTGTAGCTCAGTCGGTAAAGAATCTGCCTGCAGTGCAGGAGACCCGGGTTCAATCCCTGGGTTGGGAAGATCCCCTGGAGAAAGAAATGGCAACCCACTCCGGTGTCCTTACCTGGAAAATCTCATGGACACAGGAGCCTGGCGGGCTGCGGTCCATGGGGTGGCAAAGAGTCGTGCACGACTGAGCGACTAACACTAACTTACTTTGGACAGTAAAGCACTTAATGCCATTTACTAATTGATCAATATCCACGTGTTCATTTGTTTAAGGAGGCCCACTTTGAGCCAAACGCTATGCTTGGGACTGGGGATAAAATGATGAGCAGGGCAGCCCTCTGCCTTCTGGGGAGAGGCTGTCACAGGCTGCGAGGCATGGCATCTGAGGTGGGGCCCGAGGAGAGGAGCAGGGGCCAGGTGAGGATGAGACCAGGGGAAGCAGAGCCAGCCCCTGGAGCTTGGCCCGCTGGCCAAAGTCAGTGGACAAGCCCTGGCCTATCTTCCCAAAGCCTCACATTCTCCCCTACCAAATCTGGGAGAGAGGGATGCTGGCATTAGGTTACAGGGGAGCAGGACCAGTCTGGTCCAGCCCAAGAAAGCTGGACCCCACCCTCAGTACTGGGAGTTTTTTTTATAATGTAGGGTCCTCAGTGCTTGTCACCAACCCAGAGTTCCAGTCAACCTCCTGGGCTTTGGGTACAGTGCAGAACTACCACAAAAACTGTTGGATAGATAAAATAATCGTGTGATACAACATGCAAAGTCACAGTAGGGTATACTGGAAAGTAAATCTCCCAGCTCCCCACTTCTCTTCCCCAGAAGCAGCTATTATTATCTGATGGTGTATGTTTCTGGAGATTATGCATAAAGAAGCAAACATGAACATATATAGATGTCAATGATTTTTTTACACAAAGTCTGGGTATAAGTTTCTGGCCAGATCATACTTAAATACAATGATGTGAGAAAAGAAGAAGATAAGTTAAATTCCTGAATTCCTGGGCCACTTTTCTTGATTTGTTAGAAAGGCCTGTCCCCCTCCCATTTCCCCAACTTGCTTCTGCTGGCAGGTTCCTGCTCAAAACCTCTAGGTTTGACTCAGGGAGCTTTGCCACCCAGATTCCAGTTCTCAGTATCTCCTGAGTTTCCTGTCTACACCCCAGCTCACCAACATTTTGGGATGTCGGAGTCATTTTACCCCAAGGGAAGCAAAGCCCTGCAAATGATCAGCACCCATTGCCCTTATGCATTTGTTGTAATGAAGTGAAGCCTTGCAGGTCTGTGCTGAGAGTGTAGAACTCCCTTTTTAATTGCTGCGTGAAAATGCCAGTGATCTTTCCATAGTCATGCTCTGAGGCTGGCATGATCAGTGCATGTTTCACTGTGCATTCGGCAGCATCACTGGAACACGCTGCCATGAGAACCTCACCACTGACACTGTACAGCCTTTTAGGCCTCTGTATAAATCTTAGAAGAACAACTTATGGCAGGTTTATTTTAAAGCGTACTGTGCTGTGCTGTGCTTGGTCACTCAGTGATGTCTGACTCCTTGCAACCCTATGGACTGTAGCCCACCAGGCACCTCTGTCCATGGGATTCTCCAGGCAAGAATACTGGAGTGGTTTGCCGTGCCCTCCTCCAGGGGATCTTCCCAGACCAGGGATTGAACCCAGGTCTCCCACATTGCAGGTGGATTCTTTACCGGCTGAGCTAACAGGGAACCCCTTAAGCATAGTATCTATACATAATGTTTAAAGTTTCATACTCTCCATACAGATTTTGTTCAAGAGAAAATTCAACACATAATGTTGACCAATTAGACATTCTTAGACAATTATTAGAAGAAAGCATTTACTTGAGAGTGAAATTTTTATAAATTTTAGAGTGGCTGCTAGATTTCTCAAAATATAAATTGTAGAATTGTTCTCAGAAATATTTAATATCCAACTTGTGTTCATTTGGGCTTCCCTCATAGCTCAGTCGGGAAAGAATCCACCTGCAATGCAGGAGACCCTGGTTTGATTCCTGGGTCAGAAAGATCCCCTGGAGAAGGGATAGGCTACCCACTCCAGTGTTCTTGGGCTTCCCTGGTGGCGCAGCTGGTAAAGAATCCAGCCGCAATGTGGGAAACCTGGGTTTGATTCCTGGGTTGGGAAGATCCCCTGGAGAAGGGAAAGGCTACCCACTCCAGTATTCTGGCCTGGAGAATTCCATGGACTGTATAGTCCGTGGGGTCACAAAGAGTCGGACACAGCTGAGTGACTTTCACTTTGTGTTCATTTAGCTTGCATTAAATAAACAATGTTTGATAGAAAAACCTCACAATTAATTTTTCTCTATTTCCTCTGTTTCTTATTTTTCTATTTATCACTATTTCCTCTACTTATCTCCCTTCCTCTGCTTCTTTATTTCATAGAATTTTAGAGAAGAATTTGAGACCTTGGAAAATATTTTACAGGTTGTTTGTTTGCTTGTTTATTTGGTTTGATTAGTTTTTAAAATAACCCCTACTCATCAGAATACCCTGGGATGCTTTTTCAAAAACATAGATTCCTTGACCCTCCCTATCTCTGGAAAGTTTATTTCAGGAGGTCTAAGGTGTGGAGTCTGTATTTTTAAAAGCTTTCCAAGTAATTAAAAGGAACTCCCAGCAAGGAAGACAGCTCCCCAGTCTGTGACAGGGTTCATCTCATGGAGTGCTATGTGCACCTGTGTCCAGGTCACATGTGTGGGTCAGACACTGTAACAGGTGCTTGGAATAAATCAGAAAACCAAGAGGACAAAATCCCTGCTCTTGTGGAGCTTATACTATAGCATTAACTAAAACAAAACAAACCCATCCAGACCTCTGCACTAGTCTACCAACTCCGATTGCATACATGAAATGTCAACCCCCTTGCAAGTGGCTGTGCCTTGGTCGTAAGGGAAGCCAGATAAAACATGGCAGGATAAGAGCGTGAATCCTATATATAAGGGCCATTAATATTTCCTCCCACTTCATACTGTCTTGGAGAACTTGCCCTTAACCCCTTCCCCATACGTCCTACTGAGTGGTTCTGGAGCCATATAACTCCTGCTGTGGCCAAGCTGCTTGGACCAGGGGCAGACATGGTCACAGCTGGGCCAGTCTAATTCTTCTTCTGGGGGCTTAGCATGTCACTAGGAAAACTGACTAGGATTTCTAATGTCAATGCCTGTAAGGGCCAAGCATGTAACATAATGAGTGGTGCTCCTTGGGTTTAAGGAAACCAACAACACAATTTCAATGTTGACAGCACATGACCGGTGATCTTGGGGTCAGGGATCTTGCTATGGATTGAATGTTTCGGTCTCTAATTTTATATTGTGACACCCCAATCCCTAATATGATGGCATTTGGTGATGGGGCCCTTGGGAGGGTCATGAGGGTGGAGCTCCTATAGGTGGAATTGTGCGTGCATGTTCAGTTGTATCTGAATATTTTGCGAGTCCATGGACTGTGGCCTGACAGGCTTCTCTGTAAACGGGATTTTCCAGGCAAGAATACTGGAGTGGGTTGCCATTTCTTTCTCCAGCGGAATCTTCCTGACTCAGAGACTGAACCTGCGTTTTTGCATCTCCTGCCAGTGCAGACAGAGTCTTCACCACTGAGCCACCCCTTAGCGATGAGAGAAATTGCCCATCTCCCCCACGCCCACCACATGAGGAGGCCTGGGAGAGGACTCTCACCAGAGCCACCCGTGTCACGCCCTGCACTTGGACTTCCCAGCCTCCAGAACTGGGAGAAACACGTTTGTTGTTGAAGCCACCCAGTCTATGGTATTATTATTAGAGCAGCTCCAACTAATGAAGACAGATACAATAGTGAGAGTTGAGAACTGCTACATGTAAAGCCAGTTTGCCTGGTTGTCTGATGTTTACAAAAGAAGTCCGACATTCAGGTTTTTATGTGAAATTTGATAATCTAACAATGTTGAGATCATTTTGCATTTAAAGAAAAATTGTGTTGTCCAAAGCACACCCAGTTACGAGCCGTGTCTGCTGTAGAACCCCAGTGTGTAACTTTTCTGCTTGTTGTAGCCAGATTGGTGGAAACAAGGAAGAGAAGTGTGAGAGAGCAGGTCTCAAGGCTGCCAGGTTCTGTCCATTTGTCTGGAGAAGCAGAGTGGCGGGGAAAATAAGTGCTAATGACGAAAACAGAGTTTTTTGTTTAGCTGGAAAGCCACCCTGATTCTTAATAGTCTTCTAGTTTTTTATTCCAGCCATTGCTGCTGAAGCTTGGGTTCCGTAAGACACCCCTTTTTCTTTATAATAAACTACTGTTTTTCTTAAGCTTCTACTAAATACAGTCAGGGGTAAGGAGTGGCAGGGTGGACAGTAGTTGCTTAAGTATTTAAGCAAGATCTCAAGAAGATGCCAGCTTCCAAGTTACCTTAATGTTAAAGTGCCAAAGTTTTCCATCTTGCCTCCTTATCCTTTCTTGAGTTGGGGAGTAGGTTGAGAGGAGAAGATCCTGGAACATCTTGGTTAAATCCCATGTGGGAATTGTACTCAACTGGCCTGCAACAGGCTCCTCTAATTTCCTTCAACTACACAGGGCTAAATAGTTGAACATTACTGCTGAAACAACTTTCCAGGAACCTTCTTTATAATGGGACAGAAGTGGCCAAATTTGTGGATGGACTCTCAGATCTTGGGACTAAAAATAGTAAGGAAACTTTGTAATTGCAGGCCTCTCATTTAAAGCACTCAGAGTGCTTCATAAATGGTTAAGAGCTTGATATGCTAATAAGATTTCCAGTACGTAAGAATGTGTTTTCTCATGTACATACTTGGAGTCTATGAGCTCAGTCAAGGCAGGGTCCTTCTTCAGATGTTTATTTCTTTGAAGCTATTATTATGTATGCAGGAAGACAGCACCCACCCCCATATTTTTCCTTGCTTCTTTACATCGCTTTTGAAAGGAGATAGTGAAATGGAAATACGAGCTAAGTTTATTCTTGTGTAGGAGGTTTCATAAGGACCCTCAGTTCTGCAGCTTCAAATCAGGGAACTTTTGGCAAAATGATCTTACAGCTTTCAGTCTCAAATCAAGTTTTCTGGGAATCTACTGCTATGTAACAAGTAACCCTTAAAGTTAGAGCTAAAAACACATCTACTGAAGCACTGATACATGCTACATGAGTGAGCCTTGAAAACGTGTTAAGTGAAAGAAGTCAGACACAAAAGGAGTATTGCATGAAATATCCAGAATAGGTAAATCCACAGAGAGAGAAAGCAGGTTGGTGATTAACAAGGGCTGGGGGCAGGGAGGAATGGAAGGTAACCGCTTAATGCACACAGGGTTTCCTTTCGGAGTGATGAAAATGTTTTGGAACTGGATCAAGATGATTGTTGCACAATATGATGAATGTAGTAAATGCTATTGAATAATACATGTTAAAATGGTTAATTTCATGTTATGTGAATTTCACTTCACTTAAAAAAAAAACTGACACCGTTCAATTATATCTCTTGATTTTGTAGAGCAGGGACTCTAGGAGGTGATCTGTTCCATGTGATTAAAAGAGGTCACTTGATAGGGTTCTGGCATCAGCTAGGGTGTCCAGTGGGATCCAGGACAGCTTGGTTACTCCCCTGGCAGCTTGGTGGAGACAGTTGGAAGAGGAGGCTCAGCTGGGCCTCTCTTCTCCATGTCCTCTCAGGGCTCTCCATGTGGTCTCTCCAGTAGGCTAATCAGACAAGGCAGCTTAGGGCTCCCAGAGACCACGTAGAAGCCGTCAATCCTTATAATGGCTGGACCCAAACTGACATAGTGTTACTTCAACTGTATCCTATTGACCAAATCAGCCATGATTTAGAGAGAGGATTAAATAAACCCAATTTCTCAATAGCAGTGCAAAAAGTTTGCAGAAATCTCTAATCTGCCTCCCCAAGTTTCCTTTCACTGATGAGGTCATTAATATTGGTTGCCGAGGGAAATTAAAAACTCAGGGCCTAGATTCCTGATAACACTGAACAGCTACATTTTCCAGTGTATTTAGTTTTGAAAACTGATGGCAATAGTTAACAGTCAGTAAGCATTTACTGAGCACCCATGATAGATATAGCCTTGTATTATAATAAAAATTACATACATCAATATTATAATAACTATAGAAATCACAATCTTGGTTTTGTTAAATATGATTGGGTCGTACTGAATATGAATGTCTAGAAGGTAAAGCCAAGGACAATACTATTCTAAGGTCTGAGACAGGAAGTTATCTTGAACTGAAGTCTCTTTGGTGCTGTGAATCTGGTTCTTGGTCCCTTTGACTCCTGATTTCCTGCCATTACACATGATAATTGCACTTACCATGGCCTTTAAGGCCTTGCGTACTCCTGGTTCCACTCTTCTATTTATCTTGTTAACCATTTTGTGTCTGGTTTTCTGCTTTTTCCTGCTCTGGATCCTGAGTGCGTTGCCTCGCTTCTCCTATGCATTGTGTGTGAGTATGACTTACTTCTAGCTCCTCAAGCTCTACCTTGAGACTCTACTGACATTTCCCAACTGTTCTACACAGACCTGGCTAGCCTTAGCTTACCTTCTCAAAGCTTAGGCTTAAAGGACGAGACTTGAGAGGCATCACACCAGTAATCTCTAGGCTTCATTCCACTGAAGACTTTTGCCGGTTTTACATTTACTTGACTCTCCCGGAAGTGGTGCCTAAGCCCGTTGAGGAAAATCGAGCAGGATTTGGCTGTGTTGTCTGTAGAGGCAAGAACTCTGCAAGTCAGCATCAGGGAAAACACAGCTCGTTGGGTTAGTGATGCATTAGAGAGAAAGAGAAACTTAGCCTACGACACCACTGCTGCTGCTGACAAGTACTCAGTTGTGTCTAACTCTTTGCAACCCCATGGACTATAGTCCACCAGGTTCCTCTGTCCACGGGATTCTTCCAGCCAGAATTCTGGAATGGGCTGCCATTTCCTTCTTTAGGTGATCTTCCCAACCCAGGGATCGAAACTGGATCTCTGGCATCTGTTGTATTGGCAGGTGGATTCTTTGCTACTGATGCCATCTGGGAAGCCCCTATGACACCACAGTAGATGGTATTTCAGCTTGCTAAATATTTCAGTTCTCTCCCCATAGAAAGGACTTCCCTGCTGGCTCAGGGGTAAGGAATCTGCCTGCCAATGCAGGAGTCATGGGTTTGATCCCCAGGTAGGGAAGATCCCCTGGGGAAGGAAATGGAAACCAACTCCAGTATTCTTGCCTGGAAAATCCCATGAACAGGGGAGTCTGGTGGGCTACAGTCCATGGGGTCACAAAAGAGTTATACACAACTTACAACAGCAAACAACCCCATAGGAAGGTTATGCATTATCATCCCACTGATGTTAGGCTTGGCCACAAGACTTAATTTGGCCAAAGAAATGTGAGTGAGGTAGCCAAATGACCCCTAGTGATCCTTGCTCCTGATATCCATGCCCTTGTGTAATCTCCTTCTACAATGAGTCAGGGCTGGTTTTTGTGACCAATAGAATAGGCAGAAGTGATGATGTATGATTTCAGAGGATATGCAAGACATGGCTGTCTCTGCCTTCCTCTATGGGATCCCTTGGTCTGGGAAAGCTCATCCACGGCACTGTGAGGACACTAAAGCCGTCCATGAAGAGGTGCATGTAGAGAAGACTGAGGCCCCAGACAATAGCCAGCATCAACTTGCCGGTCTTGTGAGTGAGTCACCTTGGAAGTGGATCCTCCAAACCCAGACAAGCCTTCAGATGCTGCTGCCTCAGCTGCAATCTTATGAGAAAACATGAGAAAACCACACAGCTTGAATTCCTGACCCATAAAAACTGTGAGATAATAAATGATTATTGTTTTAAGCCAGTGTGTTTTGAAATGGTTTGGTATACAACAGTAAGTAGCTAATACAATGAGTATAACTCACGTGGGTTGTTTCCCACAATGTGGAACATTAAGAGCCAGTTTGTGATTGCCAAATTTTCTCTTCTGTCTGTCATGGCACTAGCTATGTCCCAGATGAATACTGCTGCCTCAGTCTGGATCCTGGTGCTGAGGCAACATAGAACTCCACCACAGTTCAGCTTTGTGCGTGTGCTTAGTCAGTCCGCCGTGTCTAACTGCTGCCACCCCGTGGACCATAGCCCTCCAGGCTCCTCTGTCCATGGGATTCTCCAGACAAGAATCCTGGAGTGGGTTGCCATTTCCTTCTCCAAGGGATCTTCCCAACCTACGAATCGAACTCGGATCTTTTGCTTACACCTTATCTGAGGTGGATGTAATAATGCTTGAGAAACAAACAAATCTTTGTGGCTATAAGCCCTTGAGATTGTAAACTTATTTGTTATCACAGCATAATCCAGTCTATTCTGACTGATACAGCCAAAGATTGTCCATATTCCAAGTTAAATTCAAACTATTTTTTTAAAGACATAGATTAATGGAAATTTCCTAGAGGTAGAAGAGAAAGCTGATGTATATTTGGGATAGGAAGTGCAGGGAAGACAGACACAGAGAGAGAGAGAGAGATTCTCTTTCTACCCCTGCCCCAGGCTCTCCAGACGCTTTGATTGAGAAGCTCTGAGCACCTTAGCCCTGCCCTGCCTTTCGGCAAGCCCCTGTGTCTGAGGATGGCTGCCTGTGTGGTGCCATGAAAGTAGGTGGCTTGTGCCCAGTGGTTCTGCCTTTAACCTAGTCCATAACTGGCTACCAACAGTCATCCTTCCTGGGCTGCTGAGATGAGAAAATCAAGTAGCCTGCCTAACTGTGAGTGTGAGTGTGCATTGCTCAAAAAATGCTAAGAGCTGTTTAACACTGTTCAGTTCAGTTCAGTTCAGTTCAGTCGCTCAGTTGTGTCCGACTCTGTGACCCCATGAATCACAGCATGCCAGGCCTCCCTGTCCATCACCAACTCCCGGAGTTTACTCAAACTCATGCCCATCGAGTCAGTGATGCCATCCAGCCATCTCATCCTCTGTCGTCCCCTTCTCCTCCTGCCCCCAAATCCCTCCCAGCATCAGGGTCTTTTCCAATGAGTCAACTCTTCACATCAGGTGGCCAAAGTATTGGAGTTTCAGCTTCAGCATCAGTCCTTCCAATGAACACCCAGGACTGATCTCCTTTAGGATGGACTGGTTGGATCTCCTTGCAGTCCAAGGGACTCTCAAGAGTCTTCTCCAACACCACAGTTCAAAAGCATCAATTCTTTGGTGCTCAGCTTTCTTCACAGTCCAACTCTCACATCCATACATGACCACTGGAAAAACCATAGCCTTGACCAGACGGACCTTTGTTGGGTAGCAATAGATGGATGAGTTTGCAAAAAATCCAGATTTTATTGACTTCACTGCTAATTACATCCTTTCAGGAAAGGAACCAGCTAGAGGAAGCAGGGAAGAAAAGAGTTCAAATTCATGTGCAGAATTGTATGAATTTTCCCAATATAGGATTCATTGCTTATATAATCTCCAGAGAGGTTATCTTAGAAAACCTTATGTATGTCAGCTTCATCACTGAGAGATACCAAATGGGGGAAGGGGAACCTCTACTATGTGAGCATTATTGCAATGTTTGTCTCAAAAGATTTGTATGAATGTATTGGGCATTGCCAGATCCGTCCAGGCTCCCAAAGTTATGGTACCTTGAGAAACGACCAGAAAATATTGCTGTGAGGGGCAGAGAGAAAAGTGGGAAGCCATTCAGCCATTGATATAATGAGTCCTTGGGAAACTGTAGGAGGAGTCCCCTGAAGAGAAGGACAGAGACTCAGCCGGTGTCTCCCTAGCCTCCCTATCTCCAGAGGTGACTCATTCTATCTCACCCAATCCAGAGCACCCCGTTCTGAAGACTTCTGTGACCACTTTGCTGCTCATCAGCAAATCTGCCCTACAGCTGACCTCTTCTGAATTTCAGGCCTGAGTTTCTAACTTCCTCCAGACTCCCTCTGTGTGACTGTCTCTCTTATAGGCACCTCAAACTTCTCCATTCACCAAACCAACTTGCTCCTTGCCTTATGTTCTCCATTTCTCCTCGTTCACTCTTATAGTGAACCAGGCTAGAAACTGTGTGGTCCTTACTGAGAATTTCTATGAAGGCTAAGCCTAAAAATTCCTCACGCACCCACAGCCTTTCTCCAAAACAATTCTCCTAAGCTGTGCCCTGCTGGTACCATGTGACCTACCTCTCAAAATGTGAACTAAAGATTCAGAGAGCAAGTCAGTCAGTCAGCAGGGAGGAGAAATTAAAAGACACATAGGAGGCACTTCCCTGGCAGTCCAGTGGTTAAGACTCCGCACTTCCAATGCAGGGGACATGAGATTGATCCCTGGTAGAGGAACTAGGATCTTGTATGCTACAGGAGTGGCACCAAAACAAAAAAAAAAAGACACAGAGGAACAATCATAGGCAGCTCTCATGAGGTCATGTGTGTCAGAGGCTGCGAAAGCCAGAGGAAGCACACACGAAAAGGAAAGAGCAGTGCTGAGCAGTGAGCTCGGAGCAGCAGGAGAGCAGTGACCGGCTGCTGCTGACAGCGCAGTGTCAGGAGGTGGGGCCTCCAGGAGGCGACTAGGTCAGGACGGTGGGGCCTCACGGGTGGGATCAGTGCTTTCATAAGGACAGTCGTGAGAAAGCTTGTTCTCTGCTCTCTGCTACCTGAGGATGCAAGACCGCCATCAGCAAACCACATGGTAGGTCTGCCTTGATTAGTGGGCTTCCCAGCCTTCCAATGTGAAATAAATATCTGCTGCTTATACCACCTAGTCTCTGGCACATTAAGTCCCCTACATGCAAATGAGTTCCATTCTGAGAGCACGTTCATAAGACCAATTTGTTCCTAACTCCAACAAACTTAGCCTGCCTCTCCGGAGTGCATGCGTGCTCAGTCATGTGTGACGTTTTCTGCCCCTATGGCCAGGTTCCTCTGCCCATGGAATTTTCCAGGCAAGAATACTGGAGTGGGTTGCCATTTCCTACTTCAGGGGATCTTCCTGATCCAGGGATCAAACCCTGTCTCCTGTGTCTCCTGCATTGGCAGGCAGGTTCCTTACCACACTGGCACCACCTGGGAAGCCTAATATACTCTGCTCTAATAGGTTTATAATAGTTTTCACAAAAATAACAGGTGCATTAAAAGAGCAAACACAAAAGATAAAGAAAACATTTTTAATCTTACAGATTAAAAGGGACAGATGGTACCTTGAAAAGTATAGAACAGCTGGCATACGAGCATGTGGGCAGCTGGCACGCCCGTTCACATCTATGAAGTCTTACAACTTGAAGGTCCGTATGTGGGGCACTTGCTGCCATCTGCACAGCGGCCTGAACTGACTAGGACAGTTCCTCCTGCTCTGTCAGGGCCCCAGGATGTGCTGTGCTGGGTGGTGGGTGTTCTTCCTGGCCATTTCATCAATTCTGAGGTCTCGTCTTGCACCATGTACTGAAGACCTCAAATCTGTACCACAGGGAGACCGCTCCTGAGGTCTAGCCTATCAAGTTGTGAGGCCTATAATAGCTCTCCTCACCCTACCTGTTACTGGCTTTAACTGCTACATTAGTCATAACATTAGTCATAGCAGGAGGCACCTGGCAGGAGAATTCAGTGCAGATCCTGGAGCTGACTTCCCAGGTCCTGGCCTGACCCTACCGCTAACTAGCTGGTATCCAGGGATAAATTGCTTCCTCCTCAGGGCCTCAACCTCCTCATTTTGAACACAGAGGTTCATGATAGTACCTACCTCATAAGTTGATCTGAGAATTAGATGAGCTTAACAGGTGGAAAGTACCTACAACAGCCCATGGCACATAATAAACCTTCAATATATCAGAAATCAGCTTATTCTGTGCTTGTCACTTTGTTAATTTTTCAAGTAACCCTATGAGGTCTTAAGGGATTTATCCAACTGCAGAGCTTAAATTCTTATGCCAAGACATATTGTACTGTCAGTCTGACTAACCCCTTGCAGACCTGGGTGTTCCTTCTTTGGGTGGCCATCATACTCGCTCCAGGCTCAACTCAGCCCTCTCACTGTCTCATAGCTGTGGGCTTGGGCATCAGCTCTCCACCAAGCCACCAGCTTCTTCTTGCCTGTGAAGACTAGGCTTTGTTTTGTTTCCCCAGTAGAATGCCTGGTTCACAAGGGCTCATGCTTAACATGTGTTGCTAAATAAATGAACTCAGGAAAGTGTTCATAGAAATAGCTACTCTGCATCCTTTCTTCTTCCAGATAGTTTATAATATGTAATTTATATTAAATTAATTTTTAACTGCAAAAGCATCACAGGTTTTTATAGAAAACATATTTACACACAGAATAACATGGACATGGAACAACAGACTGGTTCCAAATAGGAAAAGGAGTACGTCAAGGCTGTATATTGTCACCCTGCTTATTTAACTTATATGCAGAGTACATCATGAGAAATGCTGGGCTGGAAGAAGCACAAGCTGGAATCAAGATTGCCGGGAGAAATATCAATAATCTCAGATATGCAGATGACACCACCTTTATGGCAGAAAGTGAAGAACTAAAGAGCCTCTTGATGAAAGTGAAAGAGGAGAGTGAAAAAGTTGGCTTAAAGCTCAACATTCAGAAAACTAAGATCATGGCATCCGGTCCCATCACTTCACGGAAAATACTTGGGGAAACAGTGGAAACAGTAGCTGACTTTATTTTGGGGGGCTCTAAAATCATTGCAGATGGTGATTGCAGCCATGAAATTAAAAGATGCTTACTCCTTGGAAGGAAAGTTATGACCAACCTAGACAGCATATTGAAAAGCAGAGACATTACTTTGTCAACAAAGGCCTGTCTAGTCAAGGCTATGGCTTTTCCAGTGGTCGTATGTGGATGAGGGAGTGGGACTATAAAGAAAGCTGAGTGCTGAAGAATTGATGCTTTTGAACTGTGGTGTCGGAGAAGACTCTTGAGAGTCCCTTGGACTGCAAGGAGATCCAACCAGTCCATCCTAAAGGAAATCAGTCCTGGGTGTTCATTGGAAGGACTGATGTTGAAGCTGAAACTCCAATACTTTGGCCACCTGATGTGAAGAGCTGACTCATTGGAAAAGACCCTGATGCTGGGAAAGATTGAAGGCAGGAGGAGAAGGGGACGAACAGAGGATGAGATGGCTGGATGGCATCACTGACTCGATGGACATGAGTTTGAGTAAACTCTGGCAGTTGGTGATGGACAGGGAGGCTTGGTGTGCTGTGGTTCATGGGGTCGCAAAGAGTTAGACATGACTGAGAGACTGAACTGAATTGAATGTGTATCTTAAACATGACCTTTCCAGAAGCAATGTTCTCATTTTGAATCCATACTATTGGTGACTCACACATTAAAAAAATATTTAATTTTAGAATTGTTTTAGATTTACAGAAAAATTGCAAAGATAGTATAGTTTCCACTTACTCCACACCCAGTTTTCCCTATTACTGATGGCTTATGGTACATTTGTTTCAATTAACAGGACAATATTGATACATTATTATTAACTGAAGTCCACACTTCATTCCAGTTTCCTCAAATGTTCTTTTCCTGTTCCAGGATTCCACACCACATTTAGTCCTCATGTCTTCTCAGTCTCCTCTTGGCTATGACTATTCCTCAGTCTTTTTAGACCTGGAAAATACCCAGTTACTGTGGAGTTCAGGTCATCCTCTCCTCCATAGTTCTGGTTGGGTGTGCTTGCCTGAAAGGATTTTCACATGCAATCTTGGGGCATTAAGGGGAAACCATAGAATTTGTTTGTGGAAGAGCCTGATACCCAACCACTTGGGGGGAGTCGGGATCCATGGTTGGGGGGGACACAGCACAACGTAGAGCCCCTACACAGCAGTGATATTCTAATGCCAGTTTCCTGGTTTCTTCTCCCAAGTCCTTACTTTAGGCTTCTAAGAGCCAGCGACCTTGTTCTTTCAGGTGAATTTTACCCTGCTCTCACCTGGCCAACTCTCAGTGGAGAGAAACAGGAGAGCTTCCTGGGTTCCTCTGCATCCAGCCCCTGCCTCACGGTCATGCATTTTCGCAGCAGCCATAAATCTAGGGAGATCAAAATTAACACCCCGCCTTGCCCTTAGACCACCGTTAATCACATTAGCCACATGCCTTAATGCCCTCATACTCCTTTTTATAAAGATTCTATCTTTCCTTCCTCCTACTCTGCACCTCCTTCATCCTAGCTCCTTTCCCCACTCCTGACCAGGCGAAGATTAGAAACCAACAAACAAAAGAATGTCTAATCTTGTCATCTCTGGTCTGTTTCTTTTCATTTCGTAAGCTAAATTCCAAATTGGTAATTACATTAGTCATCCCCAAACCCAGCCTTCCCTGTGGGGTTGACCCCCTGAGCACTCTTTTCCTCACTCTTTCATGGGGCTAGAACATGGTCTGTAAAAAACCTCTTTCCCTAAATTTCCAACTTACATTCTCTCTAGAACCTTGTCCCTTTGCAGAAACCGGTCATCTGAGTTAAACCTCAAGCTGCAAAAGCCTCCAGAACATAACCTTTCTCCTTGTTACACCTTCTACCTTGCAGCCAATTAATGATACAGAAAGCTAGCTGCTGCGCCTGCTGCTTGGAGGAAGATGAATAAGAAAAGGCTGGTGGGAAGCCCTGCTGAGAAAGGGGCCAGGCCCTGGGCTAAGATGGGATGGAATGTGCAAAGGGATTTATGAAAGCTTGGGCTGGATGTGAAATTGTGTACAGCCATGCTGACCTGCAGGGCTGGTGAGGAAAAACTAAAAATAAGGTGTGTCAATTTTCCCTACGAATTTGCCATTTTCTCAGAGTAGCTCTGACTTTGTCCTGTGGACAGGGCAGGGGCAGTTTTCCTCGAATTGCAAACTGTACCTCCTTACCTGGCTCTGCCCCAAATAACACTGTGATGGATTTGAAACAGGCCCCACCTCCACCTGAGAAGTTTCTTTCTCAGACACATTGACACCTCCTCTTTGCATTTATGACAGAAACTCATGGGGTGCCCAGAATCCACAATCCCTTTTTTGAGAAGGGGTTTTTTGTTGTTGAGGTCAGTGGTCAGAAATGAGAAATTTGGTCTGTGTAACTTTTTAAGATTTTTTTAATATGGACCAGTTTTTTAAGAAGTCTATTGAATTTTGTTACAATACTGCTTCTGTTGTATGTTTTGGAATTTTTTGGCTGCAAGGCATGTGGGATCTTAGTTCCCCAACTGGTGACCCCTTTCACTGGAAGGTGAAGTCTTAACTGCTGGACTGCCATGGAAGTCCCAACTTTTGTTATTTAAAGATCAATTGATGGTTTTTTTCAAGTGAAGTTATAAGAATTCATGCTGTTTCATTAGTTATCCGTTCTGGGCTGAGGGCTCTCAAAAATTAGTTTTCATGACCCATTTGCTCTCTATTATTCACTGAGCCTGTGTGCCAGCATGGAGCTAGATGCTGGGGATATAGAGACGGCCAGGGAACAGGCCTCCTCTGAGGAGCCTAGATGGGAGGGGGACACGGACTTCTTAACAGAAAAATTACGTTTGTGCAAAAGTATGGTCTGTGGTGGCATATTGCTATGAAAGAAGAGTTAGAGAGCTCCTAACTTGGGGGAAGTCAAAAAAGTTTTCACCAAAATACTGATATTTCTGCTAAGCTGAATTAGTATTCTGACACCCAGTTGTTGTTATTTAGTTTCTTAGTCCTCTCTGACTCTTTTTTGACCCCATGGACTGTAGCCCACAAGCCTCCTCTGTCCATTGAATTTCCCAGGCAAGGAAATGAAGTGGGTTATCATTTCCTTCTCCAGGGGATCCTCCTGACCCAGGGATCGAACTCGGGTCTCCTGCATTGGCAGACAAATTCTTTACCACTGAGCCACCAGGAAGCCCTTGACACCCCATGTTGTATTGCAATTCAGTTATACCAGAGTTAGCATAGACCCCCCAAATTAGGGGCACAGTCACGTACGAGACTTCCCCAGCTACAGATACCAGCACAGATTTAACGGGTCCTCAGCCACCTGTACTTCTGGCTGATTGGCGGTAAACTCAGGAGTTCCTGTGATCCCTGCAGGTTCCATACTGTGCTAGAACGTCTGACAGAACTCAGGAAAGTGCTACATTCCAAGTTCAGTTTTATTATAAATGATACAGACCAGGAACAGCCAAATGAAGAGAAACACAGGCTAAGGCCTGGGAAGATCCCATACTCTCCTCATGGAAAGAGGGCGCATCACTCTTTCTGTATATCAAAGTGCTCACCGACCTGGACGCTCCCCTCACCTTTGGTGTCCAAAGTTCCGTTATACGTGCATAGCTGGCTAAATCACGGTTAAACTCAATCTCCTGTCCCCCTTCCCTCTTTGGAAGTTGAGTTGGCTCAAAGACCTAACCCTCTAATCACAGTCATCCCATTCAGAAGTTATCTAGGGGCCAGGATGAGTCACCTCATTGACATAATGACAGCACAATGATCCAAGGGGGTCATGAATAACAAAGATGCTTCTATCACTCTGGAAATTCCAAGGGTATGAGAAGCCCCATGCCAAGAACCTGGGGAAAAATTCAGACAAATCCTTTATAAAACAAATTTTTTATACTAACATATGGTATGCTGGGAAGAAATTCCATCAAGTGATTAAGGGTGGCTGCAAGGGTCAACTTGAAGATCACTGGCCGAAGCTGACCAAAGACTAAGCTGAGGATACCCCTTGGCCCCTGCAGTCAGGGTAGCAGGTGAGCTTAGCTTGTAGTAAAGATAGTATGCGTTACCTCTGTTTCTCCTCTCCTTCACTCTCAGTTGTGCATCTCTCTCCACTCTTCTTTTTCCTGCAGTTTCTTTTCATCAGTTTCTCCAACTTTTCCTGCCTAAATTGCTTTAAGTTGTGGCACAAAGCCATCCCAAGCCCACTGAAACCCCATCACATCAAACAGTCCTCCTTTCTAACCGCCCCCCTCCCCAAGGCTCCGAGTCAAAGGTAAACCTGTGGAGCCCCTCCACTGTGTCTGATACCAGTAGCCAGCGTGAAGTCCTGTGGAAGTCATAGTAACTTGGGGTTTCTAGTCTTTAAAGCTGTCCCAGCTCCAAAACAAAATCCTGGAGATTTTACAGAGGCTTTGGGAAGAAGAGAGGCAATAACGTCCCCGAGAGTCTCTTTGACGTGAGCTCTGCCTTACATCATCCTTGTCCTCTTTGGGGAGGTAGAAAAGAAATCATCGTTGTCCTTGCTTGGCAGATGTAAGGTCTGTCCCGGAAAGGCGGCTGTGAAAGACAGAACGATTCCTTTGATGGCGCATGCACTCTGTGAATTCCTTCCCACCCACCCCCCGACTCCCTTTGTAGGGGTTGGGGTGCTGGTAGGAAAAAATTATGTAAAATAGGATAAGGATCAAATTGTAAGCAAATAAAAACAATTTATTTCCAGGAGATAAAGATTTTAAATAAAAATTCTCATTTTTCTCAGAAACGTTGAGATTGGGTGAAAGGGGGAGATTTTCAAGTTTTCTTAAAGAGTCCCTAGACATCTCCCATTCATTCATTCATTCAACAAATATTTACTTAACATCACTAATGTGCCAGGTACTGTTCTAGATGCTTGGAAAATATCAGTAGCAAGGAATGAAATTGAAAAAGTCCCTATGCAAATAGTCTCTTCAATAAATGGTGTTAGGAAAACTGGATAGCCACATGCAAAAGATAGCAACTGGACCATTATCTCATACTATACATGAAAATTAACTCAAAATGGATTAAAACTTGAGTGTAAGATCTGAAACCATAAAACACCTAGAAGAAAAGTTGGGCAATAAGCTCTATGACATCAATCTTGAAGATGATTTTTTTAAAATCTGATACCACAAGCAAAAATAAATAATTGGGATAAGATCACACTTAATGGCTTCTGCACAGCAAAGGAAATCTCAACAAAATGAAAAGACAACCTAGTGAATGGGAGAAAATATTTGCAAATCAGATAAGGGGTTTATATCCAAAACATTTTTAAAATTTAGACAATTCAACAGCATAAAAATAAAACACTTTAATTAAAAAGTGGGCAGAAGATCTGAATGGATATTTTCCCAAAGAAGACATATAGATGGTCAATAAGTACAAAAAAGGTGCTTAACATCACTAATTATCAGGGAAATGCAAATCAAAACCACAATGAGATATCACCTCACATCCATTAGAATGGCTATTATCAAAAGTCAAAAAACAACAACTGTTGCAAGGATGTGGAGAAAAGGGAAACTGTGCACTTTGGTGGGAATGTAAATTGGTATAGTCACTATGGAGAACAGTGTGGACAGGCCTCAAAAAACTAAAAATAGAACCACCATATGATCCAGTCATTTTACTTCTGGATATTTATTCAAAGAAAATAAAAACACTAGCTCAAAAAGATACATGTTTATTGTATGTTTATTGTAGCATTATTTACAATAGCCAGGATATGGAAAAACCTGTGTCCATTGGTTAGATGAATGGATCAAGAAGATGTGGAATGTATATACAATAGAATGTTTTTCAGCCAGTGAACAGAACAAAATTTTGCCATTTGCAACAACATAGGTGGGCTTTGAGGGCATTAGGCTAAGTGATATAAGTCAGAGAAAGACAGATACTGTATGATCTCACTTATATGTGGAATCTTAAAAAAAGAAACAAACAAAAAACTGAACTCAGCAGAGCTACAGTGAATAGACTGGAGGTTGCCACAGGCAGAATGTAATGGGGTGGGCAAAATATATGAAGGGAGTCAAAGGTACAAACTACAGTTATAAAATATTAAGTCATGGAAATGTACAGCATGGTGACTATAGTTAATAATATTGTGCTGCACATTTGAAAGTTGCTAAGAGAAGCAAAAAGCAAAGGAGAAAAGGAAAGATATTCCCATCTGAACGCAGAGTTCCAAAGAACAGCAAGGAGAGATAAGAAAGTCTTCCTCAGTGATCAGTGCAAAGAGATAGAGGAAAACAACAGAATGGGAAAGACTAGAGATCTCTTCAAGGAAATTAGAGATACCAAGGGGACATTTCATGCAAAAATAGGTTTGATAAAGGACAGAAATGGTATGGACCCAACAGAGGCAGAAGATATTAAGAAGAGGTGGCAAGAATACACAGAAGAACTGTACAAGAAAGATCTTCATGACCCAGATAACCATGATGGTGTGATCACTCACCCAGAGCCAGACATCCTGGAATGTGAAGTCAAGTGGGCCTTAGGAAGCATCACTATGAACAAAGCTAGTGGAGGTGATGAAATTCCAGCTGAGCTATTTCAAATCCTAAAAGATGATGCTGTGAAAATGCTGCATTCAATATGCCAGCAAATTTGGAAAACTCAGCAGTGGCCACAGGACTGGAAAAGGTCCATTTTCATTCTAATCCCAAAGAAAGGCAATCCCAAAGAATGCTCAAACTACTGCACAATTGCACTCATCTCACACGCTAGTAAAGTAATGCTCAAAATTCTCCAAGCCAGGCTTCAGCAATACGTGTGAACTTCCAGATGTTCAAGCTGGTTTTAGAAAAGGCAGAGGAACCAGAGATCAAATTGCCAACATCTGCTGGATCATCGAAAAAGCAAGAGAGTTCCAGAAAAACATCTACTTCTGCTTTATTGACTATGCCAAAGCCCTTTGACTGTGTGGATCACAATAAACTGTGGAAAATTCTTCAAGAGATGGGAATATCAGACCACCTTACCTGCCTCCTGAGAAACTTGTATGCAGGTCAAGAAGCAACAGTTAGAACTGGACATGGAACAACAGACTGGTTCCAAATAGGAAAAGGAGTACGTCAAGGCTGTATATTGTCACTCTGCTTATTTAACTTATATACAGAGTACATCATGAGAAACACTGGGCTGGAGGAAGCACAAGCTGGAATCAAGATTGCTGGGAGAAATATCAATAACCTCAGATATGCAGATGACACCACCCTTATGGCAGAAAGTGAAGAGAAACTAAAAAGCCTCTTGATGAAAGTGAAGGAGGAGAATGAAAAAGTTGGCTTACAGCTCAGCATTCAGAAAACTAAGATCATGGCATCTGGTCCCATCACTTCATGGCAAATAGATGGGGAAACAGTAGAAACTGTCAGACTTTATTTTTTGGGGCTCCAAAATCACCACAGATGGTGATTGCAGCCATGAAATTAAAAGACACTTACTCCTTGGAAAAAAAGTTATGACCAGCCTAGATAGCATATTAAAAAGCAGAGACATTACTTTGCCAACAAAGGTCCGTCTAGTCAAGGCTATGGTTTTTCCAGTGGTCATGTATGGATGTGAGAGTTGGACTATAAAGAAAACTGAGTGCCAAAGAATTGATGCTTTTGAACTGTGGTGTTGGAGAAGACTCTTGAGAGTCCCTTGGACTGCAAAGAGATCCAACCAGTCCATCCTAAAGGAAATCAGTCCTGGGTGTTCATTGGAAGGACTGATGTTGAAGCTGAAACTCCAATACTTTGGCCACCTGATGTGAAGAGCTGACTCATTGGAAAAGACCCTGATGCTGGGAAAGATTGAAGGCAGGAGGAGAAGGGGACGACAGAGGATGAGATGGCTGGATGGCATCACCGACTCGATGGACATGAGTTTGAGTAAACTCCGGGAGTTGGTGATGGACAGGGAGGCCTGGCGTGCTGTGATTCACGGGGTCGCAGAGTCGGACATGACTGAGCGACTGAATTGAACTGAAGAGAGTAAAAGTTTCATCACAAATAAAAAAAATTTTGTAACTATATGTGGTGAGGGATGTGAACTAGATTTATTGTGGTGATCATTTCACAATTATACAATATTGAATCCTTGTTGTACACATGAAACTAATATAATATTGCCTGTCTGTTATGTCTTAATGAAAAAAGTAAAAAGGCAGGCAATATACTTCAATAATTTCCAAGATCTTTGTTATATAAATGCCCTAGGCAGAGCTGAGTTAATCACAGATGAGTTAAAAAAAGAGTAGAACAAAGAGTTTCAGATGTTTCTATTAGTTAAGTGAAATAATCTTATGAAAAATGTTGTTTCTCATAAGATATTGCTCTTATTCTGCAATAATTAGTTTTGGAAATGCTTAAGCTTCCTTTGTTTCTGAAGTTGAGATGTGATAAAAATTTATAGCAATTTAAAATAAAGAAGAAGAAAAGAAAAAGTCTTGTGCTGGAGAAATTTGCAGTTCTTTGAAGGAAAGGAAAAGAAACCAATAAATATATAATATGGCAGATGGTAATAATTGCTGGTTAAGCAATTAGAGAGTGAGATAAGGGAGGCGACTTTATATGAGGACATCAAGAACAGACTCGCTGTGAGGTGATCTTTGAAGTGAAATGAGAAATTAAGAACACTGAGGAGAGAGAGTTTTCGGTAGAGGCACCAAGTGAAAAGACCTTTAGGAACAGTTTTCACCTCTCACATCAGGAACCTCCCTGGAGGTCAAGTGGTTAAGACTCCAGCTTTCACTGCGGCCGGCCCAGGTTCAACCCCTGGTCTGGGAACTAAGATCCCACATGCCTCCAGGTGCAGTCAAAAAAAAAAAAATTAATTAAAAATAAATGAGTGAAAGAAAAGGAGATGAAACTAGAAAGCTAGGTTGGGGTAATATATTTTTTTAAATTGTTACAACCCTAAAAGTCAGTACTATTGTTATCCCTTTTTAAAAAACTCTTTGCTTTACCAATTTCTTCAGCCTTTTCCTCTTCCTCTTTCTCTAATCTTTCCTCCAACTTTTCCTCTTTCCTTTCCATCCCTGATTTTCTCCCTCTTGACAGTCTTATCTAGCAGTACCTTGGAGTATGCCCAATCTTATCCAGAAAATACTCATATCAGATAAAATAGACTTTCAAATTAAGTCTGTGAAAAGAGACAAAGATGGACACTACATAATGATCAAAGGATCAATCCAAGAAGAAGATATAACAATTATAAATATATATGCACCCAACATAGGAGCACCACAATATGTAAGGCAAATGCTAACGAGTATGAAAGAGGAAATTAATAGTAACACAATAATAGTAGGAGACTTTAATACCCCACTGACAACTATGGATAGATCAACTAAACAGAAAATGAACAAGGAAACACAAACTTTAACGGACACAATGGACCAGCTAGACCTAATTGACATCTATAGGACATTTCACCCCAAAACAATCAACTTCACCTTTTTCTCAAGTGCACATGGAACCTTCTCCAGAATAGATCACATCCTGGGCCATAAATCTAGTCTTGGTAAATTCAAAAAAATTGAAATCATTCCAGTCATCTTTTCTGACCACAGTGCAGTAAGATTAGATCTCAATTACAGGAAAAAAATTATTAAAAAATCAAACATATGGAGGCTAAACAACACGCTTCTGAATAACCAACAAATCATAGAAGAAATAAAAAAAGAAATCAAAATATGCATAGAAATGAATGAAAATGAAAATACAACAACCCAAAACCTATGGGACACTGTAAAAGCAGTGCTAAGGGGAAGATTCATAGCACTACAGGCCTACCTCAAGAAACAAGAAAAAAGTCAAATAAATAACCTAACTCTACACCTAAAGCAACTAGAGGAAGAAGAAATGAAGAACCCCAGGGTTAGTAGAAGGAAAGAAATCTTAAAAATTAGGGCAGAAATAAATGCAAAAGAAACTAAAGAGATCATAGCAAAAATTAACAAAGCTAAAAGCTGGTTTTTTGAAAAAATAAACAAAATTGACAAACCATTAGCAAGACTCATTAAGAAACAAAGGGAGAAGAACCAAATTAACAAAATTAGAAACGAAAATGGAGAGATCACAACAGACAACACCGAAATACAAAAGATTATAAGAGACTACTACCAGCAGCTCTATGCCAATAAAATGGACAACTTGGAAGAAATGGACAAGTTCTTAGAGAAGTATAACTTTCCAAAACTGAACCAGGAAGAAATAGAAGATCTTAACAAACCCATCACAAGCAAGGAAATCGAAACTGTAATCAGAAATCTTCCAGCAAACAAAAGCCCAGGACCAGATGGCTTCACAGCTGAATTCTACCAAAAATTTAGAGAAGAGCTAACACCTATCTTACTCAAACTCTTCCAGAAAATTGCAGAAGAAGGTAAACTTCCAAACTCATTCTATGAGGCCACCATCACCCTAATTCCAAAACCAGACAAAGATGCCACAAAAAAAGAAAACTACAGGCCAATATCACTGATGAACATAGATGCAAAAATCCTTAACAAAATTCTAGCAAACAGAATCCAACAACATATTAAAAAAATCATTCATCATGACCAAGTGGGCTTTATCCCAGGAATGCAAGGATTCTTTAATATCCGCAAGTCAATCAATGTAATACACCACATTAACAAATTGAAAGATAAAAACCATATGATTATCTCAATAGATGCAGAAAAAGCCTTTGACAAAATTCAACATCCATTTATGATTAAAACTCTCCAGAAAGCAGGAATAGAAGGAACATACCTCAACATAATAAAAGCTATATATGACAAACCCACAGCAAGCATCACCCTCAATGGTGAAAAATTGAAAGCATTTCCCCTGAAATCAGGAACAAGACAAGGGTGCCCACTCTCACCACTACTATTCAACATAGTTTTGGAAGTTTTGGCCACAGCAATCAGGGCAGAAAAAGAAGTAAAAGGAATCCAGATAGGAAAAGAAGAAGTGAAACTCTCTCTGTTTGCAGATGACATGATCCTCTACGTAGAAAACCCTAAAGACTCTACCAGAAAATTACTAGAGCTAATCAATGAATACAGTAAAGTTGCAGGATATAAAATTAACACACAGAAATCTCTTGCATTCCTATACACTAACAATGAGAAAACAGAAAGAGAAATTAAGGAAACAATACCATTCACCATCGCAACAAAAAGAATAAAATACTTAGGAGTATATCTACCTAAAGAAACAAAAGACTTATACATAGAAAACTATAAAACACTGATGAAAGAAATCAAAGAGGACACAAACAGATGGAGAAATATACCGTGTTCATGGATTGGAAGAATCAATATTGTCAAAATGGCTATACTACCCAAAGCAATCTATAGATTCAATGCAATCCCTATCAAACTACCAACGGTATTTTTCACAGAACTAGAACAAATAATTTCACAATTTGTATGGAAATACAAAAAACCTCGAATAGCCAAAGTAATCCTGAGAAAGAAGAATGGAACTGGAGGAATCAATCTGCCTGACTTCAGACTCTACTACAAAGCCACAGTCATCAAGACAGTATGGTACTGGCACAAAGACAGAAATATAGATCAATGGAACAGAATAGAAAGCCCAGAGATAAATCCACGAACCTATGGTCACCTTATCTTCGACAAAGGAGGCAAGGATATACAATGGAAAAAAGATAACCTCTTTAACAAGTGGTGCTGGGAAAACTGGTCAACCACCTGTAAAAGAATGAAACTAGAACACTTTCTAACACCATACACAAAAATAAACTCCAAATGGATTAAAGATCTAAATGTAAGACCAGAAACTATCAAACTCCTAGAGGAGAACATAGGCAAAACACTCTCCGACATAAATCACAGCAGGATCCTCTATGACCCACATCCCAGAATTTCAGAAATAAAAGCAAAAATAAACAAATGGGACCTAATGAAACTTAAAAGCTTTTGCACAACAAAGGAAACTATCAGCAAGGTGAAAAGACAGCCCTCAGATTGGGAGAAAATAATAGCAAATGAAGCAACAGACAAAGGATTAATCTCAAAAATATACAAGCAACTCCTCCAGCTCAACTCCAGAAAAATAAATGACCCAATCAAAAAATGGGCCAAAGAACTCAACAGACATTTCTCCAAGGAGGACATACAGATGGCTAACAAACACATGAAAAGATGCTCAACATCACTCATTATCAGAGAAATGCAAATCAAAACCACAATGAGGTACCATTATACGCCAGTCAGGATGGCTGCTATCCAAAAGTCTACAAGCAACAAATGCTGGAGAGGGTGTGGAGAAAAGGGAACCCTCTTACACTGTTGGTGGGAATGCAAACTAGTACAGCCACTATGGAAAACAGTGTGGAGATTTCTTAAAAAGCTGGAAATAGAACTGCCATATGACCCAGCAATCCCACTTCTGGGCATACACACCAAGGAAACCAGATCTGAAAGAGACACCTGCACCCCAATGTTCATCGCAGCACTGTTTATAATAGCCAGGACATGGAAGCAACCCAGATGCCCATCAGCAGACGAATGGATGAGGAAGCTGTGGTACATATACACCATGGAATATTACTCAGCCATTAAAAAGAATTCATTTGAATCAGTTCTAATGAGATGGATGAAACTGGAGCCCATTATACAGAGCGAAGTAAGCCAGAAAGATAAAGACCATTACAGTATACTAACACATATATATGGACTTTAGAAATATGGTAATTATAACCCTATATGCAAAACAGAAAAAGAGACTCAGTTGTATAGAACAGACTTGTGGACTCTGGGAGAAGGCGAGGGTGGGATGTTTCAAGAGAACAGCATTGAAACATGTATATTATCTAGGGTGAAACAGATAACCAGCCCAGGTTGGGTACATGAGGCAAGTGCTAGGGCCTGGTGCACTGGGAAGACCCAGAGGGATCAGGTGGAGAGGGAGGTGGGAGGGGGGACTGGGATGGGGAATACATGTAAATCCATGGCTAATTCATTTCAATGTATAACAAAAACTACTGTAATGATGTAAAGTAATTAGCCTCCAACTAATAAAAAAAAAAAAAAGAAAAAAAAAAAAAAAAACTCTTTGCTTTACCAATTTCTTCAGCCTTTTCCTCTTCCTCTTTCTTTAATCTTTCCTCCAACTTTTCCTCTTTCCTTTCCATCCCTGATTTTCTCCCTCTTGACAGTCTTATCTACAGTACCTTGGAGTATGCCCAATCTTATCCAGAAAATGCTATATATATATGTTTTTCTTTTTATGGTGGGGGAGAAGTGCACAGTCACTCACTCGCTCTGCCTCAGTGAGTGACACTCAGTCCACGAGCAGCTGCTCTGTGGCCAGGGCACATCGTTGAGAAAGCCCTTCCCCGGTTCTGGGCCACCTGTGGAGCAAACCTCAGCTCCTCAAACCACGGGGTGAAGACTTGCTGTCAGTGTTTCCTGCCAACTTTGAGGAATATGGTCAGCAGGACACGGGATGGAGAGGAAGGGACTGTAAAAACACATTTCTCTATCTGTCAGCAGTCAAGCTGAAAGCTCACCAGGATCTGCCACGTAAGACTTCCTAGTTCATGAATTAAAATCAGAATGCTTAACTCTCTACTTCTATGTTAGAGGAAATAAAAGTTGTTCAGCTTGTATTAATTATCAGAACATGCATTATGTTTTTTAAAACAAAGTGAAAAAAATCTCTCTTAACAGCAGCATGATTTCCACATACTCTACTCTTTAACCTATGTCAAAAGATATGCAGTGACTGAACCTCTTGACCTTTAAAGAAAACTCTCATTCATATGTACAAAGATAAACATTGCCATAAATATGAAGTTTAAGAGTCTTAAGGAGAGAAATCCCTGGCGGAGGTAGTATCTGCCTTAGACAGAGACTGAAGATGGATTGAAACAGTCTCTCCAATTTGCTTCCTCTTTTCCATCCTCATATTCCTAAGTTCCTCTCCTCTCTTCTGTCTCCACTGCCACTATGGAAAACAGTAGGGAGGTTCCTCAAAAAACGAGAGTAGCCACATAATCTTGCAATCCTACTCCTGGGTGTATATCCAGAGAAAATCAGAATTCAAAAAGGTAAATGCACTTCAGTGTTCACTGTAGCACTGTCTGCAACAGCCAAGACCTGAAACAACCTGAGTGTACATCAGTGGAGGAAGGATAAAGATGCGGTGCATGAACACAATGGACTACCACTCAGCCCCAAGAAAGAATGAGATGATGACACTCGCAGCGACATCTCTGGACCTAGAGATTATCATCCTAAATCAGTCAAAGACAAATGTTATGTGATATCACTTATACGTAGAAGGTAAAATATGATACAATTGAGCCTATCTATGAAACAAAAACAGACTCACAGATATAGAGAAAAGACTTGTGACTGCCAAGCAGGAGGGTGGTGGGGGAGTTTGGAATTAGCAGATGGAAACTATTGTGGACAAACAACAAGGTCCTACTGTGTAGCACAGGGAACAATCGTCAATATCCTGTGATAAACCATAATGGAAGAGAATATGAAAAAGTATGTGTATGTATAAAACTGAATCACTTTGCTGTGTAATAGAAAGTAGTGCATTCTCAATCAATGTTACTTCAAAAGTAAAAATAAAAACCCACGCTGAGTCATGCCATTCCCACCAGTCTCTCTGCCACCACCTCTGTATCATCTGCACTCTATGTCTCTGCTGTTGTTCTCGCCACACTGGAGGGTGAAGTCATTTCCACATGGCCTCCACTGCAAGCAGGCAAACTTCTAACTTCACTCATCTCTGCATAGTCCAGGCCACCTGCAGGTACAGGAATGGTGCATGAACAGCTGAGTGAATGAAGGGGCTGATTTCCGAGTAGAATTTGGAGCCCCGTCTGGGCTTTACCATTCATATCGCAGCCACTGCCACAGCTTTTCTTGAGGCTCTTCTCAACTTTGAAGACTATTCTTGGTGCTTGTGTTCATTTACATCCTGGCTATATACGCTTCTCCTTGTCTTTGTGTTTTGTCTAATTTAGATGAAGAGGTCACTGGTTTTCTCTCATAGAGCACTTGATGCATTTCAGATGGCAAAACCCAATGCTGAATGCACGTAGTCAGTGTGTGAAGTCGCTCAGTCATGTCCGACTCTTTGCAACCCCGTGGACTGTAGCCTACCAGGCTCCTCCGTCCATGGGATTCTCCAGGCAAGAGTACTGGAGTGGGTTGCCATTTCCTTCTCCAGGGGATCTTCCCGACCCAGGGATTGAACCCAGGTCTCCCGCATTGCAGGCAGACGCTTTAACCTCTGAGCCACCAGGGAAGCCCCAGGGAAGCCCCTACGTAGTCAGTGGTGAGCTGTTAATTCCCAGCACACGCCAGAATCATCTGCCAGAGTCAGAATGATGCCCTGAGAGTCTTAGATAAACAGACTTCCCTGGTGGTCCAGTGGTTAAGAATCCACCTTCCCACAGGAGACGTGGGTCGGATCCCTGAACTGGGAAGATTCCACATGCTGCAGGGCAATTAAGCCCATGTATCACAACTACTGAAGCCCTGCTGCCCCAGAGCCAGTGCTCCACGACAAGAGAAGTCCCTGTAATGAGCAGCCCATGCACACAGCTAGAGAGTAGCCCCCACTCACGGCAACTAGAGAAACCCCACCCAGCAGCAAAGATGCGGTGCAGCCAAAGATAAGCAAAGTAAATTAAAGAAGAAAACAGCTAGAAAATGACTTCATTTGTTCACTCATTCATGTGTTAGTTGAATAAGAAAATTTATTCAATAAATGTGTACACGATGAACTGAGCCCCCGTGATCCCAGCTGGGCTTCCCTGGCGGCTCAGTGATAAAGAATCTGCCTACTAAAGCAGAAGACATGGATTCCGTCTCTGGGTCAGGAAGATCCTCTGGAGAAGGAAATGGCAACCCACTCTCCTATTCTTTCCTGGAAAACCAAATGGACAGAGGAGCCTGGCGGAATACATTCCATGGGGTCCCAAAGAATTGGAGACAGCTTAGCAACTGAATAATAAATCTTAGGTATAAAAAGTACGTGAAGAAACATGGTATATGTGGTTATAGGCCTCATTGTGTTTATAGTCCAGAACACCTTGGGAACCTGGGGAAATGTGTGGCTTAGATTATATAGCTGGAATACTTGGCAGTTTCCCATAGTTGCCATGAAGACCTTAGACAGAAGAAGAAGGAGGGGACCTCTGGTATCACCTAGCAGTTTCCAATATTCTTCCCTCTTAGCCTGAGCTGTGGCCCTTTCCCCAGCTGCAAATGCCACCCACAGGGCTTCTGATTCCAGATGGTGGAGTAGAAGGACCTGTCTCATTTCCTCCTCCAAAGAGCACCAAAATTGCATCTATCTGCTGAACAACCATCAACAGGAGGATGCTGAAAGTCACCAAAAAAAAAAAAAAAACCCAATCAAAACAAAAACCCATGTCCAAAGACAAAGAAGAATATGTAGCAAGACAGTAGGAGGGGCACAATCATAATAAAATCAAATCCCATACCCCCTGGGTGGGTGACCCACAAACTGGAGAACAATAATACCAAAGAAGTTCTCCCACTGTTGTGAAGGTTCTGAACCCCATGTCAGGCTTCCCAGCCTGGGGATCCAACAAAGGGACTGGGAATCCCCAGGGAATCTGGCCTTGAGGGCCAGCAGGATTTGATTATAGGACTTCCAGAGGACTGGGGGAAACTAAGACTCTGGTCTTGGAGGCACAAACAAAATGCTGCATGCACCAAGACCCAGAGGAGAGGAGCAGTGACCCCATAGGAGACTGAACCAAAACTACCTGCTAGTGTTGGAGGGCCTCCTGTGGAGGTGTGGGTCAGCAGGGCTCACCACAGGGATGGGGGCACTGGAAGGTCCCCCTTGGTGTAAACCCTCTTGGAGTTCACCATTAACCCTACCATAGAGTCCACAGACCCCAGGGCTGGGTCACCTCAGGCCAAACAACTACCAGGGAGGGAGTACAATCCCATCCATCAGTGGATAATTGGATTAAAGCTTTACTGAGCAAGGCCCTGCCCACCAGAGCAAGACCCAGTTTTTCCCACCACCAGTCCCTCCCATCAGGAAGCTTACACAAACCTCTTAGCCTCATCCATCAGAGGGCAGACAGAAGAAGCAAGAAGAACCACAATCCCACAGCAGCTAAAACAAAAACCATATTACAGAAAGTTAATCACAATGAAAAAGCAGAAAGTTATGTCCCTGATGAAGGGACAAGGTAAAACCCCAGAAAAACAAGTAAAGGAAGTGGAGATAGGCAACTTCCAGAAAAAGAATTCAGAATAATGATAGTGAAGATGATCCAGGATCTCAGGAAAAGAATGGAGGCAAAGATTGAGAAGATGCAAGAAATGTTTACCAAAGACCTGCAAGAACTAAAGAACAAACAGATAATACACTAGAAGGAATCAATAGCAGAATAACTGAGGCAGAAGAACAGATAAATGACCTGGAGGACAGAATGGTGGAAATCACTGTTGCAGAACAGAATATTGAAAAAAAGAATGAAAAGAAATGAAGACACCCTAAGAGATCTCTGGGACAATACTAAATGCACCAACATTCACATTGTAACAGTACCAGGAAGAGAAGACAGAGAGAAAGGACCTAAGAAAATATTTGAAGAGATAATAGCTGAAAACTTACAGAACATGGGAAAGGAAATAGTCAACCAAGTTCAGGAATCACAGAGTCCCAGGCAGGATAAACCAAAGGAGGAACACACCGAGACATAGTAATCAAACTGACAAAAATGAAAGACAGAGATAAAATATTAAAAGCAGGAAGGATAAAGTGACAAATAACATGCAAGAGAATGGCCATCAGGCTATCAGCTGATTTCTCAACAGAAACTCTGCAAGTCAGAAGGGAATGGCATGACATATTTAAAGTGATGAAAGGGAAGAACCTACAACCAAGAATACTCTACCCAGCACAGACTCTCCTTCAGATTTGATGGAGAAATCAAAAGCTTTCCAGACAAGCAAAAGTTAAGAGAATTCAGCACCACCAAACCAGCTTTACAACAAATGCTAAAGGAACTTCTCTAGGCAAGAAACACAAGAGAAGGAAAAGCCCTACCTACAGAAAATAAACCCAAAATTAAGAAAATGGTAACAGGATCACACTTATCAATCATTACCTTAAATGTAAATGGTTTAAATGCACCAACCAAAAGACATAGACTGGCTGGGTGGATGAAAACATGTGCATGTATGCACTTCCACTTACCACATCACTCTGCTTGACCCCCAAATTGTATGTAATTATTTTATATTGTTAAGTTAATCATGTTCCATTATGGCTTGCAATTGTAATTGTCTTTTATTTTTTGTCTGGCTATTGATTGTGAAAACTGATAAACATTTTTTACTATTGTGATTAAGTAACTACTACTCAACTTGATACCACTGTTTTCATGATTGGCCAACAGAAAAATAGAACTCTATATCACCAAAACTAGGATCTAATAGAAAAACCTGTAATCACTTTTTAAAATCCAGATGCATATCAGAATTATCTTGAAATTTTTTGAAAAATACAAATGTTCAGGTATTGCTTTTTTCTCCAGAGCTCCAGATATGTTTCTAATGAGTAGTCACTATATGCTGATCCTTTACTTTTATCTAGTTTGTTTCACTTTTTCTGTTTCATATTCAGTGCTCCCATTTCATTTTAGTTTATGTTTTCCAATTTCTCCATCTCTTCTTTTTTTGATGTTCTTTCTCAAGTTTTATCAAGTGTAGTAGAAAAGCTTTTGTATTGCTGCTATTCACTTGTTCAGTTGTGTCCGACTGTTTGTGACCCATGGACTGCAGGGCTCCAGGCTTCCCTGTCCTTCACCATCTCCCAGAGCTTGCTCAAACTCACGTCCACTGAGTCAGTGATGTCATTCAACCATCTTGTCTTCTGTTGTCCCCTTCTCCTCCTGCCTTCTATCTTTACTAACATCAGGGTCTTTTCAAGTGAGTCGGCTCTTTGCATCAGGTGGCCAAAGTATTGGAGCTTCAGCTTCAGCATCAGTCTTTCCAGTGAATATTCAGGACTGATTTCCTTTAGGATTGACTGGTTTGATCTCCTTGCAGTCCAAGGAACTCTCAAGAGTCTTCTCCAGCACCACAGTTCGAAAGCATCAATTCTTCAATGCTCAGCCTTCTTTATGGTCCAGCTCTCACATCCATACATGACTACTGGAAAAACCATAGCTTTGACTGTACAGACCTTTTTGGTAAAGTAATGTCTCTGCTTTTTAATACACTGCCTAGGTTTGTCAAAGCTTTTCTTCCAAGGAGCAAGTGTCTTTTAATTTCATGGCTGCAGTCACCATCAGCAGTGATTTTGGAGCTGAAGAAAATAAAGTCTGTCACTGTTTCCATTGTTTCCCCATCTATTTGCCATAGATATAACATGTATACTATACAAATTTATATATGTGTATAATATATATATTTTGGAAAACATGAATTTTTGCCTAAGTAAAAGAATTGTGGCACTTTGATTCTACTTGTTTGACTTAGTATGAATAAAATGCTAGATTTCTAATTAAAAGTATGCAACAAGATATGCAACAAGCAACAACGGTTTGCTGTATCCCATAGCAAACTATAGTCAATATCTTGTAATAAAATATGATGGGAAATAATTTCAAAAATAATATATGTGTATTTGTATAACTGAATCACCTTACTGTGCACCTGAAACATTGTAAGTCAACTTTACTTCAATCAAGTGTATATATTAACAAATGCCACCCAGAGGGGACTCTGGGTGAGGGAAAGGAGCGGCCAACCTCCGGGAGCTTCGGGCTGCAGGTGATCTACGCCATGGAGGAGGAAACCGTTGGCTCGGCCTCAAGGCTGGCCAAGGAGAGCTGCCATGAAGAAAATAATGAGGTGAATCAAACTTTAATTTGATTTTTATTTGGCTTCAGCATCCAATAAAGGGACAGCAATTTTCCAAGTCCTATCACTGGTTGGAGGAATTCTTTGAGAACATCTGTTTTACTAATAGCAGTGACAACAAAAGCCTATCCTATATTGGCCGAGAGGCTGTCTTCCAAGCTCCTCTGAGCACTTTCACTGATCTTAACTGCACTTCCTTCCCACAGCAGTCCCAGGGAAATGATGTTGACTTGTAATTAAGCTGCTGACCTCTTCTGCAGGCCTCTCCACTGCTGCCCACTCAGCTACTCGAATCACACAGAGGAAGACGAGCATGGCCCAGGTGGGAGCCGGGCAAGTTAGGGAACCAGAAAGCAGAGGGAAAGAAAAGGGAGTGACCTTCATTTATTCATTGTCCTTTGTTCAACACTGGCCATATGTGTGCTGAGTTTTCAGGGCTTATGAAAGTATTCAGATCTAGATGTGTGGGCACAGGAAAAATGGGGAGAAGCATTTCTGGTTGGCAGAGAATTCTAGTTTTCTGAAATAGTAGAAAAATACAGAGATTTCATATTCTCTCCCAAATCTTTTCTCTCCTTTCCCCCTTCTCTTGCTGAGATGCCCCCCTCCCTTTTTTTTTAAGGCTTTACTGAATTTGTTACATAACCCATGTTACCTCATGAGTTTTTCACCATGAGGCATGTGGGACCTTACTTAGCTCCCCAGCCAGGGATGGAACTGTCACTCCCTGCATTGGAAAGCAATTCTTATCTACTGTACCACCAAGGAAGTCCTTTTTACAAATTTTTATTGATGTGTAGTTGAGTCACAATATTGTGTTAGTTTCAGGTGTGCAGCAAAGTGAACCAGTTGTATGTATACATGTATCTACTCTTTTTTAGATTCTTTTCCCATAGGCCGTTACAGAATATTGCGTTCCCTGTACTATACAGTAGGTCTGGAGCTTCTTTGGGAGTGATGAAGGTGTTCTGGATTAGACAGTGGTGATCGAAGATCCTATTGTATGGCACAGGGAACTATATTCAATACCCTGTGATAAACCATAATGGAAAAGAATATGAAAAAGAATGTATACATATATAACTGAATCACTTTGCTGTATAGCAGAAATTAACACAACATTGTAAATCAACTGTACTTCAATAAAATATATACTTTTTAAAGATGTGTTTAATAATGGGATAAATCTTCGAAACACTATATTGGATGAGCAAATCAAGAGACTGCATAGCACAGAACTGCAGTGGAAGCACATTTACACACAGATCAGCATTCTATATGAAGCATATGGGTATACACACATATTCCTAGACATGTGGCAAATATGGGTTTCTAGGAGCTGGGTTGGAATGACACTTAGCTATAAGGAGACAGGTCTTCAGTGGGTCTTCAATGGGTTGATGATGATAATGTACCACAGTCAAAGAATTTAATGACCTTCAAAGGTTATTCAAATGTTGCAGAAAAGATACTTATAAAAGAAGCTGAGGAGATAAACCATCTAAAGAACAATGTAAGGAAAACATAAAACTATGAGTAAATATTGTTCAAGTTATAAGTCAATTGGGAAATTGACTCTCTTAAAAATAAAATTATTTTCTCTATTAAAAAAATACTATATAAATTACAAATATGAATAGACATATATATTTCTATTGGTTTTAGCTAGTCTTTAGGGGGCTATTTTTGAAGTTACTCTCACACTGAAGCTCAATACTGTAATTCTCTTTTTTTCTGTCATCAGAAGCACTTACTCATATCATTACACATTTTTAATAAACATCATGTAAGTCAGACAACTTTCTGACTATGTATGTTGTTAGAAGAGAACAGATTCAAAATGACTAACAGTCTAAAGTGGGATGGGAGGAAGGATAAATTAGGAGTTTGGGACCAAAATATATACAGTACTATACATAAAATAGATAACCCAAAAGGATCCACTTCATAGCACAGGGAACTATATTCAGTGTATTGTAATAACCTGCAATGGAAAAGAATCTGAAAAAAAGATACACATGTATGTGTGTGTATGATGGAATCACTTTGCTGTATACCTGAAACTAACACAACATTGTTAATCAACTATACTTCAATAAAAGTTTTTAAAAATGACTAACAGTTAAAAATGCTAGGCAAATTTTAATTAATCTGAATACTCAGAGAATGAATTCTCATTTATAAAGTAAGTATTTACTTTAAAACTCATGGGGAAGAAAGGAAATACAGTTTAAAAGTTCAACAGCCCAAATTAGAAAAATTAGCTTTTCCCCAGCAGTCTCTCAGCAATGATTTTTAAAAAACTATTCTCAGGATGAGGGCAGATACAGGATGGAACAAAGACATCAATTGGATGGTTGAATGGGGTTGTTTTAAACTCATAGCTGAAATAATAATTTTGAAAGACTAGGTTCTAGAGAGTGGAAAGTTTTTTAAATTCCAAAAGCTGGCTTTGAACATCAAAAGCCAACTCCGGAAGGAAACTGGGCATAACATTTATCCACAAATCACAGAATAGGGAGGAATGCACAGCAAAATAGACTGCCTCCTGAGAACTGTTTATTACTGAGATAAGGAGCTCATAACAGAATGTAAATCAACTTTATTACAATGAACACTGTCTAGTTCAGTTGGCACTTTTGCTTTTGGTAGCCAGACTGTCTTGATGAAGGAAGCAACATGTGGATTTATGAGCTGGCACAATACCCTTTTCTTATTGCAAACGAGCACTCTGAATAGCACTGACAGAGGAGACAGTTTTCTGTCCCAAAGGAGGGGGGACAAGAGAGTTGGGAAAGGAGAGCAAGAGAGGGCAACACTGGCGAGCTTCCTTGTGAGAAGGTTCAGAGCTCTGACCACAACCCCATTCCCTCTCCGTGGGTTTAATCTCAGAAGCTGGGTGTAGAACAAGACTGACAGAAACCTCAGAGGGTTGAGGGGGATGGGTGAGACAGGGAGGCACCTTGCTCAGGAAGATGTGGCCTAGGGGATGGCCTGACTCTTATGAAACAACCTCCCCGCCCCCGCCATGAGGCATGGTGCCAGCAGTGGTCCCTGTAAATGAATGAATTACTTGGGGACTACTTCACAGCATCTTCAAGGTCTTCAGGACCAAAGATTTGTGTGGAGGGACAAGAAATATTATAAGAGGGTTAGTAGACCCCAGAGGTCTTTGGTTGGGATGAGGAGGGGGCAAAGTGGTCTATCTAGTATTCAGCGGTCATGACAGTGCTTGACATCTACCACAAAGGTCAAGAGGAAGGTTACATAGCTGTGATGGTCTGCAGACAAGAAGACAGCCTTAGGGCAAAGGTCTCATCCTGTACCTCTTTCTGTGGGACCCATAACTATACTTCTTACTCTCTCCATTACTCAAAACTTAGATTTACTCTCCCCAGTCCCCATTGGGCAAGGAAGACAATGGACAGAACCTAGAGCTGACCAAGTAGTTCTTCCTTGAAACATAGCTGAGCATTACATTGAAAAGTGGATTGAATGGACAAGACTCGATTTTTTCTTTTTACATTGGTAGAAGTGAGGACTTACTAAGTTTAGTTAAAGGGAAATGAAGATGCATCTTTGTACTCCTTAGGTTGGGACTGTATCAGTCAGGGTAGGCTGTTTATGTTGCAGCATCAACTGACCTCCAAATTTCAGGCACACACAGCACATTGATGTTGGGTCAGCTGGGTCCTCACTCCAGCACCTGTGCTGTTGGAGCTGGAATGTGGCCATTCATGGAAGGGAAGAGAACTCTGGGAGGTCTCCCATCAATGATTAAGTGCCTTCATCCTCAGGTGACACACATCACTTCTATTCCTTCCTCTCTCAACTCAACGGCCTAAATTAGTCACAGGGCCCCAACCAAAAAGGAGGTGCCAGGAAAGAAAAGAAACGGAAGTAACTCAGTCGTGTCCGACTCTTTGCGACCTCATGGACTGTAGCCTGCCAGGTTCCTCTGTCCATGGGATTTTCCAGGCAAGAATACTGGAGTGGGTTGCCATTTCCTTCTCCAGGGGATCTTCCCAACCCAGGGATCGAACCCAGGTCTCCGGAACTGCAGGCAGCCTCTTTGCCATCTGACCCACCAAGTGTTTTCCTTTTCTGTGTCTAAAAGGTGGAAATCTGAAAATATTTGGTGAGCAGCACTAATGATTACCCTAGCAAGTGTAAAATTCTTACCTACAACATGACTTAGGACTTTAAAAACAAAACAAAATTAAAAAAAAATAACAAAACTGAGATAAACACAACATAGCAGATTAGAGCGTAAAACCTGGGGTTGAATTTTGATTCTGCCCTTGCAAATGGTGGTTTGATCTTGACTAGGTTACTTACCTCTTTAACACGTGGAGTTTCCCTAGGGTTGGTGTACGTATTGTAGAAAAATAACTTGCTGGCACACAGAAGTGACATGATATTATTTTCATCTTTAAAAAGTCCTTTTGCTTCTTTCTTTTCTTTATAGCTTGCAATCCTAAGTAAGAGTTCTAGTTAGTTGAATTCCAACTAATTGAAGGGCTTTTTTTTTTTAAGTTCATTTTTTTAAAAAAGACACTCAAGGGGGAAAGAATAAGTTAGGAGTTTGAGGTTAGCAGATACAAACTACTATATATAAAATAGGCAAACTACTGTATAGCACAGGGAACTATATTCAATATCTTATAATGGAAAAGAATATGCACATATATAAATATACATAAAACTAAATCACTTTGTTGTACATCAGAAACCAACACAACACTGCGAATCCACTATGCTGTGCTGTGCTTAGTCACTCATCTGTGTCCGACGCTTTGTGACCCCATGGACCGTACGGGCTCCTCTATTCTTGGGAATGTTCCAGGCAAGAATACTGGGTGGGTTGCCATGCCCTCCTCCAGGGACTCTTCCCAACCCAGGAATCAAACCCAGGTCTCCCACATTGCAGGTGGATTCTTTACTGCCTGAGCCACCATGAAAGCCCAAATCAACTGTACTTCAATTAAAAAAAAAAAGAATATAATTGATACATATAATTCTAGCGGTGGCTTTCTGGGGGTTACTTTGAATGATGGGTATCTTGGCTCCCACCCTGGAATGGCCCTATGTATATATATATATGTTCTACCCAATGATATAGTTAGATAAAATCAGTGCTCAGTGACTGGAGTGATCTGCATTCGGTTTTGTGAGCTTATGGTTGGTAGTGATTGGAAACGACTGCTTCCCCACCCTTCCCCCATACCATGACTGACAAATGTGAACTCAGGAAGATAACAATGGGAGACAGATGTGAGGGAGACAGAGCAAGAGAGCTGGCACAAAACCATCTCCACCTTAAACCAGCATCAACACGATTCACAGTTACCCCGTCAGATCTCCACGAGTCGCCAGTCCTGCCACCGCTTTAGCACGAGCCCAGAGCGTCTATGTCTTAGACCCACGCTTTGGTTTCGGCATGGAAATGCCCCAACAGAAATCTGGAAACAGAAGCTCCGGTTCCTCTTCCTGCCTCTCTCAGGGATTTCAGCATCTGCTCTCTATGGAGCAGAGATCTAGAGAAGTGGTTCTCCTCTCCTCTGACTACTTCCTTCACCCACCTCACTCCAGACTCACCACCACAGAGGTGGAGGACACACGGGTACCAAACTCGAAGGTGCTTTCACACATCACTACACGCTTTCCTTCCTCTTGTCCTCTTCTCAAGGGAGAGGCTCGGTTTTAGAGAGCACTAAAAGGAACACTTCTGGAAGGCACGCTTCTCCTTGTGTGTGTTCTTTTTAACCGATGAGGGATCAACTACTGCAGCTGAGAGCAAGATGCTAGACACTGAAGAAGAGGGACCGTCCAGGTGAACAGGCCTGGCCTGAGGCGGAAGGATGTTTCTGTAGACGTGGTTGTTAGCGTTTCAGAATACCCACTGTTCACACTGCTTATGTGGTAAATTGAGCTCAGAGAGTGAGGACTTCCTTTGCTGAGCTGTGTTACCAGGTCACCCATCCCCCAAGCAACCCAGAAAACAAAACAGAGGCCCCAAAAGAATTTTTTCTATAGACCAATCAATCCCCAGTGCACACTCTGCAGAGAGAATAAAAAAGTGTCCTTCAAGGAAGGACAACCTCAGAAATTTCGCTCCCTTTTAAAATTAATTTTAACACCCAGTGGCAGGAGTGGCAAGAAAATCCTTTAGCATACCTTACAAAATGCAGGATAAGGTCAACCATAAATAGCAGAGTCCCTCTCTTAACTTGGTTTGAAGGAAAGGTGAGACTGAGAGAAAGATACATGGAATAAAATATTTCACAAGAAAGGGAAAACAGAACGCTGAAATAAATGAGAGGTACCTGCAGAATGAGAATTTAGACTTCCCGTAGGACACAGATGTCCTCTGTGAACCTTGTCTGGAAATGGTGTTGGAAAGGTGAGATTCCAGGCTGCTTGGAGGGTCTCTGCCTCCTGAAGTAGCAGAGCAGAACCGGGGAAAATGCTTTAATTTGCAAGGTGAAGCATGGAGTGAGCCACCATTTCAGGAAATCGGCACCAGGGTTGAGCAGCAGTGTTGGGAATCACCTGGATCAAGAGCAAAATGTGTGAGCCAGTGTGCACGCTTGTATACGCACATGATCATTTCTAGGTACATGATGAGGGAGGGAGTGTTGAAAAGTCATTGACCGAGCCCAGGAAGAAATGAGGAAATGCAGGACGACCTGCCAGCACCACCTGTGTCCCTGCCCAGCCCCAGGAATGTGGCCACCACAGTGACTGTCGGCCGACGCTGTCCCTGCAAGGGCTGAGCCAGGTGTGGGAGGAGCGGGTGCCTCCTGGCCAAGGGCGTGTGCGGAGGCCCTGGGGGAGCGTGGGACCCGGGCCCCTCAAGTCTGCCCTGCTGACTGTTGCACTCCTGTTCCTGGTGACCCTGGGGGGAGGCGCCCTGCAATGGGAGCCTTGCACTGAGCCCAGCGATGAAAGCGGGGCCACAGTGGACGCCTCCCAGGTGCGGCAGGAGGACCACAAGCAGGTTTATGAGATCACCAAGCAGATCCTGCAGAAGTCACTGGGGCTCTGAGCCTTGTCCCCCGCACACAACCATGTGCCCATGTGTGTGTAGACGCACCACCACGTGGTTTCTGGGGCTTCTCTTCTGGGGCAGTTGGTGACAGTGACTCTGTGCTGGTATCAAAATATGGCAAGCTGGCAGAACCGCAGCATCTCTTTTTCTACCCTTTCCTCCCCAAACAGGCTTCTTCTCTGAAGCAGTGGTTTCTGTAGAATGATGGCAGCTGGGCACAGGTGGCGGCATCTTGCCCAGGTGGCTTGGCAGATAATAGGAGCTGTCACCATCACCTCTCCAGCTGGCGTGCCTGCGGACCCAGCACTGAGTGGCCTCTGTCCCTCCCAGAGCAGTGAGGGCTTAGCACTGGCCCGCCACTGCCACTACAACCAGTGGCGCTCCTTCTGAAGATGTGGGGCCTTGTCACCCAGGCAGAGGGCGTCCAGTGGACCTGGGGGCTTCTCCCGTCTCCCTTGTCTCCCATGAGGAGCACATGACTTTGTTTCAGTACTTTTTTTTTTACAAGATTTTTTTTCTTACAATCTAGTCACATTTTTCCTTTGTTGTATGTTACAAATAATCACAGTCGCCAGGTGTCGCAAGTGGTAAAGAATCCACCTGCCAATGCAGGAGATGCAAGAGATGCAGGTTTGATTCCTGAGTTGGGAAGATCCCCTGGAGGAGGAAATGGCAACCCACTCCAGTATTCTTGCCTGAGAAATCCCATGGACAGAGGAGCCTGGCAGGTTACAGTCTATGGGGTTGCAAAGAGTTGGATACGACTGAAGCAAATGAGCACGCATCAATAATCACATTAGAATACTTTCGTGAAATACTTTTTAAAAATGTGGATTAATGAAGAAAGGGGTACATAGAAAAGGAGTTTCCTGCTGGCTGTGAAGACTGACGTTTTCCATGCTGGTGTTTGTCACAGTTTGCACTCATGTCTCAGTTACTAGTGCTTTTACAGAGTAGGAGTACTGGAGCCCGAGACTGTAGTCAAAATGTCTTCTGAGTGGAGTAAGTTTTTCTTTTCCAATCTAAAGGCTGGGAATTCTAAGCTTTTGTACATGGTGGCTGCAGCAGGAATATGTTGGGACAAAACTGTTCTTTGCAGCTTGGGAAGGGAAGGGCGCAGAGCCCAGAGCGTGCATCATCCTGGACCTGACTGGCGCCTGTGGAAGCATGGAACTCAGGGTCGCTGCACCGGGCGTGCACTCCGCTGTGGTTCATGACTGTGAGGTGGTCTGGATCCCTCCTGCGTGGGCAACTCAGCCCCCGTCCAAGGCTCTGTTTCAAGCAATAACAAATCTGCTGCATGCAGAATCAAACATTTGGCCTGTTTCAAACAGGTTGCATGTAAATGGAGTTTCTATTTTTGAAATCAGAGGTGGTCTACAAGACATACAATATATTTTACTCTATGTTGTCCTTTCCCTTCCGTAAAGTACCTGTGGACAGGAGTCCGTTTTACTGAAACTTCACTGATTTCTTGGTGTTAAGTGGTACTGGTTGAAGGTCTTCTGTGGAGACCAGATTCTTTCCTTCTCAGGAGGGAATCATTTAAAAGTTCAAATTCAGTATGAGGACTTTGTGCTTGGAAGGGGGTGGAGAAAGGGGAGGTGTTGTATATACAGAGTATTTGCAGGCAGGAGGGTGAGCCTAACCCTCTCCAGAGAGAGGAGAACTTGGTTGTGGGGCGGATGTGCTGGGTGGGTACCACTGGAGTGGGCCTGTGGCCACATGAGCTGTTGGCCATGGGGCTTCAGGAAATCTGGAGAAGGAGGAGAGGCGATCCCTTTGCAAAATAAAGTATTTTTATTCATTTGTATTTATTAAATGAAACAAAAGGGAAAGAATCCCATGGTGTCCTTACTCTGTGAAGGAGTTTAATTCCTATAGCTAAAATAAAGTTGTATTTTCCCCCTAAAGAAAAAAAAAGGGGTATTGGTCCTGGGCAGTCCTTGGCAGGAGTCCTTGGCACTGAGGTCCCATTCCGAAGGTGGGAAAGGGACAGGAGTGTGGGAAGCTATTTACCTGACCTAGGTGGAATGAATGCAACTATTAGGTGTGTCCAGTTAGATCTGGTGTCTTTCTACACCACCTGAAGTGTTTTGTCTCCCTGTGACTTTACTGAGATAGCAAAGTGTTTCATGGAGAGCGACTGTACCCACATTATTGGGACTCTGATGACAGTTTGCGTTCATGACTGTGAGCATCAAACTAAACAAATGAATGGCTTCTTTTATTGCAATGATTGCTTAAAATGCTATCTTTAAAAAAATTATTGTAAGAAATTCCTTGGCAGTCAGTGGTTAGGAATTTGGTGTCTTCACTGCCGTGGCCTGGGTTCAGTCTCTGGTCTGGGAACTAAGGTCTGGCAAGCTGCTCAGTGCAGCCAAGAAAAAAAACAAAAAAGACTCTGAAAGTTCTTCAGTGTGGCTTTGATGGTAATGCTTCTTTTTATCTCCCTACAGATTGGACAGTACAGGTCCCACCTCTACCCCGTGGCCGACGGCCCCACCGTCTTTGGTTGGGTGATTCTGCATCACTTGCTGATTCTCTGCTGCCCCTGGGTTTGTTTAAATTCCAGTTCGCATGGTAGTGGTACTCCCTCTTCGAGGTGGGCCTAGGAAGAGCCTTGTCTGAATCTGTGGACTGTTGGGACAATTATTTGGGAACATGAGGCAGGATGGCAGGCTCCTGTGTCCACTGTGACACAGAAGGAAAGAGAGAAGCCCATTACCCACCCTTTAGTGCAGGAGATGTCCAGGTGAGGACAGCAGCAACTCAAGCACAGCTTTGCCTCCGGAGGACCTGGCATATTGCCACAGCAGTGACTCCAGCTGGAGAAGCAGAGGGAGGAGGCCCAGCAGGGCAGGGCTGCCCCTGGTGCCAGCCCTGGCTGTGGGCATCCCGGGGTGGTACCGGGGCAGCAGAAATCATCAGTGGGAGCGGAGCAGAGGAAACAACAGCGGGGACAGCCCAGAGGGCCTTGTCCTCAGCACACAAGGACCCCCTAAGTAACTGGTGAGGCTGTGGGAGGCGTGGGGGTGAAGCATGGAAACACATGAGGCTGAAGTTAGATCCACGAGACACCGTTTACTCCTGTTGATGTGACCCTGTCTCAGACTCCAAACTGATGAAACTTTGGAAACACAGGCTATCACTTCAAGGATTTTATATAAAACACATAATAAAAATATTTTATTCTGTCTACCATGATTTTGAGCCTACTCTTAAAATGTCATATGGTATCTTAAAATGTTATGCAGTCTTAATGTTATGACCTGTATGCAGGTCAAGAAGCAACAGTTAGAACAGGGCATGGAACAATAGGCTGGCTCCGAACCAGGAAAGGAGTATGTCAAGGTTGTATATTGTCACCCTGCTTATTTAACTTACATGCAGAGTACATCATGCAAAATGCCAGGCTGGATGAAGCACAAGCTGGAATCAAGATTGCCAGGAGAAATATCAATAACCTCAGATATGCAGATAACACCACCCTTATGGCAGAAAGTGAAGAAGAACTAAAGAGCCTCTTGATGAAAGTGAAAGAGGAGAGTGAAAAAGTTGGCTTAAAGCTCAACATTCAGAAAACTAAAATCATGGCATCTGGTCCCATCACTTCATGGCAAATAGATGGGGAAACAATGGAAACAGTGAGAGACTATTTTTTTGGGCTCCAAAATCACTGCAGATGGTGACTGCAGCCATGAAATTAAAAGACACTTGCTCCTTGGAAGAAAAGCTATGACCAACCTAGACAGCATATTAAAAAGCAGAGACATTACTTTGCCAACAAAGTTCTGTCTAGTCAAAGCTATGGTTTTTCCAGTAGTCATGTATGAATGTGAGAGTTGGACTATAAAGAAAGCTGAGCGCTGAAGAACTGATGCTTTTGAACTGTGGTGTTGGAGAAGACTCTTGAGAGTCCCTTGAACTGCAAGGAGATCAAACCAGTCAATCCTAAAGGAAATCAGTCCTGAATATTCATTGGAAGGTACTAAGGATGAAGGTAAAGTTCCAATACTTTGGCCACCTAATGCAAAGAACAGCCACATTGGAAAAGACTCTGATGCTGGGAAAGAGTGAAGGCAGGAGGAGAAGGGGATGACAGAGGATAAGATGGTTGGATGGCAACACTGACTCGATGGACATGAGTTTGAGCAAGTTCCAGGAGTTGGTAGTGGACAGGGAAGCCTGAAGTGCTGCCGTCCATGGGGTTGCAGAGTCGAGCATGACTGAGTGACTGAACTGAACTTAAAATGTAGAGTCTTCCTCAACTATATTTTAAAGATTATAGAAACAATAAACCTGCAGAGCCAACTGGATGAATTCAGAATAGACCTGGTCATTACTCACAGACATTGTGAAAAATTAATCTTGCCAGAGTCTTGGGGGTGATCAGACTCCATGGCATTACCACCATTTATAAAGCTCATAAAATACAGATGTAAAGAACAAAGATGCCCATTTACTAATGTACATTTGGATTTATATCCACCAAGGTGACTAGGTGTTTCTAACCCTTGGCCTACAAGCTCCCTCTCTGAAGGAAAACTATTGGGGATGCTCATTTATGATCAGAAGCCTTCCAGGTGAGTGTGGAATCAGGAGGAATTGGTTTTGTGATTCAGCTGTTCCTGGCAGCAGGCTGAGCTAGCATGAGGCATCTGTCTCTGCTGGGGGATGTATGTGCAGGCCAGAATGGAAAATGGGACATGGTCACTAGTGGGCCCTCCCCACACTAGCTTCTGTCACTCTTTTATTTCCAACTCCCTTTTGCCTAGCACACCAGATTTTGGGCCAAGCAAGCCAAATTTCCAAAAGGCAATATTTCTGTTTGCTTAAAAGAAATGTTCTAGGTCATCAATATGTCAAATGACCAACTGACCAAATTTTTGTTTCATCAAAACCCTGCATTTACTAACTACTGACAGAACTTATAACAGATTTCTTGTGTGATACTGCTTCCACATTCTTTAAAAAAAATTTTTTTATTGGAGTAGAGTTGATTTACAATGTTGTGTTAGTTTCAGGTATACAGCAAAGTGAATCAGTTATACATATACATATATCCACTCTTTTTTAGATTCTTTCCCCATATAGGTCATTAGAGTATTGAGTAGATTTCTCTGTGCTACACTTTCAGTTCAGTTCAGTTGCTCAGTCGTATCCGACTCTTTGTGACCCCATGAACCGCAACACGCCAGGTCTCCCTGTCCATCACCAACTCCTGGAGTTTACTCAAATTCATGTCCATCGAGTTGGTGATGCCATCCAGCCATCTCATCCTCTGTCATCCCCTTCTCCTCCTGCCCCCAATCCCTCCCAGCATCAGGGTCTTTTCCAATGAGTCAACTCTTCTTCACGTGAGGTTGCCAAAGTATTGGCATCTCAGCTTCAACATCAGTCCTTCCAATGAACACCCAGGACTGATCTCCTTTAGGATGAACTGGTTGGCTCTCCGTGCAGTCCAAGGCACTCTCAAGAGTCTTCTCCAACACCACAGTTCAGAAGCATTCAGGTCCTTGTTAATTATTTGTTTTATATATAGCAGTGAATATATGTCAGTCTCAGCCTCCCAGTCTATCCCTTCTCGCCCCACCTTCTGCCCCGGGAATCATGCCTGTTTTCTACATCTGTTTTGTAAATAAGTTCATTTGTGCCACTTTTTTTAGGTTGCACATATTCATATGGTATGACATATCTGGAAGCGTCAGTACTCTGAAGACTTGTCTTCCGTTTTGTTTGGTGTGGCTCATGGGGACTGCTCCAGCCCAACTCTTTCACTGAGAATTTGCAGGCTGGCTCAGTTGAATATCTGTTTTATGTTTTTCACCTTTTAGATCCTGTACTTCTTTAACATACAACATTTTATATGTTAATGCATGAGATCACCCTAGTTTTGAGGCCTTATCTAACTTGGATTTTATAGGTCACATGCGTAAATTTATACATAGACCTTACTTCATGCAAGTATTTTTTCCAATTTCCACATTTGTTGTATATATGTAAAATTAACAAGAAGGCAAAAATCTTTGTTCAAAAGACTGATAAAGTCAGCAAAAATATGAAGGGCAAATTGGTATAAAACTGTGTTTAAAGGGCAAACCATTCTTTCACATATATGACATTAAAGTGAAAGAAGCGTGAAGTCTGAAACATGCACAAAATATTTATTTGCTTGAGCTTATTCACAGGCTGTGATTAAAAGTAATAGGAAAGGAAGTGGGCTAAATCTATTTGCAGAGAGAAAACAAACTTACTTTTTACAAAATCCTCAACATTCAATTTGTGTACAATGCATGAAGTTTAAAATACACAAGATCCTCTCACATACACCAAAATGACAAATACATTAGGATTGACTGGCCTCAGTGACACAACTATAGCAAACCAGTTTGTAGTGAGGTCACTACTGTTAACTGTTTGAGACCTGGCTTAAGGTAATGGACTTGGCAGTTTTAGGTGAATTAATCATTCAGCAAATTCATCTTTGACCAGCTGATTTTAATCAAATTTACCTAAAGTTTTCCTTTGGATCTATTATCACCATTAGCTAGATTAGCATTATATTTCCAGTTGAAGGCATTCCTAACTCTTTAAGGTGATTTAGCAAATTCCCAATTAATTCCTACTGTGTTGATTTTATAGTTTACCCTGAGGGCAAGCACATTTTTAACATCTTGGGAAACCTGTCAGTAACCTATGTCCATATTGATGTCCAGTGTTTAACACTTACTTTCTGTTATGCTACTGAAATATTCACGCTATGCACAGAGTTTTCAGGCATGTGATCATCCTGCAAATCTTTTCCTGGGGGTATTCCCAGACATTGGTTCTCAATGAGGGTTATTGAAGAGGGTATTCCCACTTTCTTATTGGGAATATTTTGGAAATTTATAGGGGCATTTTTGCCAGTTGACCACAGTGACTGGAGAGTACAGCTGACTAGGGATAGTTTACTTCCTGAAATGAGGAAAGCAAGCCGTCATGACAGTAGCTGTTTTTGAATGAATGAATGAATGACTTTGGAAAATTATGCTAGATGCTTGTGTAGTTGAAAATCCTACATATAATGATCTGAGCCTAGAGTGTAACTGTAACTGGGTGAATCAAGGGAAGGTGGCATTTTGCTTTTACCAAAAGTTCTTCACAATTTTGGAAACACATGTTTCTGGCAACAATTGCCACTTTAACTGCAACTATATCCATCTGTATTTGTAGCTCTTGCATTCATATAATGATTTTAGGTAAAGCTGCAAGCATCTGGCTCTTTGCTATGTCCTCTAGTGTAGTTGTGTGTTAGTATTCACATATATTTTATTTTGTTATGATATTACTTTCTTTTTATTTTTTGTCATATTATGGTAGGACATTATATTGATTTTAAAAATTATTTGGGTAGGTAGGTTATATTATCCAAGAATTTCTAGAAAAGGGACATTGTTAAGTATTTCATATGAAAGGGAAATATGTGTTTGAGAGTGCTGTCCAGAACTTTCTTTCTCCCTGCACTGCTCCATTCTCTGGTCCTGGCAATCTGCTTTCTGTCTGATTGTGTTCTGGGTGTGGGAGGGGCTCTGTAGTCAGCCTCGGCTTTTAGGCAGGAAAGAACAACCTCCAGGACAAATTGACCTCACTAGAGTCCTCAGGGGCTCTGAGGTCACCAACATTCTGAGACTTCCTGTGTCGCCACATGAAATGTCTTCCCTCCAGCCCCCCACCCCCACCCCCGTCCCCACCAAAACTTTCCCATCACAACCCAGCATCGAGAGGTTCCACTGTAAAAACACTACCCACTGATAAGGCCGCAAAGTAGAAATGGCTATGGGCTTCCCAGGTGGTGCTAGGGGTAAAGAACCTGCCTGCCAATGCAGGAGACACCTAGAAATGCTTATATTTTAAGGATTTTTGCACACCAAAATCCTGTGCAAGCCTAATGTACCTTTACGTTGGAGTTTAGGCTAAAAACTACATGTGTGCCTGCTAAACTGCTTCAGTAGTGTCTAACTCTTTGCAACCCTATGGACGTTAGCCCACCAGGCTCCTCTGTCCTTGGGATTCTCCAGGCAAGAGGACTGAAGTGGGTTGCCATTTCCTCCCCCAGGGGATCTTCCTAACCCAGGGATTGAACCCACTTCTGCATCTCCTGCATTTCAGGTGGATTCTTTACCCACTGAGCCACCTGGAAAACCTCCAAAACTACATTATCTTCTCCAAATTCCCATTTACTTATAAGCATGAAACCTGTGAGGAACAGCCTATTAAAGCTTTGGTGCGTTTTACCTGAGATCACATTAGCCAGAATGCAAGAGAGGGCAGGTCTCTGCAGAAACAGGGCCTTGGTGTGGGAAGGGAGAGAGAGTCAGGCTCTGGGTCTGGGTACAGCTAGTGAGGGTCCTACAGGGGTCCCCTGGAGGGGCAGAAACAGTGCTGATCAACAGATTGTTAAAGGCTAGTCTCAAGATATGAAGAAGAGAGGAGTTCTGGTTCAAGATGGCAGAGTAGAAGGATGTGTGCTCATCTCCTCCTGTGAGAGCACCAAAATCACAACTAGCTGTTGAACAACCATTGACAGGAGGATGCTGGAACCTACCAAAAAAAGATACCCCATGTCCAAAGACAAAGAAGAAGCTTCAGTGAGATGGTAGGAGGGGCATAATCACAATAAAATCAAATCCCATACCTGCTGGGTGGGTGACCCACAAACTGGAGAACAATAATACCAAAGAAGTTCTCCCACTGTTGTGAAGGTTCTGAACCCCACATCAGGCTTCCCAGCCTGGGGATCCAACAAAGGGACTGGGAATCCCCAGGGAATCTGACCTTGAAGGCCAGTGGGATTTGATTACAAGACTTCCACAGGACTGGGGAAACAGAGACTCCAGTCTTGGAGGGCACAAAAAAACCCTGTGTGCACAAAGACTCAGAGGAAAGGAGCAGTGGCTCCACAAGAGGCTGAACCAAAATAACTGCTAGTGCTGGAGGGTCCCCTGTGGAGGCGTGGGTCAGCAGGAGCTCACTGCTGGGACTGGGGCACTGGCAGTAACTGCCTGGGGATGTCCCCTTTGTCATAAGCAGTCTTGGAGATCTCCTTTAAACTGACCATTATATGCAGAGTACATCATGAGAAACGCTGGGCTGGAAGAAGCACAAGCTGGAATCAAGATTGCCGGGAGAAATATCAATAACCTCAGATATGCAGATGACACCACCCTTATGGCAGAGAGTGAAGAGGAACGAAAAAGCCTCTTGATGAAAGTGAAAGAGGAGAGTGAAAAAGTTGGCTTAAAGCTTAACATTCAGAAAACTAAGATCATGGCATCTGGTCCCATCACCTCATGGGAAATAGATGGGGAGACAGTGGAAACAGTGTCAGACTTTATTTTTTGGGCTCCAAAATCACTGCAGATGGTGATTGCAGCCATGAAATTAAAAGACGCTTACTCCTTGAAAGGAAAGTTATGACCAACCTAGACAGCATATTAAAAAGCAGAGACATTACTTTGCCAACAAAGGTCCATCTAGTCAAGGCTATGGTTTTCCCAGTGGTCATGTATGGATGTGAGAGTTGGACTGAGAAGAATGCTGAGTGCCAAAAAATTGATGCTTTTGAACTGTGGTGTTGGAGAAGACTCTTGAGAGTCCCTTGGACTGCAAGAAGATGCAACCAGTCCATCCTAAAGGAGATCAGTCCTGGGTGTTCACTGGAAGGACTGATGCTGAAGAGGAAACTCCGATACTTTGGCCACCTGATGCGAAGAGTTGACTCACTGGAAAAGATCCTGATGCTGGGAGGGATTGGGGGCAGGAGGAGGAGGTGACGACAGAGGATGAGCTGGCTGGATGGCATCACCGACTAGATGGGCATGAGTTTGAGTAAACTCCGGGAGTTGGTGATGGACAGGGAGACCTGGCGTGCTGCAATTCATGGAGTCGCAGAGAGTCAGACACGACTGAGAGACTGAACTGAACTGAACTGAACTGAAGAACCTCTAGACCCCAGGGCTGGTTTGCCTCAGGCCCATAAACTACCAGGGAGGGAGTGCAACCCCAATTATCAGCAGATAATTGGATTAAAGCTTTACTGAGCAAGGCCCTGCCCACCAGAGCAAGACCCAGTTTTTCCCACCACCAGTCCCTCCCATCAGGAAGCTTACACAAGCCTCTTAGCCTCCTCCATCAGAGGGCAGACAGAAGAAGCAAGAAGAACCACAATCCCACAGCAACTAAAACAAAAACCACATTACAGAAAGTTAATCAGCATGAAAAAGCAGAAAGTTATGTCCCAGATGAAGGGACAAGATAAAACCCCAGAAAAACAACTAAATGAAGTGGAGATAGGCAACATCCCAAAAAAAAAAAAAAAAGAATTCAGAATAATGATAGTGAATATGATTCAGGATCTTGGAAAAAGAATGGAGGCAAAGATTGAGAAGATGCAAGAAATGTTTACCAAAGACCTACAAGAACTAAAAACAAACAAACAGAGATGAATAATACACTAGAAGGAATCCATAGCAGAATAACTGAGGCAGAAGCACAAATAAATGACCTGGAGGACAGAATGGTGCCACAGAACAGAATATAGAAAAAAAGAATGAAAAGAAAAGAAGACAGCCTAAGAGACATCCGGGACAACATTAAACACACCAACATTTGAATGATAAGGGTCCAAGAAGGAGAGAGAAAGGTCCTGAGAAAATACTTGAAGAGGTAATAGCTGAAAACTTCCCTCATGTGGGAAAGGAAATAACCAACCAAGTCCAGGAAGCAGAGAGTCCCACGGAGGATAAGCCCAAGCAGGAACACATTGAGACACAGAGTAATCAAACTGACAAAAATTAAAGACAGAGATAAAATATTAAAAGCAACAAGGGAAAAACAACAAATAACATACAAGGGAACTCCCATCAGGCTATCAGCTGATTTCTCAACAGAAACTCTACAAGCCAGAAGGGAATGGCATGATATATTTAAAGTGATGAAAGGGAAGAACCTACAAACCAAGAATACTCTACCATTAGGACGCTCCTTCAGATTTGATGGAGAAATCAAAAGCCAGACAAGCAAAAGTTAATTCAGCACCACCAAACCAGCTATGCAACAAATGCTAAAGGAACTTCTTCAGGCAGGAAACACAAGAGAAGGAAAAGCTCTACCTACAGAAAATAAATCCAAAACAATTAAGAAAACAGTAATAGGATCATACATATCAATAATTACCTTAAGTGTAAATGGATTAAATGCACCAATCAAAAGACATAGACTGGCTGGGTGGATGAAAACATGTGCATGTATGCACTTCCACTAACCACGTCATTCTCCTTGACCCCCAAATTCTATGTAATTATTTTATATTAATAGTGAAAAAGTTGCCTTAAAACTCAACATTCAGAAAACTAAGATCATGGCATCTGGTCCCATCACTTCATGGCAAATAGATGGGAAAACAGTGGAAACAGTGACAGACTTTATTTTGGGGGGCTCCAAAATCACTGCAGATTTGGTGACTGTAGCCATGAAATTAAAAGACACTTGCTCCTTGGAAGAAAAGCTATGACCAACCTAGACAGCATATTAAAAAGCAGACATTACTTTGCCAACAAAGGTCTGTCTAGTCAAAGCTATGGTTTTTCCAATAGTCATGTATGGATGTGAGAGTTGGACTATAAAGAAAGCTGAGTGCTGAAGAACTGATGCTTTTGAACTGTGGTGTTGGAGAAGACTCTTGAGAGTCCCTTGGACTGCAAGGAGATCAAACCAGTCAATCCTAAAGGAAATCAGTCCTGAATATTCATTGGAAGGACTAAGGATGAAGGTAAAGTTCCAATACTTTGGCAACCTAACGGCAAAGAACTGACTCATTAGAAAAGACCCTGATGCTGGGAAAGACTGAAGGCAGGAGGAGAGGGGGACGACAGAGGATGAGATGGTTGGATGGCATCACCGACTTAATGGACATGAGTTTGAGTAAACTCCAGGAATTGGTGATGAACAGGGAAGCCTGGTGTATTGCAGTCCATGGGGTCGCATAGAGTCAGACACGACTGACTGAACTGAACTGAACTGAATCATGTTCCCGTTATGGCTTGCAATTTTAATTATGGTTTATTTTTTTGTCTGGCTATTGATTGTGAAGACTGATAAACATCTTTTACTACTGTGATTATGTAACTGTTACTCACTTAATACCATTGTATCATGATTGGTCAACAGAAAAATAATAGAATTCTATATCACCAAAACTATCATTTAATAGAAAAACCTGTAATCACCTGTAATCACTTTTTAAAATCCAGATGCATATCAGAATTATCTTGGAATTTTTTGAAAAATACAAATGCCCAGGTAGTGCTCCTTTTTTTTTTTTGCCAGAGTTCCAGATACATTTCTAATGAGCAGCCATGTTTAAAAACAACTGGACTATATGATGATCTTTTACTTTTATCTAGTTTGTTTCACTTTTTCTATTTCATATTCAGTGCTCCCATTTCATTTTAGTTTATGTTTTCCAATTTCTCCATCTCTCTTTTTTTTGATGTTCTTTCTCAAGCCTTTATCAAGTGTAGTAGAAAAGCTTTTGTACACACACACACACACACACATATATATATATATATATATAATATGTATAATATATATATTTTAGAAAACTTATAAATTTTTGCCTAACTAAAAAATTTATGACATTTTGATTCTACTTGTTTGACTTAATATGAATAGAATGTTAGATTTCTAATTAAAAAAATAATTATGTAATAAGCAAAAAAGGTTTACTGTATAGCATAGGGAACTATAGTCAATATCTTGTAATAACATAGATATTATTATGGAAAATAGTTTCAAAAATAGCATTTGCATATAACTGAATCACACACACAGAAAAGAATTCTACTTTCAAAATTTAATAATGCTTATCTTTTTGCCACTTCTTGTCCTATTTGCCAGTTTGTGTCCTATTGACATCTAATAACAACATTTGAGATATAAAATTTTGAATATATTTGTATGTGATATGATTAATATAAATTAATTAAATATAAACATATTATATTTAAATTATTAATGACATCAAGATGCTCCTATTCTTATTTTTTCTGCACTTGATAAAATATTCTCAGAGAAATGTATGTCTCACTATGATTATATAATTTTTCTTTTTCCTTATATTTCTTCTGACTTGCTTTTTGTATCTTAGTTCCTTTGTTGTTAAGGTGTCTAATGGTTTATGATTCTATTTTCTTTGCGAATTGCATCTTTAGCATTAAAAATGTTCATCTTTGTTTCATTTAAAGTAAATAAATAAATTTTAAAGAAGGAAAGAAAAGATATTAAGAAGAGACCATTTCCCACAGGAATGTGCCTGGAAAGCCAACATTACTGACACATAAAGTTGAGGTTTACAATAAGGGTAGCAGGTAGGAAGTAAAACAGATTGCTATCTCTGTGGTTGGTAGTCACAGATGACTTTTATTCTTTTACTTTTTCTTTTCTGTATTTCATAGAAAACAGTGAATAATAGTACTCTGGCTAGGGTTTGACTGCTTAGTCACACATGGGTGTGAATCCTAAAACTACTGAAATGGAAGGGAAGGGGGGAGTGCATAACCTCAGAAAGAATGACTTAACTCTTGAGGATATGACCTAAACTCGTTATAACTGACTAGGTCCAAGATGGTGGAAGATTGAACTTTCTCTAGGCCTTGAGATTCATTACGCCCTCATTGTGACACATTGGTGTGCTGCATGACATATCCACAGGTACCCTGATAGTTCTGAGGTCAACCATAAATGGTCAAAAGAGGGTGGTGGCTCAATTCCTGGAAATCTCTACTCCTTCTCCAGAATAGGTGAAATAATCCTCCAACTCATTGCATGCATGCCTGTAAGTTGCTTCAATCGTGTTTGACTCCATGACCTACAGACTGTAGCCTGCCAGGCTTTTCTTTCCGTGGGATTCTCCAGGCCAGAATACTGGAGTGGGTTGCCATGCCCTCCTCCAGGGGATCTTCCCAACCCAGGGATCGATCCCACTCATTAGCCTATGAAATTACTCAGCCCATAATAACTAACTATCTCATATTTTGGGGCCTCTGACCTCATGAGATGCCCACACTCTGCGCAGTGTTTTTCTAAGTAAATTTACGTATCTATTGCTTTGTCCTTCACTCAGTTTTTTCTGGATGAGACATAAGAAACTGAACTTTTAAGTCCTGAGACCATGTGTGTGATCTCAATTAAAAGACAATGGGTTCAGTCCCAATCTGAGTTGTGTGGTTTCACTAACACGTAGCAACTGTGATCTGAGATAAGTGGATTTGTTACCGAGTCCAAGCTCACTCTGCTCACCACATGACAGGCCAAGAACCTAAGACATGAGGTGTTGAGGCAAGGGATACGACTTTATTCAGAAAGCCAGCTGCCAGAAAAGATGGCAGAGTAATATCTCAGAGTAATCATCTTGTCAGCGTCTGGATGCCAGTTTCTTTTATAGATTCAGAGAGAGAGAGAGAGAAGCAATGAGGAACTAAAGTCAAAAGGCAGAATAGAGAGGGAGAGGCAGTGGGGAAGCAAGTGAAAGGGAGGGAGAGACAACGCGGAAGTAAAGTGAAAGGGTCTCAGCCTCCCGAGATGGCCCAAGAACGGTCAGCCTTTGGAAGAGATGTGTTAATCTCTTCTCTTTTTTGTAGCTGTTCACAGATGGGCAGGGTCAGATTATCTGTCTATGAGCTGAACAAAGGTAGTCAGGCAGAGGGGCAGGGTCCTCTGAGGCAGACTGTTCTGTAAGATTATAATAACAGAGGGCTTCTCCAGTTGCTCATATCTTAAAGAGTCTGTCTGCACTGCAGGAGACGGGGTCCGATCCCTGGGTCGGGAAGATCCTCTGGAGAAGCAAATGGCAACCCACGCCAGTATTCTTGCCCAGAAAAATCCCACGGACCTAGGAGCCTGGCAGGGTCCATGGGGTTGCAAAGAGTTGGACACAACTGAATAACTTCACTTCATTTCATAATAACAAAAGCAAGGAAAAGCAGGTCAAAGAAACAGTTTCCAACACGGAGTCAGAATCGGCTTCTTTTCTGCAACAGTTCCCAACATCAAATTCCATTCCACAATCTTGTGGAAAAGCGGGTGATGGCTGTTCTGCTTCATCAGATGGATCTTTCTGGAAGTGTCCACCATTGGTGCTGTTTCAAATGTTGAGATTTGTCTTCTTTTTGTTCCTCTTTTGGAAAGTGTCTATTTTACACTTGTAGACTTAGAAATGCTGAACTTCAAATCCATGAGACAGGATCTCAAGTTAAGAAATTTGGTGCTTTTTTATGTATGGGAAGAATCAAGAGTCGGGGCTCGTTAAAATTATTTTCTTAGTATGTACCTAAGCTATCTGGAGGCCTGTAACCCTGTATTCTCAGAGTTTCCTCAGGATTCACCTTAGGGGGAGTGGCTGCAGTCTGATGACTGCTTAGGTGGCATGCATCCCCCCTTCCTTGGGGTTCACTGGTTCACATTGAAGGTCTACAATCACTGATTCCACTCCTCAGACCTTCCCCTCTTGGTAAGGAATTTGACCAATATTTGGGAGACATTTCATAATCAGCTCTTGTCCCATGGTGCTGGGAGACTCAGTCCAATTCAGGCAAAAATTCTTGATATAGCACTCCAGGTGTTAAGTTTCAGACCAGGCCACATCAACAATTAGAAATTATCTAGATTATATCTAACTATAATCCAGGAGACCCGTTCCCTCGTTGCTTCTTCCAGTACCTATAATCACACTATTACAATTATTTTATGTTACAAATGTGATTTCCTCAAAATGTTTAGCCATAGAAGTTTTGTTGGAGGCCTAATTATACATTGGTTTCTGCAAGAGATAACTAACCAGAGATAACTAGACAGAATATAAGCAATGCAGCTAGTAATAGTGACAGTGATAAGTGATGTGGGGAGGCACGAAGCAGTGTGAAAACAAAGAACAAATTTAAACAATGATTAGTATAGCTAGTTGTAATCCAGTTGCAATAATCAAGTGACCAAAGAAGCCATAAACAATTTAATGAGCTATTTGCAGTTTCATTGTACCAGCCATGCACATTTATGCATGGTTTAATCTTCTGAGACAAGTGCCCAAAGGCATAATCTACCAAACTACTGTAAGTCATAATTAGTTGAAGGAGAAGGTTTTTCTTACACCTGGAAAACACAGATTCAAACCAGCAATCCTTTTAGGTAGAAACCAAAAAATTACAACCATGTTTAACAGTTTACTCAGTCTTATGTAACTAATCCTTTTGGCTAATGATTTTATGAAGTCATCAGGTTTCTCATTAGAATTCTTCAATTTTTTTACTCAATTCAGTATTCTGTTCTGAAAATCAGAAACTTTTATTTATAAATCTTCTTGAAGAAGTGGCATTTTTGCAAAGGCATCAGAGTGAAACCATAACTGTCTATATCAACAAAAGACTTAAAAAAGGCAGGTTTAAATCTGAAATCTGATTACATTGCAATTAACAGAGCAACCCAATTACTGCTGTGACATACAACACCTTCAGATAACTAAAATTATGACTGATAATATTCTACCAGGACATATCAGATTCTTAGGAACTCCATATAATCTCTAGAATATCTGTACCATTTACCATATAATATAATTTAAAATTTATCACTCATTTGACAACACTTCTCTTATGATTTAACATACCAAATGAATCTAATTAGCTTAATATCTCCCTTTGAGGTGCTTCAGGGACCCATTGAAGCACTTCAGAGTTAGCTAAAGGTCAAAGGAACTTTATTGTAATTTGACTTGAAAAGCCCTGTCAAAGGGATAGGATAAAGGGATATATATTAAAAAAAAGTTAATACAACAAGACCATAGATCACTGTGAAACTTAGCCAAAGTAACAATACAAGATTTCAAAGGCAAATATAGATTATTTAAAAAGTAAATAAAAATAAAATCTGTTATCAAAGGCACTTTAGCATCTTCAGAAAACTTGTCTGCTTTAACAGAGAGAAAAGCCAAATTTATGTGTTGCACCAGATTATTATTAAACTTAATCAGTCCTAACTGGTCAAGTACAAAACCCTTTTTGGGGTTCGTCTTCCACAACCTTTCATCATTTAACTTACTTTAGCACAATTTTAACTTGTTATAGAGTATCTGGAGAGATCCTTAGAGCTTCCCAGGTAGCGGGACTGGTAAAGAACTAACCTGCTGATGCGGGAGATGTAAGAGATGCAGGTTGGACCCCTGGATTGGGAAAATCCCCTGGAGGAGGGCATGGTAACCCACTCCAGTATTCTTGCCTGGAGAATCCCACGGACAGAGGAGTCTTGCTGGCCCCAGCCCATGGGGTTGCACAAAGTTGGACACGACTGAAGTGACTTAGTACACATGCGTGTACCGAGAGTTCCTAAAACATATATTTCTAACAGTTCACTCACAACTCTGTTCTCATTTGTATTTTCTTTCCTTAAAGCCTCTTTATCTAAAAAAGTCTTATTTCATTTATATTTACTTTCCCTAAAAGTTTCTTTACATTGAATTGGGCCACTACCCATTTGTTGGTGCATCATTTAACTCGCTGATGTGTTACTAAGAGTGTGTACTGAGGTTCAAGGTCTAATGGAAGTTGACTAACCCACTATCTTGGCTCACATAGCCATCATTTTGATGTGGAACTATTGTAATTGCTTCCATAGTCTTCCTGTGAATCTCCTTGATAAAAGAAGCCTTTTTGTAACAGCATCAGAGTACAAAAATGTCTATAAATAACAAAAGACTTAAAAGTCATGGTTAAACATTTGATTAATTGATAAAGACATTTGAACAACGCTTATTCCTTAACCAGAGTAACCAGAGATCTCAAAATCAATACAAATCACTTAAAGGCAGCGAAACTCATATAATCTGTTTTCAAAAATGGCATTCCAAGAAAACTTTTATCTGAACATAAAGAAAAAGCCAAATCCGAGACTTAGCTTACTCCCAACAAGATTCATTTACCCAACTAAATTCAATCCAGTCTTAGGAAAATCCTAATCAAGCATAACTCTTTTCAGAATTTCTTTATTTTTATTCCTCACACTTTCTTCTACGAAAACACATACCTTAGAGTTCCTTAAGGTTTTTTCCCCACATTGAGGTACTTTTCTTGCTGACAAATCAGTAACAGATACAATACCTTATTTATGTTAAACTTAGGGACAATGAAAGTATTATACTTAGTATTATAGTTGATATGTTGATGAGTCAAGACTTGTCTGTATTATTATAATTAGATCAACAAACTTAAACATTAATAGCAGGTACTAATTTAATATTAACTATTTCATAGTTCACGTGAAACTGAAACTCATTTAACTTAATTTCTCTTGTATTTAGAATTGTTTGGTTTGTAAATGCTTATTACTGTTATTTTGGAAAAGGGAATGGCAACCCACTCCAGTGTTCTTGTCTGGAGAGTTCTGTTAGGTAGTTAGAATAGGGAAAAGGAGTCCAAAATGGAGGTGGCTAAAAGACAAGGAAGGGAAAAGCCTGTGAAAATAGAACAAAGGAAGGTCAAAGAAAGGTCCAGAGGACCGGAGTGAGGACTTCAGGTAGAACAGCACTCCTGGCTGAGCCCAGTTTGCACAGGGCAGGCCCAGGGGGAGCCCCCCTCCGCCCCCCGCGCTGCCTCACTCCTCCACTCTCTTCTCTTCTTCGAGGATGGATTCTCCTGCTATCTTCTAAATAAAATAGAGCTGTAACACTGATTTGTCTAAGAGCTATGACACGGTTTGTCCAAGACCTGAGAGCTGTGACGCACCAAGGGCTTTAATGTCCGTTGCTCCAAATCGTTGTTGTGATGAGACAAGAACCAAGGAGCATACGCTCGCCTGACAGTTCCATGGCTGGAGAAGTCCATGGATCACAAAGAATCGGACATGACTGAATGACTGTCATTACTGTTATTTAAACTAATCAAATGGAGCTCTTTTAACAAATAAACTGCAGCAATGTTATCCAAAAACAAAGATATATATAAACACACAAACCGTGAGGCCTCAGTTATTTCAAGATTTCAGTCCTGAATCAGTTACAGCAGTGTAAAACCCATCAGTTTACAAAAGAGTTTGGATGAATATTGGGTTTCTCACAGAGGGAACACGTCAGGCTCTTTTGGCTAGATGGCTAAACATTAATATTTGCAGAAAAAAGCAATTTCTAATTATCTTGGACAAGCCAACTTCTAAATTACTTTCAGTTCAGTTCAGTCACTCAGTCATGTCCAACTCTTTGTGACCCATGGACTGCAGCACGCCAGGCTTCTCTGTCCATCACCAACTCCCAGAGCTTGCTCAAACTCATATCCATTGAGTTGGTGATGCCATCCAACCGTCTCATCCTCTGTCGTCCCCTTCTCCTCCTGCCTTCAGTCTTTCCCAGCATCAGGGTCTTTTCTAATGAGTCAACTCTTCACATCACCTAGCCAAAGTATTGGAGCTTCAGCTTCAGCATCGGTCCTTGCAATGAATATTCAGGATTGATTTCCTTTACGACTGACTGGTTTGATCTCCTTGCAGTCCAGGGACTCTCAAGAACCTTTTCCAACACCAGTTACTTTACCTCTCTAAATTACTTGACCCTCTCTAAAATTTACTTTGGGGCTTCCCTGGTAGCTCAGGCGGTAAAGCGTCTGCCTGCAATGCAGGAGACCTGGGTTCCATCCCTGGGTCAGGAAGATCCCCTGGAGAAGGAAATGGCAACCCACTCCAGTATTCCTGCCTGGAGAATTCCATGGACAGAGGAGCCTGGTAGGCTACAGTCCATGGGATCGCAAAGAGTCAGACACGACTGAGTGAAGGAAAAAAAAAAATTGCTTTAAAAAAACAGCACAGACAGATAAGGGTTCCTGAGAAGGCCAGAGAAAAAAACATTTGCATCTCAAAGATACAGGCAAGTTCTTCATAGGACGACTTTATTTCTCCTTTGTTTAGTATTTAGAAGCCTCTTAAGATAAACAGGGAAGGTTTTAGGAGTGATAAAAGAATTTTTAGAGCCACACTTCTGGTCCTGTAAAGGTTACATTTGTAAAACAGAGACAGTTTTGTTTTTCCCTCCTTTCCAGAAAGAATTGGGTGGCCACCTCATGGAAACTAAAGGGCTGACACACCCATCCACTCATGGAAAGTTTCACCCTTTTCCTCTAGCCTAGGGGAGAAGGCCTCCTAAAAATCAATCTATACTGAGGAGGAAAGAGGTGAGGGGAACAGGAAAGACGGGCTGAGTAATCCACCTTGTAGTCCTGCCAGGAAGGCGGCAGCCGGGGGAACTTCATAGCAAGTACTTCTCATTTTAGCTTGAGCAGTTAGTACCAGATGTCTGCACATTACCAAAGTAACCAGAATGAACCAAAACCTAGCCAGCCAGATGGTCACATTAACGCGATTTCCCAGTCCCATTAGACCTGTGATCTTTGTCCAAAAGATCAGAGTTTTCCTTCACAGGGAGAACACCCCAAATTGGAGCCAAAGCCCCCCAGATGGGAGCCAAAGCTCCCCAGATTGGACAAGGTCAAAAAGGCCCCAGTGGGACCCTGATGTCAAGCTGTTCTGGGGGAAAGATTACTTGAGAGTTTAATTTACAAAGAAAAGTGGTATCTATTAGCGACTCATTCATCATGTTCCCCACTGTCAAATCACCCAGGGCTCTGGTAGGGGAAATTAGAATTGGACACCTTAAGTCCAAGGGGTCTGTTCATTATCAGAGTGGTCCCCTCCTTTGTAAAGTACTTCTGATGAGGGCAGAAGCAGACAGAGCTGGGCTCCATCTTAGGCCAGGCTGTGAACTTTAGGCTACACACGTGGTCGCCCTCCCAATGGACCCTGTGCCCGGTGTCTATAGAAAGGGCATACCGATGGAGAACCAGACTCCCCGGGTAAAAGAGCCTCAGGACTTGGACTTGAAGGCTTCGTCCCCTAAAAGAATATGCTAATTATCTCTGTAACAGAACAAAGTCGTAAATTCCATTATGTTTATCGGGATATGACCACAGGCCTATTGATAAATGTCCACTGTTTAACTATCTAGGCTTATGACACATGAATCATGGGTTAACTTTGATCGTATCTCTCTTTTACCTTGTCCAGACTAGTTTCAAGGAATTTGGGGAGGTGGGTTTGAGCACGTACACTTAAGGTATATAAGGTTTTCACAAAAACTGGTTGGGGTCCTTGGCTAAGAGGAGACTCTGCCTTGGGCCCGCTGGTGTAATAAACTGCACTCCACTATCTGCATTGTCCTTCTGAGTGAGTTTGTTTCCCAGAACACGTGGCTACAACACTGACTACCAGATTATTTAATTGTGAGCCATTCAGGGTTCACTGATCATTTGATCTTATATCTGAAATGTGCCCCCAAGATCTTTCCTTTGTGATAGATGAAATATTCCCATTTTCATAAGTTTGATAACACCAAAACCCAGAAGAGGTAGGCAAATTCCAACAAAGATGGCACGAACAGATTCCAGCATCTATGCACAGATTAACTGGTTCCCAGCTTGGGTAAATAAATTTACCTTACAAAAATGAACTAGTTCCAACTAGGGTAGGCTTACCCTCATATGACCTAGTTCCCAGTGAACCAGTATCAGCTCAGGCAAAAGTGCAACAACAGGATACCCTTTCCAACAGGATACCCTTTCCAACAGGATACCCCAGCTAGATTTGCTTGTCCCATAAACGAAAAGCCCAAATTGAGGGGCAGATATGTTTCTGGTGTGCACACCAGAGCAATTTACCCTACAAAACTGAACCCATTGACTTGCAACACAAAAAGACACAGCACAGATGAACCAAATCAGCTAAATAAACTTCACCCTACAGAGGAACTAATTCCAACTATGATAGGCTTGCCCCGTAAGAACTAGTTCCCCAATGAACTGGTCCCAACTCAAAATTTCCCTCTCCACAAATTGAGGGGGGATTATGTTGACTCACAAGACAAAAGGGCACACAAACCCACAAACAAATGAACTGGCTGGACCGGCTATTGAATTGGGTAGACTTACTCTATGAATGAAACTGAGTCCATTGACTTGTAGAAGTTTGTCAGTTCCTTGCCTCAATGACCAAGGACTGGGGGCAACTGGTGCCATTTCAGGTGTCTTGAAGGGAAGATGCTCAGGACAAATGGTCCCAGCAGTTGCTAGGGCCTTGCTCCGATATTCCCTAACCAAGATCAGCTAGCCACGAGCAGCAAGACTCCTGGCTGGCTTGCCAAATTTGTTATGGAGTCTAAGCTTGCTCTGCTTAGCACATGACAGGCCAATGAATCCAAGAGAAGAGGTGTTGAGGCAAGGAATATGACTTTTTTTTTTTTTTTTTTTTTTTCAGAAAATTGGCTAACAAAGCAGATGGCAGACTAATGTCTTGGAGTAACCACTTTCCCAAGGTCTGGATGCCAGGTTCTTTTATAGAGTCAGAGAGAGAGAAGCAATGAGGAACTAAAGTCAAAGGCAGAGTAGAGAAGGAGAGGCAGTGGGGAAGTGAAGTGAAAGGGTCTTCAGTCTTGCAAAACATCTCCAAGAATGGCCAGCCTTTGGAAGGAGCGTATTAATCTCTTCTTTTTGTTGTACCTATTCACAGGTGGGCTGGTCAGATTATCTCTCTATGAGCTGAACAAAGGCACTTTAGTTTACAGTCAGGCAGAGGGCAGGGTCCTCTGAGGCAGGCCATTATGTATGATTGTAATAACAAAAGCAATGAAAAGCAAGTCAAAGAAATGATTTCCAACATGGGGCCAGAATTGGCCTCTTCTCTGCAACCAATTAACCTGTATAAGTTTGGTTCCTCAAATGCAGAATGTGCACAATGAGAGAACTGACTTCAGAGAGTAGGTATTAACAAGGTAACAGTTTGCGTCCTTGGGTCAGGAAGACCCTCTGGAGGAGGGCATGGCAACCCACTCCAGTATTCTTTCCTGGAGAATCCCATGGACAGAGGAGCCTGGCGGGCTATAGCCCATAGGGTCACACAGAGTCAGACATGACAGAATGACCAAGCACGTGGCTTAGCTTGCACAAACACATAGAGAACTGTGGTGCTCAGTAGTTAAAATAAGTGTCGTGACAACAGGTTTTTGGAAGAGTAGGTTTCTCTGGGGTTGGTCTGGGCCAGCCACTGCCTGGGTCAGCTTGGGCCTGACTCTCCCACTTGAGGGAGCCACAGGCACTCGGTGCTCTGGACATCCTGGTCAAGTCCTCTCCTGGCCTGAATGAACACATCAGTGGGACTGGCCCTGCACCAAGAGGATCCGGGAGGTGGGGGCCAAGGCAAAGCAGGGCAGAGTGGGGATTTGGCTTGGAGGAGTCATCCAGGAGAGAAACGGCTACCATGGTCAAACCACGGCTTGGGCAAACCTGTGGCTCAGGGAAAGTGGTCAGCAGTGGTCTCACTTCTTCAGTCCCACCTCCTTCCTTGTTTCTTTCAAAAGCTGACATCATGGGCCAGAGCCACAGGATATTCTCACATGGGACTTTTCCCTTACCTTCCATCAACTACAAACATAAATCTCAACAATGAATAGCCTTCAATTATTTCTTTTGAAATACACTTTCCTCAGCCTTTTCACCCACCAGTGGAAATTCTGGCCACTTTTACTTTGGTGATTCTTTTTTGTCCTGTTAATTAATCAATCAATGTCACTACAAACAAAGCTAGTGGAGGTGATGGAATTCCAGTTGAGCTATTTCAAATCCTAAAAGATGATGCTGTGAAAGTGCTGCACTCAATATGCCAGCAAATTTGGAAAACTCAGCAGTGGCCACAGGACTGGAAAAGGTCAGTTTTCATTCCAATTCCAAAGAAAGGCAATGCCAAAGAATGCTCAAACTACTGCACAATTGCACTCATCTCACACACTAGCAAAATAATGCTCAAAATTCTCTAGACCAGGCTTCACCAGTACGTAAAGTGTGAATTTCCAGATGTTCAAGCTGGATTTAGAAAAGGCAGAGGAACCAGAGATCAAATTGGCAACATCCACTGGATCATCGAAAAAGCAAGAGTTCCAGAAAAACATCTACTTCTGTTTTATTGACTATGCCAAAGCCTTTGACTGTGTGGATCACAACAAACTGTGGAAAATTCTTAAAGAGATGGGAATACCAGACCACCTGACCTGCCTCCTGAGAAGTCTGTATGCAGGTCAAGAAGCAACAGTTAGAACGAGACATGGAACAACAGACTGGTTCCAAACTGGGAAAGGAATACATCAAGGCTGTATATTGTCACCCTGCTTATTTAACTTATATGCAAAGTACATCAGGCAGAATTCTGGGCTGGATGAAGCACAAGCTGGAATCAAGATTGCTTGGGGAAATATCAATAACCTCAGATATGCAGATGACACCACCCTTATGGCAGAAAGTGAAGAAGAACTAAACAGCTTCTTGATGAAAGTGAAAGAGGAGAGTGAAAAAGTTGGCTTAAAGCTCAACATTCAGAAAACTAAGATCATGGCATCTGGTCCCATCACTTCATGGCAAATAGATGGGGAAACAGTGGAAATAGTGACAGACTTTATTTTTTTAGGCTCCAAAATCACTGCAGATGGTGACTGCAGCCATGAAATTAAAAGACGATTGCTCCTTGGAAGAAAAGCTATGACCAAACTAGACAGCATATTAAAAAGCAGAGACATTACTTTGCCAACAAAGGCCCATCTAGTCAAAGCTATGGTTTTTCCAATAGTCATGTGTGGATGTGAGAGTTGGACTATAAAGAAAGCTGAGTGCTGAAGAACTGATGCTTTTGAACTGTGGTATTGTAGAAGACTCTCTAGAGTCCCTAGGACTGCAAGGAGGTCGAACCAGTCCATCCTAAAGGAAATCAGTCCTGAATATTCATTGGAAGGACTGATGCTGAAGCCGAAAGTCCAATACTTTGGCCATCTGATGCAAAGAATTGACTTATTGGAGAAGACCCTGATGCTGGGAAAGATTGAAGACAGGAGGAGAAGGGGACGACAGAGGATGAGATGGTTGGATGACATCACCAACTTGATGGACATGAGTTTGAGTAAATCCAGGAGTTGGTGATGGACAGGGAGGCCTGGTGTGCTGCAGTCCATGGGATCACAAAGAGTTGGATACAACTGAGTGACTGAAATGAATCAATACTTACCAAGCACAGGTTATGCATACTGGACAATAGTCAAGTCCTAGAAATGATCATTATGGTCTCCCAAGGTTACTTCAGGCACAACAAAGGGTCATTTTGGGTGGCAGGAAATGAAACTTGCTTCCCATTGGGAAAGTTTGTGGTGGCTATATTACCCAAAAAATGGGGTTTGCCTCTTGGTGGGTGTCAAGTCAAAGAATACAACCACGTCAAAGATTGGGAGAAGGGAAGATTTATTATTACTTGTAGCAAGTAACACTGGGAATCTTTCCCAAAGCAGAGTCTCTCTGAACAACAAGACTGGGTGAGTTTTAAGCTAAGCTGTGCTTAGTCTCTCAGTTGTGTCTGACTGCTTGCGACCCCATGGACTGTAGCTTGCCAGGCTCCTCCATCCATGGTGATTCTCCAGGCAAGAATACTGGAGTGGGTTGCCATGCCCTCTTCCAGGGGATCTTCCCACCCAGGGATCAAACCCAGTCTCCTGCATTGCAGGTGGATTCTTTACTGTCTGAGCCACCACATGCATATTCCTGAAGGGGTTTGAGCAGAGGAGAATTCAGCATTGAATTGGGGCAAAGGTCTACAGAGTCCAAGCCTTCATTGACTGATGTCAGGAGGGTCAACATCATGATTCTCTTTTCCACCTGGGTGGGAGCCTTATTTCCTATGGAAGTTAAAGTGTCAGATTGTTATGTACATTTCTTGACAAGGAACTAAGACTCCATTATATTGCTGAACTATTTTTTCTTAACTGCTTTTCCTTTGTTCCTGGATTCCCTCATTTCCCCTACAATCATTGATTACTGAGACCCATTCAAGGGCAAGCATTGTGGCCAGGCTGATAGTATAAAATGGCTTAGGCCAAAGTGGCTTCTCTTCTATCAAGAAAGCCATTCCTGGTTCTCTTTCTCCAGGGACCCCCTACCCTATCTGCTTACAGCTACGCTACCAACTCCTGAAACTAGGGACTATGAATGAATTTTAAGCTCACTGTGGTTTATAAACCATCCCAAATGGTTGGGATGGGTGGATGACAATTTGGATTAGCATGGAGAATGCTGAAGTAACTCCTGCTTTAGTCACCTAGAACTTGCCTACCTTTATGAGTTAATTCTATTTCATCTCTCAACTTTTCACAGAACTTGTCTACCACTTAATCTAAAAACTAATCCAAATTCAAGGACCTGTCGTCTTGATTGCTTTCCTAAGTAGAATTTCTTTATTATTTTAACCAAACAGGGTAGGGATTTCCTGGAGGAAGAGAAACAGACAAGGCTTTCCTGATGTAAGAGAAACCATTTTTGGCCCAAGTCATTTTGTGTCCTAAGCCTGGCCACAATGTTTGCCCTTAAATAGATCTCAGTAATTACTGATCTTAAGGGAACAAGAGAATGCATAAGCAAATGATTATCATCAGGCAAATATTAGCCTGAAGTGCTCAATTTCCGGATCAGTTGGAACCTAAGGGATGATGCTGTTGACCTTTTCTGACCCTCCTAACTTCAATCAACTGAAGCTTGGACTCTGTTGACTACCCAAGCCCCTTCATGAATATGCATGTATTAGCTTAAAACTTCTGAAATTTTGCTGTTCTGAGAGACTACTTTGGGAAAGATCCCAGGTGTTTCTTATTTGCCATAAGTAATAAGTCCTTCCTACTCCTACTCTTTGGTTTGACTGTGTCTTTTGGCTTGACACCCACCAAAAGGAGAACCTGGGTTTCAGGTAACATTATCTCATGCTCTATTCAGCACAAGATCCAGAAATTTACTGCAAGTACAGAGGCTTTGGGAGCTTTTTTCCTACTAACTAGACTTAATAGGAGATTGATGTATAAATCTGTATTACCAATTTTTCTTGGAAAAAGGAAATATACCTAACCAGGGACATTCTGCCTATTACATAAGGTGTTAGGAGTTGTTCCACTCTTAGCAACAGAGCTCTGGAATAGCAGTGACTTTAAAAAGATGGAAGTTTATTTTTCTCTCATGTAAATTAAGTTTGGATATGGGCAGTTTAAAGCTGATCTGCTGTCTCTGCAGAACCCTTTAATGCTTCTGACTCCTTCTAGAAGCCAAACTTATTGTGTGGTTACCATTCACAGATCACTTCAAGGTCACGACTTGGACATTGCATGTCCAAACATTGAATGCACAGTTTTTTTTTGCAGGAAGGAAAGCAAGGGGAAGGCCAATGGGGACTCCCAACTGACTCAACAATCTTTTTTAAGGGGCTTTCCCCGAAGGTTCAATATTTTAGAAGCCAGAGCTTAGTCATAGAGTTACCCAATCTCTGTAAGACAAGTTGGGAAATTCAGTTTTTGGCTGGACATTTAACCACTCCTCTCCCCCCAAAATCACAATTATATTATAAAGAAAAAGGGGAGAGAATGAATAGTGGGCAGACAATTGGCAATCTTTTCCATTATTGAGGAAATAGAACTGGGCTATATATTGAAGTGAAGTGAAGTCACTCAGTCGTGTCCAACTCTTTGCAACCCCATGGACTGTAGCCTACCAGGATCCTCAGTCCATGGGATTTTCCAGGCAAGAATACTGGAGTGGGTTGCCATTTCCTTCTCCAGGGATATATATATATATATAATCAGAGATTAGCCAGCTAGATGATTTTGAGTAACATCTTTCCTGGGCTATGGATAAGATGGATGAACATCCATCTTATCTGAACTGCCCCAGTCAGGGTTATTCATTCCATTCCCGGAATACAGCGTCCATTTCCGTTTTGTGGGGTTGAATAAAGATGGGCAGAGTCTTAGTGATGTTCCTCTCCTCCTCCCATCCACACAGACCACACTGCAGTGTGGCAGGAAGGAGAGTGGGGTGTGAGACGACAGTCACATCCCGGGACTTCCCTGAGGCCTGGCAAGTCCCCGAGACAGCCGCCAGGTGTGGGCCTTGGCTTCTGACAGGAAAGAATTCAAGAGCAAGCTGTAGGAAATCAAAAGGAGGCTTCTTCAGGGAGATGCACACTCCACAGACAGAGTCTGGGCCGTCTCAGAAGGCAAGAGGTGCCAGCATACGAGGTTGTCAGTTTTTATAAGGTTGGGTTAAGTTTATAGGCTAACGAGTAGGAAGAGTATTCCAGCCGTTTGGGGGAAGGGTGGAGATTTTCAAGAATCTGGCCACTGCCCACTTTTTGTTCTTTTTTTGTTGGCCTTGTAACTTACAGTTCTTATGGATGGGTCATTCATCACAGGTCGATGTATTACAATGAGCATATACTAAGGCTCTATGTCTAGTGGAAGTAAATTGTATGCCATCTTGGACCTGGTTGGTTATAACCAGTCTGGTTATAACTTCAGTGGCTGTCATTCTTTTAAAGATTGTGCCCTGTCCCCTTCCTGTCTCAGCAGCACTCTTCAGCCTACACTGACATTGCTGCTCAGAGGTTTTCACTGAAATACTTATGATGGTTATGAGTAGAATGCTGATTTTTTTCCCTCTCTAGCTACTTGTTTCAGTCTAGGAACGAGGAGAAGACAATCAGAGGCTTGTGACTCTGAGGAAGTTTTATTCTCTCCTCTCTATATTAACTCAGAGACTAGGAGGCAACAAAAGAGAAGACCAAGAGTAAGAGAAAGTGCTGGATAATTCTGGCTTCCTGGCTTTCTGGCATCAGTAGGAACACTCTCTGATGTCCTTCAAGATGAAACTTGGGAAGCTGCTCAGAGCTGTCCTTCACTTGAGGTAGGTGTGATGTAATTGACAGCTCTAGGTCCCAGCAGTTTAACCCTGCATCTAGGATGGGATCCTGTGATTCCTGCCCGTGCTGGGGGAATGTTCTACCTGTTCTTCAGTACTCTGAACTCTGCCTTGACATCAAATTTTTAGTTAGTATTAGATCAGTTTCCTTTGGCTGATATCCAAATTGCCAATTTTTGCTTTAATTGCAGAATGTTTTAAGTTTCATGCCTTCTAGGGCAGTCTCTCAGGTACTGAATAGAGGTAAGTTGAGTGCTTCACACATGCACATAAACACACACTGATAATTATCACAAAGAACATTCTGCTCCTGCACCACAACTCTGCAGCAGCCTGCCAAGGGAGCATGAGTAAAGGCATTCTCTAGGGGTCTGGGGTACAGCTGAATTAATCTACCACAGTCAAGGATAATGTTGTCTAGTGTCACCAATCATCAGAGAAATGCAAATCAAAACTACAATGAGGTATCACCTCACACTGGTCAGAATGGCCATCATCAAAAAGTCTACAAACAATAAATGCTAGAGAGGGTATGGAGAAAAGGGAACCCTCTTACACTGTTGGTGGGAATGTAAATTGGTACAGCCACTATGGAGAACAGTTCCTTAAAAAGCTAAAAATAGAGCTATCATTTCATCAGGCAATCCTACTCTTGGGCATATGTGTGGAGAAAACCATAATTTGAAAAGATACATGCACCTCAGTGTTCATTGCAGCACTGTTTACAATAGCCAGGATGTGGAAGCAACCTAAATGTCCATCAACAGAGGAATGGATAAAGAAGATGTGGTACATATACACAATGGAATATTACTCAGCCATAAAAAGAATGAAATAATGTCATTTGCAGCAACATGAATGGACCTATAGATTATCATACTAAGTGAAGTAAGTCAGAGAAAGACAAATATCATATGATATCACATATGTGGAATCTAAAAAATGATGCAAATGAACTTATTTACAAAACAGAAATAGACTCATAGACTTAGAGGGCAGACTTGTGGATACCAAGGGGGATATGGGCGAGGTGGATGAATTGGGAGGTTGGGATTGACATATGCATACTATTATATGTAAAGCAGTTAATCAACAAGGATCTATTATATATCACAGGCAACTGTACTCAATACTCTATAATAGTCTATGTGGAAAAAAATTTGAAAAAGAAGAAATATATGAATATGTGTAACTAAATCACTTTGCTGTATACCTGAAACTAACACAGTGTTGTGAATCAATTATACTCCAATATAACATTTAAAAAGTTAAAAAAAGAAATAAAATAAACAATAGAGAAAATCAATAAAAAAGTTGGTTCTTCGAATAAAAATCAACACAAGTGACAAATCTTAGCTAGACTGAGCAAGAAAAAAAAATGAAAAAAAGACAGAAATTACTAAAGTCAAGAATGAAAAAGGGACATCATTACCAACCTTCTAAAAACACAAGGAGTTGTGAGGAAATACAATGAACAACTCTATGCGTAAATATAAATGTGCATGTATGAATTACTAAATAAGAAAGACATTTCAAAGCAGAAACTCTAAAGAAAAAGCACCTGAAGAGGGTGGGTTGGAAGGGGAGGGCAATGGGTGTGCAGGTATAGCCAGGAAGTACAGAGCATCCTGGGGATAATGCACAGAGAGCTGGTGGCCAGAGCACTGACTCGTGAGCATTACCAGATGAAAGACTGAATCAAAGGCAATGCTGTTTTAGTTCCTGGTCTCTTTAAGAGCAATGGATAATGAATAGCTTGGACTAGAAGGTTGGTCTTGCTTGGTTGGGCTGATGGAGGACCTAAAAATGGCGGACTCACATGAGCTCTTAGTAAGGCATTAGCCCAGTACCTGGCAGCAGGAAGCATCTAATAATCTTAGTTTTAATTAGAATTCAAATGATTATTCTGTATCGGCAAAAGTGCGCGTATTTGATAATAACCAGCACAGCTGGGAATGTGAGAACTTGGCACTATTGCTGATAATGAATTTATACAGATGTGCTAGAAGGCAAATTGGCAATATATTACAAAGAAGTTTTCGGTTTTTCTGTATGTATGTGCAGGAATTTACTCTGAAGAAATAACAACACAGATACACAACCAGGTATGTATAAGGTGACTCACCTCAATAGTGTTTATTATAGGAAAGCCAGAAAATATAAGTATTTAATCAATCATAGAAATTTGCAAAATGAGCCCCAAATCAAAAAGTAAAATACTATAAATTTATTAAAAGTATCTTATATGGGAAAACTATTAAGTGAATATTAAGTTTAAAAATGTTAATGGCAAGAGTGAACATCGACATTTTAGGAATCAGTGAACTAAAATGGACTGGAATGGGCAAATTTAATTCAGATGACCATTATATCTATTACTGTGGGCAAGAATCCCTTAGAAGAAATGGAGTAGCCCTCATAGTCAACAAAAGAGTCTGAAATGCAGTACTTGGGTACAGTCTCAAAAATGACAGAATGATCTCTGTTCGTTTCCAAGACAAACCATTCAATATCACAGTAATCCAAGTCTATGCCCCAACCACTAATGCCGAAGAAGCTGAAGCTGAATGGTTCTATGAAGACCTACAAGACCTTTTAGAACTAACACCAAAAAAAGATGTCCTTTTCATCATAGGGGATTGGAATGCAAAAGTAGGAAGTCAAGAGATACCTAGAGTAACAGGCAAGTTTGGCATTGGAGTACAAAATGAAGCAGGGCAAAGGCTAACAGAGTTTTGCCAAGAGAATGCACTGGTCATAGCAAATACCCTCTTCCAACACAAGAGAAGAGAAGACTCTACACACAGACATCACCAGATGGTCAAAACCAAAATCAGACTGATTATATTCTTTGCAGCCAAAAATGCAGAAGCTCTATGCAGTCAGCAAAGACGAGAGTGGGAGCTGACTGTAGCTCAGATCATGAACTCCTTATTGCCAAACTCAGACTTAATTGAAGAAAATAGGGAAAACCACTAGACCATTCAGGTATGACCTAAATCAAATCCCTTATGATTATACAGTGGAAGTGAGAAATAGATTCAAGGGATTAGATCTGATAGACAGAGTGCCTGAAGAACTATGGACAAAGGTCTTTGTGACATTGTACAGGAGGCAGTGATCAAGACCATCCCCAAGAAAAAAAAGGCAAAAAGGCAAAATGGTTGCCTGAGGAGGCCTTACAAATAACTGAGAAAAGAGTAGAAATGAAAGGCAAAGGAGAAAAGGAAAGGTACATCCATCTGATATATCATTGTTCCAAAGACTAGCAAGGAGAGATAAGAAAGCCTTCCTCAGTGATCAGTGCAAAGCAATAGAGGAAAATAATAGAATGGGAACGATTAGAGATCTCTTCAAGAAAATTAGAGATATGAAGGGACCATTTCATGCAAAAATGGGCACAATAAAGGACAGAAATGGTATGGACCTAACAGAGGCAGGAGATATTAAGAAGAGGTGGCAAGAATACACAAAAGAACTATACAAAAAAAGCTCTTAATGATCCAGATAACCGAGATGGTGTGGTCACTTATCTAGAACCAGATATCTTGGAGTGCTAAGTCAAGTGAGCTTTAGGAAGCATCACTATGAACAAAACTAGTAGAGGTGATGGAATTCCAGCTGAGCTATTTCAAATCCTAAAAGATGATGCTGTGAAAGTGCTGCACTCAATATGTCAGCAAATTTGGAAAATTCAGCAGTGGCCACAGGACTGGAAAAGGTCAGTTTTCATTTCAATCCCAAAGAAAGACAATGCCAAAGAATGTTCAAACTACTGCACAATTGCACTCATTTCACATGCTAGCAAAGTAATGCTCAAAATTCTCCAAGCCAGGTCTCAGCAATACGTGAACTGAGAATTTCCAGATGTTCAAACTCGATTTAGAAAACACAGAGGAACCAGAGATCAAATTGCCAACTTCTGCTGGATCATATGATATGGAGAAATATCTATATCATAGGGAGAAATATCATATCATTTGGAGAAATGTCAATAACCTCAGATATGCAGATAACACCACCCTCATGACTAAAGCAAAGAAGAACTAAAGAACCTCTTGATGAAAGTGAAAGAGGAGAGTGAAAAAGTTGGCTTAAAGCTCAACATTCAGAAAACTAAGATCATGGCATCTGGTCCCATCACTTATGGCAAATAGATGGGGAAACAGTGGAAACAGTGACAGACTTTATTTTGGGGGGCTCCAAAATCACTGCAGATGGTGATTGCAGCCATGAAATTAAAAGACGCTTACTCCTTGGAAGAAAAGTTATGACCAACCTAGATAGCATATTAAAAAGCAGAGACATTACTTTGCCAACAAAGGTCTATCTAGTCAAAGCTATGGTTTTTCCAATAGTCATGTATGGATGTGAGAGTTGGACTATAAAGATGGCTGAGTGCCAAAGAATTGATGCTTTTGAACTGTGTTGGAGAAGAGTGTTGGAGAAGAGTCTTGAGAGTTTCTAGGACTGCAAGGAGATCCAACCAGTCCATCCTAAAGGAAATCAGTCGTGAATATTCTTTGGAAGGACTAAGGCTGAAGGTAAAGCTCCAATACTTTGGCAACCTGATGCAAAGAACTGACTCACTAGAAAAGACCCTGATGCTGTGAAAGATTGAAGGCAGGAGGAGAAGGGGGCGACAGAGGATGAGCTGGTTGGATGGCATCACCAACTCAATGGACATGAGTTTGACTAAACTTGGGGAGTTGATGATGGACAGGGAAGTCTTGCATGTTGTGGTCCATTGGGTCATAAAGAGTTGGACACGACTGAGCAACTTAACTGAAGTTTAAAAATAGTCTGTATAATGTGATCTTGAAAATATAAAGTACATATTTATATATGCATAGAGAAATATCAAAACAGTGATTATCTCCAGGTGGTATGAAATTCTCGTGTATGTTTTTCTTTATGTTACAAACTTGCTTCACTGAAAATTTCTTTTCTATTTTTTTCTTTTTTGGTAATGGAAGAAGGAAATCTCAATAATTAAAAAAAATAACGGTCTGTATCATTCCAGTTTATACTTCATTATCTACTCTTTTAATTCTTTAATTTACTCTCTAATTGATCAGTGAGTGTAGTTTTGTCTTTTCTAACCTGGAAACTAAATGTCTTACAAAAAATACTTTTGATGTGGAGAGCTTTCCTATTATTCTCAATGTTTTTTTTCAGACCAGAGAAATTAATCCCCCTTTAAACAGTGCCTTTACTCTAGGGATAGCGCAAGTCTGCAGTATTCACTAACTCACCAACATCCTTTAGCTGCAGGTCCCCATAATTCCACAATGGAATTACTGATTGTCTGTAATAGATGCAGATCTTTTACTGACACTGTGAAGAGGTGCACCTCTGCTTCAGAATGGCATTAGCAAGGCCTCCATTTCTCTTCCATCTGTTCAGAGTACCTAAATCATAGTACTCAAACAACTTAATTAGGAAAGCTGATAGTGGCATTACTAAGAAAGGTCATTTTCACTTTACCAGAACATTCTCAAGCAATAGGTATTAATAATGTTTTTGGTGTGAACCAACAAACCTGAGGGAGCACATCTGATTCCTGCAGCTAGCTCAAAGCCAAATGAGAAAATTGTTACAGAAAATAACAGATGGTCTCAGATCAAATATATCTCCTCAGAGGAAAAAGGAACAAACATAGAAAATAACTCCAGACATGGTCAGGACATTCAACTGAAGAAACAACAATATATAGACAATTCAATTAAAAATTATGTGTCCAGGGTTTGTTATGCTATCAGTCTTTGATTTAGAGGTCTGGGAATGATAGTTAAAGTATGAGAATCAAAACAGCCCATGGAGTTCTAAAATTCCACGCCATATTTGTTAGGGCATTTTGTAATTGTGAGGTCAAGTAAAGCGTAATTGAATTTCTCTAAATCGACTTCAGGTAAAATGGGTGGAGAAGGGCATAAGTGGAGAAGGGCATGACAAGCCACTCCACCCATTTCACAGATGAAGTAGATTTAGAGAAATTCAATTACCTGCTAGGTCACACATCTAGACTGGCAAAACTAGCCTTAAAAAACATTTCAGCTTGACTCTGGAGCTAACGTACTCTCCCTTGCTTTACCTGAATGTAAATTGGTATAGCCACTATGGAGAACAGTACAGAGTTTCCTTAAAAAACTAAAAATAGAGCTAACATATGATCCAGCAATCCCACTCCTGGGCACATACCCAGGGAGAACCACGGTTCCGAAAGACACATGCACCACAATGTTCACTGTAGCACTGTTTATAGCCAGGACATGGAAGCCACCTAAATGTCCAGCGGCAGAGGAATAGACAAGGAAGCTGTGGCACATGCAAGGAACAAAATAATGCCGTTTGAAGCAGCATGGATGGACCTAGAGAGTCTCATACTGGGTGAGCTTAAATCAGACACGAAAGACAAATACCACATAATATCGCTTATATGTGGAATCTTAAACAGTGGTACAAATCAACTTATTTACAAAATAGAGATAGAGATGCATATGTGGAAAACAGACTTACGGTTACCAGGGGGTAAGGAGGAATCAGTTGGGAAATTGGGATTGATATACATACACTGTGATATATAAAATCGATGACTAATAAGAACCTCCAGTGTGGCACGGGGGGCTCCAGTCAATACTGTGTAGTGGCCTGTATGGGAAAAGAATCTAAAAAGAGTGTATACATACATGAATGTATAGTTGGTTCATTTTCTTGTACACCTGAAACTAACACAACACTGTAAATCAATTATCCTCCAATACAAATTGAAGAAAAAGAGACTGTAGACTCAACAACAACAACAAAAAGCTGGGATTTCACTGAAGATCAGGGCTGCAAGACCAGAGTTTAGAGTACCTGATTTATATTGTTTATTGTCATGGGGTGGTGAAATTATTTATAATAATAAATGCAATTTAAAAAATCATCCAGTTTGAAATCACATTGGAAGCAATATTGTTGTGTCCAGGAAACACTATTGCCTAAAACTTCACAATTTTCATGATGAAATAAAAAGCATTGATTGGCTTGACTAAACTGCTGACACACACAGACTTTAAAAAAACAGAAAGAGGGCTGTGCTCACTTCTTGTGATTCACTGCATTGTGTGAAAAGATGTGTGTATCTTAAGAAACATAAAACAACAGAGAAGAAAGGTGGAAAGAGGTGCTCTTTTTGATTTGTAAATGGCCTCACGTGTCCTTTGTTATTCCACTGACAATTTTTAGGCTCTTGGACCTTTTGATATTCCTCCATCAAAACTTTCTTTCTCAGTGTCTGTCTCATTTCAAAGGGACACTAGCTAATCCATGCCACTGAGCTACCCTTAATTCACAGACACTTTAACTGTAGCTGGTGCCTTAACTCAAAGGAAAGATTCTAACACTGGGATTTCAAGCCAAAGTAGCCTCTGGGCTCTGGAGTGCCTTTCATTAGAGAATCTGCTGGACTGTATTCAAACTCTTCAGAGAAAGACATTGTGTTTCATTCATCTTTCCATTTCCAGCACCCAGAAAAATTCTTGTCCCCTAATAAAAACTCCATATGTGCTTGTGGAATGAAAGAAGGAATGAAAGGATGAAATCAACTAGAGGGATCTTTTATAGCAGGTCCCAAGTATTGTTGATTAATAAATATAATGTTTGTCTACCATTAAACCTATTTGGCTGAATTTTGCTCATACCGTTGTTGATCCTGGGTTTGGGTGCCTGACGCACAGTGAGGGCAAACAAAGTAAAACATTGGAATTTGGAGAAGAGAAAGGTTTATTGCAAGGCCCAAGCAAGGAGAACGGGCGGCTCTTGTTCAAAAAGCTCAAACTCCTTAACAGTTCCAGGGGAGGGTTTTTAAAAAATGATTTTATTTATTTATGTAGTTTGGGCTATGCTGGGTCTTTGCTGCTGTGAGGGTCGTCTCTAGTTGTGGAGAGCAGGGGCTACTCGTCATTGCGGTGCTGGGGCTTCTCATTGTGGTGTCTTTCCCGTGGAGCATGGCCTCTAGGCGTGTGGGCTCAGTAGCTGGGACGCGTAGGCTCTAGAGCACAGGCTCAGTAGTTGTGGCACATGGGCTTAGTTGCTCTGTGGCATGTGGGAGTCTTCCCAGATCAGGGATTGAACCCGTGTCTCCTGCATTGGCAGGTGGATTCTTTACCACTGAACCACTAGGGAAGCTCTCAGAGAAGTGTTTAGACAAAATCTGGGGGAGAAGGGCTGCAGGCTGTGTGACCTTCTTCTGTTTGGTTGGTGATAAGGTAATGGGGTCACATCTCAATTATCAGCCATCTGAATCCAACCAATCTGGAGGTCTAAGTACTTGTGCTCAGCCTGAAGTTACAGCCTCCCACCTGGGTCGGGGGGAAGGCTTAGCTCCAGTAGAAAAACTCCAGTAGAGATATATTGATTGAAACTTTGCTTAAAACGGTACTGTTGGGACTTCCCTGGTGGTCCAGTGGTTAAGAATCCACACTTCCATTGCAGGGAGCACAGGTTTGATCCATTGGTCTTACATATACCCCTCAAGGAGAACATTGCTTTATCCTACATGACTGTTCCCTGACAGCTCCTCTGTTTCTGCATTCCCTCTCTTCCCTAATTAGTAACTGAATCTGCCGTTTGGAACTCAGGGAAGGTCAGGAAGGCTGTAGCCTTTTCCCTGCAAACAAGAAACACGGGACATGTAGAGGCTTTGTAGGCTAGAGGGCACCGCACGGTCCTGCTCCATTTCAACCCCCACTTTTGTGATACTCCTCAATCTGGAGGGGAACAGGTGTTGGAATCGTAAACTCAGTAGAGGAACTTGGTTTTAGCGGGACTTTTTCAGTAACTGAAATCCTCATTCATCTTGAGTCCACTGCCATCAAAGACGGGGCATGTTACTTCTGTTTAAGGGACCGAGAGGAGGAGTGATTTGCCTGATATCTCTTTGTCTGTTCCTGTTTCTCTGTCTCTGCCCTCGTTTCCTCTCTCTCTCACACACACCCTCCAGCTCTCTGCATCTCTCCCAGCAGCCTTTGTAATAAACCGAGAGCTCCACAACTGCCTATACTGTGCAGCTTTAAAAAGAGAAAGCTGTCTGAAAGATGCACAAATATTGTGACTCCCTGGAATGAAAGCTTCTCTCCTGGGAGTCAGAAGAGAAAGCGTGTTGAAATCTCAACCTCTTTGAACATACCATCCTTTAAGTAAAGCTCCTATTTAACAGCGGTCCCTGGGGGTTCTGGGCTTGTCATCTTCCTGGAACTCTTTCTCACTGGACTGATTATTAGTGAGCAGGCTAATGCTGGATGGAGGAAGGCCAGTCTGAGCTTGGGCTTTGTTCAGGGACTGTATCTTCTGGATGGTCAATCTGTCAGCAGCCTATAATTTGATTTCAGATTTTTCTGCAATTGTGCTTTTAATTCCTCCCTGGGCATAGATCTTTTTAAAGGAAAATGGTGTGGTAGAAAAAAGTGGCTTTAAAATCAGACAAATCTAGGTTCGAATCCCTGTTTCCTTACACTGTGATCCTGAGCACATCACTTAATTCCTCTCAGCCAAATTTTCCCATCTGTAAAAGAGGGATATTAACACTAGCTTGGTGGAATGGTTATGTTGGTCAGTCGGCTGAATGGAATGGAGCTGAGAGGTGGTCAGCCAGCTTCCCAAAATGGACTTCCTAAGGAAGAGCAACACAACTCTGGGGACTTTCTTGCTCTGTATTCTCTGGGGCAATGGTGCCGGTGGGGAGAGAGGGGAACAGGAAGCCATCACGCTGCTTCCTGTCTGAGCGCTTGTTTACATTTTCTTCTTCTTTGAGAAATGCTAATAAGGCAATGATCCATTCAAGCCACAGGGTCTCAACGTCCAGCAAAGGGCAGTGAGTCACGCCTGCGATCTGCCCTTTTGCCTGCTACGGGGGCCTTTGTTGCTCTGTGTTCCTTTCAGGAATGCCTTGTTCTCCCCAGACAGCTCTTAGCAGCCCCATGCGAACGAGGTCACAGCAGGCTGGTGGCAGCTGGCACAGAGCAGGGCCAGGAGCAGTTACTACTCTGAAGGCTTTCCTCCTGCCTCCCAGCCTCCCAGCCTCCCTCCCCGGCCTCTGCTCTGGCTTGGACAGTGTGGACATTTGTCAAGACTGGGCTCCACTGAAGCATTGGCAGAGTTACTGTGACTTGGAGAGAAATGCTTCCAGCAACTCTGGCCCAGCAGTCCATGTGAGAAGGGATGCTCTTCCAAGCAGCTGGTTGAGCCGCTCTGCCTCCCAGAGATGCCTGGAATTCCCTCCAACCTCCAGTTTCCTGTGATGCTATCTCTCCCATCACCCCCTAAACAACTTGCCCACTCATCAGAGGTGGGTGGAGAAAGGGGGGAAAGAGGGAAAAGTGTCACTAAACAGAAACAAATTGGCATCTTTGGGTCCTAAAAATGATTCATGCTGAATCATTAACTCACTAGTCAATCAATAATTCCACACTTTTAAAACAAATTGATTTAAAGACTAATAATTTAGTAGAAGATGTAAGAGATATTTACACAACAATTGTTGTGTGCCAGGCACTGTCCTGAGCTGTTTAGAGATGTCATCTATCCTGCAAGGTATGTGGGCTCTCAAACCAGATCTCAATTTGAATTTTGAATTTGACGTAGAGCAGCCATGTGGCCTTGGGTAATTTATTATTTTACCTCTCTGAGCATCAGTGTCCCTATCAGTTTATTTGAAACATCAGAGAAATATTTCCCTAAGCATCATGTCTAAGGTAACACCACACACCCCACCACCATCTTTCAGAGCACTATTATTTTTAGCCACAATAACTGTCTGTCGAGAGTCCCCTTTTTGCTAGGCTTGGCTTCTAGTGCTGGGGATACAACAGGAAACAACTACCCCATGGAACTCACACTCTAGTAGGGAGAGAGAGTGAAAGTGAAAGTAAAAGAGTCGTGTCTGGCTCTTTGCAACCCCATGGACTACATAGTCCATGGAATTCTCCAGGCCAGAATACTGGAGTGGGTAGCCTTTCGCTTCTCCAGGGGATCTTCCCAACCTGGGAATCGAACACAGGTCTCCTGCATTGCAGCAGGATTCTTTACCAGCTGAGCCACAAGGGAAGCCCAAGAATACTGGAGTGGGCAGCCTATCCGTCCTCCAGTAGATCTTCCCGACCCAGGAGTCAATCCAGTGTTTTCTGCATTGCAGGCAGATTCTTTACCAACTGAGCTATGAGGGAAGCCCAGTAGGGAGAGAGTGACAGATAAATAAGCAAACAGATAATAAATATATAAACTATATTCTAAATTCCCTTTTTACCATCTATCTCCCTCAATAAAATTATTAGCTCCTTGAGGGCAAATTATCATCTGTTTTGACTTCTGCTGAATTCTCAGTGCCCAGCATAGTGTTTAACACAACACATGTTTAAAAACTGAAGTAAATAAATAAAGTTTAACTTTTTTGAAGAGAATAAAGTAGATAATCCATGCTTGAAGCTCTTAGCATAGTGCTTGGAATATGGTAAATATGTAATAAGTTGGTGGTTTTCCAGTCAGATTCCAAAGTTGTGTGCTTAACCACTTCACCACATTGTGTTTATTATAATGATAACTATAACAATAATAATGTGTTGTTATTATTATAGAATTACATATACCAATGTATAATTTACTCACCAAGTTCTATTGTATACCATGGACTGTCTAGGCATATTAAAATAATACCTTATTTGATTATAACTCCACAATAATCCTTATGTACTATTAGTCCTTAAGTAAGGTAGACATTCTTAACCTTAAGTACCAAATTCCTATAATAAAAAGCAGAGTGTAGTAAGTGCCAAAGACAGGCACAAACAAAATACTGGGTGATTTCAGAGGAGGAAGAGATTCATGTGGTCAGGGTGGCTGGAAGAGTTTTGATAGAGGAGAATCTCAGAGGATGGCAGCGTCTGAGCATGGAGATAGCAGGGTGGGGTGGGATGGGGCACCCTGAGGCAGAGAGGAAAGCCTGAGAAAGGGCACAAGGGTGTGCTGTCCTCACAGAGGCGGAAGTGTGGTACACGAAGGGAGAGGTAGGTAGGGCTGAAGTGGAGGGGAAGGTGGCTCTCAAATGTCAAGGAAAGAAATTTAAACTTCCTTTCACAAGCAATAGGGAGCCATTCGACTTTTTAAGCAGCAGGATATAAAGAACCAGAATTGTGAACTTGAAGATTAATTTAGTTCTAGACTAGATGGAAAGGAAATGGGGCTGCAATTGCCAGGCAGAGTCCTGATTTGGGGACGTGGTGGCGACCACAAAATGAAGAAAACACATGTGAAGAGCAGACTCACCTGGCTCAGTGAGGGACGAGGGAGAGGCTGTGAGCTTTAAGATTCAGAGGCTGCTGCTCTTCCTGGCTGCCTGGCATGCTGCTAAGCTCAGGCCCAGGGACCTTGATTGTTCTCTAACCTGGGCAATTTTTCAATAAACCTTTCTCCTGAGGGATTTAGGACTCTCTATTACTTGAGACTGACTCTGTTTTCCATGACTTCATGTAGAATGATCATAATAGAACAGTGCCCTGGGGCAGTGTTTGTACAAGGCTGGCATTCACTCTAACCCTAACCAAACAGAGCTAAATTGAATTGAATTATTGGTTATGGCCACTCCTCTGGGTTTCCACCAAAGTTGAATCCAGCTTCTGTCTCCAGGAACCTAGACACAGATAGAGCTAAATCAAGTGGCTCTTCTGCCCACTCTGAGAGGCCGTGTCCACCTGGGATCGCGGTGACCAAATGGCTGGAATGGGATGGCTCAGTTGCTGCGGCAGCTGGTCTGTGTGCACAGATGCTCACAGCTGCTAGGTGGGGCCATGATGTCCAAAAATGACAGTACTGGTGTTTGGAACCTACAGAAATAAGCTATGTTGGTAACTACCTTCACAAGCACATGGATAGATTTACACTAAATTTGGCAGATATTTTGGGGGATGATATGACTTAAAGGTTTTACATGAAATGTATTTTTGAGTCTGTGTGTGGCAGGGATGGGGAGGTGGTTTCTAGTTGGTACCTGAAAGAGATGGAAGGCATCCTGCATAGCCACAGGAGCCGACGCAGAAAATAGACAGTGCTTTAAAATGGTAGATGATCCCAAGGCTAGGTGTAAATTTTTATTCAAGATTCTTCTCACAAGGGCAATTCTGTTTAGCGTGTATTAGGCAGGTTGTGGCAAGAAGTTATTTAATTGTCATTCACTAATAACACCAGGAATAAAGGTTTCAGGGAATCCAGAGAAATTCATATGCCCTCTTCTGGTAATTTTCCCAACACTAAAATCAGAGTCTTCATAACCTAAGGTCAACAATATATCACAGGATAACTGGTGTACCAGCCTGAAACCGTGCCCTTATTCTTGGATATCGTCCATCTGCTCTAGACTCTTCAGGCCCAGGGACCTAACCCTTAACTCCAGGGTGCACACTATACTTCTCCATTCTGCCTGCATCTCTGTAAATGACTCCTTTTGAATTACCTAATTTGGGTGTGTCTCCTGTTTCTTGCTGGGGTACTTCAGCTCCACCTTGTTCTTCACAGACTCCATGACTTCATTTCCCCTCCAGGCCTTGGAGGTTAAAAAAATGCATTCTCTGTCTCTTCCCACCTACCTCCAAATCTTGTGCAGGATTTCCACTCTTGTGGGGCCCCTTTCTGTTCTACTATTCTCTCCATATCATGCAAGTCTCTCAGTGAGCTCTTTGTATAACTTAAAAGTAGATGACACATTCATTCAGATCTGTCCCCTCTTTTTCTTTGCTGTAAAACTAAATCACTGAGTCTATTCGCTGGTCTTGTGTAGCTAAAACCCTGTTCGGGTCATTTCTCAGTTCTCAGCAGTGGGTCAGTGCATGTTGTCCCGTCATTTAAAAGCACACCATCAGAAAGGCGCTGCTGAGATCGCCTGTCCATGTAAGTGTATTAACACCTGCGCTGGTAACTCTGCTCGCCCTCCCAATTCGCCTTTTGTTCTCCAAACTACTGGGTTTTCCCACCTGCTGGATCACACTTAGGTTTGGCTAAAAAAAGTTACTAGCATGAGATCAATATTTAGGAGGAGAGAGAGGTCAGGGTATTCATTCTCCTCACTCCCCTGCCAGGTTGCTAGGTGGCCCTCCTCCTAAGGTTATGGGTCTTGCTGGGCTCTACAAATAGCTCCCTCACTTTGCCCCCTCAGTCCCAAGATGGGATCAGTACCCCACTATTCTAGTACCTGGGTGCTTTACTGTTCCTGTTTGCCCATGCCTCTGTAAATAGTTCCCCCACTGAACTCTCATCATCCATTTTGGGTGTGCCATCTTCTGAGACCTTTACTGACATAATACATACCTTTTCATGTCATTCAGAGACTGGAAGGCTGAAGTCCACCCCATCATCCTAGACTGGGTCTAATTCATAAGTCACACTTGGGATCCTAACACTTCAAACCTGATCTATTCCTTCAAGCTCATTATAACTCATATAAAGTTTTCATTGATGTGATTTACCAAAATACAATCTGGACTCCAGGAATAAGGTGAATTCAGCATCCTGCTCTCAGGTGGACACCTCCCTGAACACAGGATCCTGACAGAGGCATCCTTGGAGACATAAGAAGTAAAAGCCTTTCTGCAGGTCTTGACCTTGACTCCTCTTGGGTTTCCTCCTCTGAGGCAGTCTGCATACGGACTATGAGGGCCACTGCTGTCTTTCTAGCCTAGGAGCTCAACTAAAAGCAGACTAGGTCATCTCTTTAGTATGTGTTCACCAGGCTCAAATTCAGGTTTGGAGAAAGACTACATGGCTCTTCAAACCGAGATGCTTTAACATGCTTCTTTTTGTTAGGACCGACTAGAAAGTTTTAAAAAATTTCTCGACATTATTGAGATCAATTTATTTATTTTCCACCTAGGTTAGTAAAAAAGACATGTGTAGAGAGATCTGTGTTAATTGGATCCTTATGAACAGGCACTGTGGGCAGCTGCTCAGCTGGCCTGTCAGTTAATTTAGTACTTGAACTTAGGTCTCTAAATATTGATGGTCAGTTTGCAAGATAATTCAAGGTAAGAAGATCAGAAAAAGAAAAAGAGAGCTGTTGTCCCAGGGATATTTTCAATCTTCTCTAGAAGATCAGTCTTCTAGAATGGATGCTCAACTGATTGTCTGTGCCTGTGTCAGAAACTTTCCTATAGGGGTAAAATAAGAGAGGAAGCTTTGAGCTTGCCCAGAAGGTAAAATGAGCCACAACCAGCCTTCTTGCCTGTGAGGATAGTGCCATCTTAGATGATGACAACGACCTGTTGAGCACAGAAAGTAGGGACTAAGGCTGACGAAAGTAAAGTGAGCAAAGGAAGAAGGAGAGGGGGAAATGGGGCAAAGGCTGAGCTGTGTTTGTTTTAAGGCCTCATTCTCCCTCAGCTAGTGCAGGCGAGATGAGCACCATCAGTGACTGAACTGCAGGCTGATGTGTTAGAAGGAAGGTGAGCAAATTAATTCAGTTATTTTGACAGCAGCTAATGTGCAAGTCTGGGTTTGAGCTCAAGTCTGTTCCTTTTGCCTTGGTGTATTCACGCTCACTGAAATGTGTAATGTTAATAATCCATGTAGAAAAGACGCATCATGTCCACGTCCTATAAAACTCAGTTTCTAGGAAAAATGATCGCATGATTAATGATCACTTACTATACATAACATTGGTGGATCCCTCATTCCTCTTCTGCCCTCCCAACTGTATCTCATGAATTAGATACATGCCTGTTTTTGAATCCTGCAAGACGCTGCAGGTTGAAAGGGACTATAGAAATGAGTTCCCCAATGTTTGAAATAGGTGCCCAAAACATGTCTCTTGCTTTGGCAATTCACCCTGTGTTTGGAAGGCTGGAAATCCTTGGGAACAACACATAAGAAATCTTACCAACCTAGCCCATCCAGAGTCAGAGAAGGAGCAAATGGACTGCCCACAGCATTGTCCAGTGATCCTCAAAGGAACGAAAAGCAAGGATGACCCCAAGACCTCATAAAATACATCTCCATCTCCTTGTACTGGGCTTCTTTTCTTCTCTCCCTCATGGTGGTTTGCTTTTAACCCCTTCCATTCCAGAGGGACTCTCTACCTTTAGCTCACCACTATAAAACCTTTCTCTCTTGAGTTCCATCTGTTACTCTCAAGAGTCCCCCTCGCATCTTCCCCTTGCCTGGGGCTTCCCTGCTGGCTAAGATGGTAATCTGCCTGCATTGCAGGAGACCCATGGCTTCCCATTGCACTGTATCCTAAACTAAATACTTGGTTATTATTTTTATAATAATAAATATTATTTTAAAATAATATTTTATATATTACTATTTCTTATATAAGGTGATATTGGTCTTGTCTGGAGACAGATTTTGTAGCACAAGGTGAGGGTGGCTCTTGGTAACACATCTGTGTCTCTTAAAGTGGGTTTCCACTAATATCCAAAGAGTTAAAAGTGACCAGAATGAAGAAGAAATATTTGACAACATATCAATTTAATGGAGATCCAAAACATTCAAAAGAAACAACCAGAACTCAACATTGCTGGGAGAGGTGAGACTTGCCACAGGATAGATTTCTTGGGTCTCATTATGAAACCTTTACATATAGAACCATGTCCTGTACTCACAGCCTTCCTGGAATAAGTTGGAGTCTCCAACAAACTACAGTGCCTTTGTAAGCTCACCTCTAGTCTGTGATGAAAAAAATCAAACATATAAGTGAAGCATCCAAGTTTAGAAGCATTGGGCAACAGAAATGGTGTCAGTTGGTCCCTCATTTGGACCTCACATTTATGGCTCTTCTTCTTCTCTGTTTCCTCCCTACCCCACCTCTGGTGCCTTTCTGCCTGGTATGACTCATTTCGCTTCTGCCCCCCATATGATCCTTTCCCCATCCTTGTCCTTTGGTGGGCTGCGGCTATGTGTGTCTTGAGCCCTGTGCTAAGTTGTAAGGCTTCTCCCTGTGTTCTGTCTCTCCCAGATTCACTTTGCCCAGCTTAATCCTCCCTTCTTCTCTGCAGCTTTGTCCTGGTTTCTTCTTGCCGGCGTCTCCAGGCAGCAATGACGGCTTCATCATCCATTTCCTCCTCCTCCTCCCTGTCAGTGCTTCTCCAATACCGGGACCGCCGCCCTGAAGCAAACCTCCCTTCTTCTCTCTTTTCCATCCTCTCTTTCTCTCCCTCCTCTTCAGATCTCACGAAACTCTGGGTGAATTTCCTCTTGGCTCCAAATTCAGAAAAGTCTGACTGGGATGACTCTTCCACATCTTCCCAGTCCCTGGATCTGGCCCCATTTGGACGCCGTGGTTCTGGGGCCTCTTCTTCAGAGGGCTCGGGGGTCCGGCGGAAAAAATAGGGCTCTGGGCTTTCCTCTCGGGAGCTTGAGGTCTCACTAAACATGGACCTGGAGAATGTGTGCATCTCTCTGCCTTCCCTGGTGGAGGAAGCAGAGAACCGTGAAGTGCTTTTTACCGAGTTGCTGTTGGTCTCGTGGTAGGAGGAGGTGTCCTGTTCCTGTGACCGGGATTTGGAGAACTTGTAACTGGAAGACTTAGACTCTGTCTCCCGAAGCAGGGAAGACCTGGTGTACTTTTCCCTGGAGCTTCCAGACCAATCACTTTGGGGAGGAGATTTTTCCTCTGTCCTGAGGCCACTGAGCCACTTATTAATACTGTTATCCATCTCTCTGCCGGCTCTGCTGCCGCTTCCACAGCCATCGGAGACAGCCAGGGAGGAGGTGTCTGTGTCAGGTTTCTGGGAATTACTGCGGGAAGAATACCGGAAGCTCCCTATGGCGCTGTCAGTGTCCTCATCCCTATCACCCACGTCATCATCCTCATCCTCATCTTCCTTGACCTTCTTCTTCTTGAAAAGGGAGCTGCGTTTGTTGTCGGAGGCCAGCTTCTCCATTTTGTACTCGGACATCTTCTCCCTCAGCTCTGTTTGCATCTCCTTCTCCTTCCGGCCAAGCTCCTTTAGGTCGATATTGTCAGCAAAGAGGCTATAGATAGGCTTGCTGGTCCCCTTCACTTTGCTCCCAGCACCGTCAGCTCTTGTGCTACTCATGGTATGGGAGGACAACACAGACTGGGTCTCAGAGCTGGGTCTTGCCTGGCCTGGAGGCAGCAGGTAGCCCCCCAGAGAGGAACTGCTCTGTCCACTGAGCATGGAGCCTTGGTCATCTCCTAGGCAGCTGCCTACTGGTGCCACCTTCATGCTTACAACGGATGGTGGGCGGGACGACAACAGCATTTCATTTTGCTTCTGGGCAAGAGTTTCACTGACTACGTTGGCAATCCAGTTCTGTATGCTGGCAATGGAAATTGCGTCTCCAGGCCCCACAAGCAGGTTAGGTAGAGGTGTGGTGGGGGTGGAAGCCAAGCATCTGCCTACTTTGCTCAGGGCCTGAGAGGGAAGGGAGCTGTGGCTCTGGGTGCTGAGCACTGATGCTGTGTCCCCATCAGCGCTGACTGAGGGGGCTGCTGGCCAGAATGCAGACAGGGGGATGCTCCCACTGGCAGCTGAGCTGTCTGCCTCCCAGCTCCCCATGGACTGGCTCTCCTCCAGGGTCTGCCTGCTTCTCTCCAGCAGCTCCAGCCTCCGCTGCCTCTTCTTGACCAAGGCCAGGTCCTCTCCCTTGCTGAGCTCCACCACCTCCTCCTTGTTCTCACTGCCCACCTTCTTCTGGTGTTTCAGCTTCCAGGCCTGGTAGGCAGACAGATTGACATCAGAGAGGCTTTTCTTCTCTCCCTCCACCTCCTCCGCACCTTGCTCACTGCTGCCATCTCCTGCCTCTGAGTCCTTCTTGTGAAATCCAAACTGGATTCTCTTGATCTTCCACCTTTCCAGGGCAGTGAGTTTGTCCTTGTTTCTGCTGCAGAAGTTATAGAAGGAGCTGGCCTCGGAGGCCACACTCTCCTCGTCATCCTCCCGCACCCTGCTCCCCACCTCCGAACTGGCATCCACCTCCTCTCTCTTGTTCCTGGAGTGGTACTTCCGGGAAGCCTCCTTCTCAATCTCCTGCAGCCGCTGGTTCCACATGTCCCAGGAGCTCTCCGTGGACACGGAGTCAGAGCGGCGTCTCCCGCCTCGCTTCTGGCTGCTCATCTCCAGCTGCTGCTTCAGGACCCGGATGTCATGGCTGCTCACACTCTCGGAGGTGCTGCTCTCGCTCAGCGTGTGCCTCCGCCGTCTCCTCACGAAGGAGCCGCCATCGCTCGCCTCCTCTCCTCCTCCTCCCTACCCCACCTCCGGTGCCCTTCTGCCTGGTACCTCTCATTTCGGCTCTGCCACTCCCGGATGATTCGCTCCACGTCCTCATCTTCGGGCTCCTCACCTTGACGAGAGGAGGCTGAGAACCTGCCGTCCTCGCGCCGCGGGACCTTGCCCGTGGCGGGGCTCTGCCCGCCTTTCCACGCCTCGTAGAGCTTCTCCTCCTCCTCCTCGTGGGTAAGGGTGAGGGGCTCGGAGGCCTGGCTGGCCCTCCCCCAGGAGGAGCCACCCAGCTGACTGGCAGCGTCGTCCTCCTCCTCCACGGTGAGGCTGCGCACTCTGGCCGCCGCCGTGCCCCCGGCGTCCCCGTCCTCCTCCGCCTCCCCCTCCCCCCACTCCCTGCCGAAGTCCTCCTCTCGCTCCTCCATCAGCTTCTCGTTGAGCTCCCGCAGCTGCCTCAGGAAGCCGTCGTTGGGGTAGATGGCCCGCTTCTTGCGCACAGTCATCAAGGCCTCCAGGACGGCCATGTTGTGGAAGATCATCAGGTAGGCTACTACCAGCACGGCCGAGCGGCTGATGCCCATTTCACTGCTGACCAGGACTTTCCCTGAGAAGAAAACACAGCAGGTGGTGACGTAACAGCAGTGGTTTGGCTGTTTTTTGTTTTTAAGTTTAGATGTGCTGGATTTAGTATGTTTCCTTTGCCTCTCATATTCACCCACGCTCAAGTCACGTCAGGGACAAGCACCACTGTCCCCATATTACAGAAGTCAGACCGAGCAGTGAGGTACCCTGCGCTTGTGGAGACATTTTCTGAGCATGTGCAAGGATTGGGGGGTGGGTGGGAAACAAAGGCTCTAACGGCTGTCCCGCTTTGCAAACGCGAAGCGCACTTGTGTGCTGTGCTTCGTCGCTCAGTCGTGCCCGGCTGTCCGCAGCCCCTCTGACTGTAGCCCGCCAGGCTCCTCTGTCCATGGGGAGTCTCCAGGCAAGAAGACTGGAGTGGGTTGCCAGCAGTGCATTTCTGCTTTCCACCAACCTGAGCATCAGAAGGAGGAAAAATAAAACAATAGGGGTAATGGGGAAGAAAGGAGAAAACGAACACGGCTAAGATGAATGAATCAGAAAGAAGTAGAATCTCAGTGTGGGAAACGACCACAAGTCATTTGAGAATTCCCTTTACAACATCCTTGATTCTGGACAATCCATCTTTCAGAATCTGCCAGATAGTTCCAGTGACAGAGAGCTCCAGTATCTTGGACAGAGAGAATACAAACACATCTCTCACTCCATATTTAGGTCATTCTAATTTTCTGAAAATTCTTTTCCATGTTAGGGCAAAGGATAACTCTCTGTAACAGGCATTCAGTATTCCTACTGTGACATACTAGGATAAATAATAAATATTTGAATTAGGTCTTTAATACAAAAATTTTAAAGAAAATCACTATTATATTCTTCACTGAAGTTTTTTTTTTTTTTTTTTCCTTTTCCTGTCTAGTCTGGATCTTTCAATCATCAGACAAACACCTTTCCATGTTTCATTACTATATGATCTACTCTCTTCAGGTCAAACTTGGATTTATTAGCTTTATTCCTAAGGAATTTGTGTCAGTGTGGAATAAGACATTTCAGGTTTGGAATGACCCATATGGAGTAGAGTGGGCCCCTCATTACTCTTGTTCTAGGCACTGGGCCTTCACTGATGCCTGCTGAGCTTGCAATGTGGGTGGATATGTCATACAATGAACTCAAATTATTGTTTATATCAACTGAAACCTGTAAAGCCTTCTAAAACTGCTATTAAGTCATGTCTCTCTTTTCTTGTAGCATTCTTAAAGCATAAGGATAGTTGTACAAATTCCTATGAAAGCTTTTGGTAAATATAGCCTGTTCTTACAGCCTAACAGAAGCTTTTCCAAGTCTCAACTTTACCATTCAATACATTAGTGATTCCCCAACCTCCCCTTCTACCTTACCTCCTTCATAAAAATGATAAACATGCCCTCCATGCCTTCATTCTAATAACTGTTTAAAATGCACATTGGGATCACGCGAGATCTCCTTCTAGACTGTCATCAATCTGTTTTGCCAGCAGTCTTCAGGGATATTTATTAAATCATTCAGGAGTCCTATCTTACAATATGGGATGGGGGTGACTTTTATTATTATATCTTTATACCAGTTAAGGCCATGTCTTTGTCTTATAGCAGGTCAGAGACCCAGGCAAGACTTGAGGGGACCTGAGATCCAATAATGCTGAAAGGCCAATTACCAAAAGCCAGCAGTCATTAGGGGTAGGTAAGCAAGCCACTAAAGAATTAAGGCCTTACAAATAGCTGAGAAAAGAAGTGAAAGGCAAAGGAGGAAATGAAAGATATAACCATCTGAATGCAAAATGCCAAAGAATAGCAAGGAGACATAAGAAAGCCTTCTTAAGTGAACAAAGGAAAAGAAACAGAGAAAAATAATAGAATGGGAAAGACTAGAGATCTCTTCAAGAAAATTAGAGATACCAAGGGAACATTTCATGCAAAGATGGGCACAAAAAAGGACAGAAATGGTATGGACCTAACAGAAGCAGAAGATATTAAGAAGAGGTGGCAAGAATACACAGAAGAACTGTACAAAAAAGGTCTTAATGACCCAGATAACCACAATGGTGTGGTCACTCACCTAGAGCCAGACATCCTGGAGTGTGAAGTCAAGTGAGCCTTAGAAAGCATTACTATGAACAAAGCTAGTGGAGGTGATGGAATTCCAGTTGAGCTATTTCAAATCCTAAAATAGGATGATGCTGTTAAGTGCTGCATGCAATATGTCAACAAATTTGGAAAACTCAGCGGTGGCCACAGGACTAGAAAAGATCAGTTTTCATTCCAATCCCAAAGAAGGTCAGTGCCAAAGAATGTTCAAACTACTGCACAATTATACTCATTTCACATGTTAGTGAGGTAATGCTCAAAAATCCTTCAAGCTAGTCTTCAATGGGTCATGGTGGAGAGTTCTGACAAAATGTGGTCCACTGGAGAAAGGAATGGCAAACCACTTCAGTATTCTTGCCTTGAGAACCCCATGAACAGTATGAAAAGGCAAAAAGATAGGACACTGAAAGATGAACTCCCCAGGTCAGTAGGTGCCCAATATGCTACTGGAGATCAGTGGAGAAATAATTCCAGGAGAATGAAGAGATGGAGCTGAAGCAAAAACAACACCCAGTTGTGGTTGTGACTGGTGATGGAGTGGTCAAACAGGAGATGGCAAGAGTGAACACTGACATTTTAGGAATCAGTGAACTAAAATGGACTGGAATGGGTGAATTTAACTCAGATGACCATTATATCTACTACTGTGGGCAAGAATCCCTTAGAAGAAATGGAGTAGCCTTAAGTTTAATCACAGTCAACAAAAGAGTCCAAAATACAGTACTTGGATGCAATCTCAAAAATGACAGAATGATCTCTGTTCGTTTCCAAGGCAAACCATTCAATATCAGAGTAATCCAAGTCTATGCTCCAACCACTAATGCTGAAGAAACTGAAGTTGAACGGTTCTATGAAGACCTATAAGACCTTCTAGAACTAACACTCAAAAAAGATGTCCTTTTCATTATAGGGGATTGGAATGCAAAAGTAGGAAGTCAAGAAACACCTGGAGTAACAGACAAATTTGGCCTTGGAGTACAAAATGAAGCAGGGCAAAGGCTAATAGAGTTTTGCCAAGAGAACACACTGGTCATAGCAAACACTCTCTTCCAACAACACAAGAGAAGACTCTACACATGGACATCACCAGATGGTCAGTACCGAAATCAGATTGATTATATTCTTTGCAGCCGAAGATGGAGAAGTTCTATACAGTCAGCAAAAACAAGACTGGGAGCTGACTGTGGCACAGACCATGAATTCCTTATTGCCAAATTCAGACTTAAATTGAAGAAAGTAGGGAAAACCACTAGACCATTTAGGTATGACCTAAATCAAATCCCTTATGATTATACAGTGGAAGTGACAGATTCAAGGGATCAGGTCTGATAGACAGAGTGCCTATGGATGGAGGTTAGTGACATTGCACAGGAGATAGGGATCAAGACCATTCCCAAGGAAAAGAAATGCAAAAAGGCAAAATGCTTGTCTGAGGAGGTATTACAAATAACTGTGAATAGAAGAGAATCAAAAGGCAAAGGAGAAAAGAAAAGATATACCCATTCAAATGTAGAGTTCCAAAGAATAGCAAGGAGAGATAAGAAAGCCTTCCTCAGCAATCAATGCAAAGAAATAGAGGAAAACAATAGAATAGGAAAGACTAGAGATCTCTTCAAGAAAATTAGAGATACCAAGGGAATATTTCATGCAAAAATGGGCACAATAAAGGACAGAAATGGTATGAATCTAACAGAAGCAGAAGATATTAAGAAGAGGTGGCAAGAATACACAGAAGAACTGTACAAAAAAGATCTTCATGACCCAGATAATCATGATGGTGTGATCACTCACTCACCCAGAGTCAGACATCATGGAGAGTGAAGTCAACTGAACCTTAGAAAGCATCACTATGAACAAAGCTAGTGGAGGTGATGGAATTCCAGTTGAGCTAATTCAAATCCTAAAAGACAATGCTGTGAAAGTGCTGCACATGATGTGCCAACAAATTTGGGAAACTTAGCAGTGGCCATAGGACTGGAGAAAGTCAATTTTCATTCCAATCCCAAAGAAAGCCAATGCTAAAGAATGCTCAAACTACCACACAACTAGCACTCATCTCACACACTAGTAAAGGAAGGCTAAAAATTCTCCAAGCCAGGCTTCAACAGTATGTGAACTGTGAACTTTCAGTAGTTCAAGCTGGATTTAGAAAAGGCAGAGGAACCAGAGATCAAATTGCCAACATCTGCTGGATCATCGAAAAAACAAGAGAGTTCCAGAAAAACATCTATTTCTGCTTTATTAACTATGCCAAAGCCTTTGACTGTGTGGATCACAATAAACTGTGGAAAATTCTTAAAGAGATGGGAATACCAGACCACTTTACCTGCCTCTTGAGAAATCTGTATGCAGGTCAGGAAGCAACAGTTAGAACCGGACATGGAACAACAGACTGGTTCCAAATCAGGAAAGGAGTATGTCAAGGCTGTATATGTCAAGGCTGTATATTCACCCTGCTTATTTAACTTATATGCAGAGTACATCATGAGAATCACTGGGCTGGATGAAGTACAAGCTGGAATCAAGATTTCCAGGAGAAATATCAATAACCTCAGATATGCAGCTGACACCACCTTTAAGGCAGGAAGCAAAGAAGAACTAAAGAGCCTCTTGATGAGAGTGAAAAAGGAGAGTGAAAAAGTTGGCTTAAAACTCAACATTCAGAAAACTAAGATCATGGCATCTGGTCCACATCACTTCATGACAAATAGATGGGGAAACAGTGGAAACAGTGACAGACCTTATTTTGGGGGGCTCCAAAATCACTGCAGATGGTGACTGTAGCCATGAAATTAAAAGACACTTACTCCTTGGAGGAAAAGTTATGACCAACCTAAACAGCATATCAAAAAGCAGAGACATTACTTTGCCAAAAAGGTCTGTCTAGTCAAAGCTATGGTTTTTCCAGTAGTCATGTATGGATGTGAGAGTTGGACTATAAAGAAAGCTGAGTGCCAAAGAATTGATGCTTTTGAATTGTGGTGTTGGGAAAGACTCTTGAGAGTCCCTTGGACTGCAAGGAGATCCAACCAGTCCATCCTAAAGGAAATCAGTTCTGAATATTCATTGGAAGGACTGATGCTGAAGCTGAAACTCCAATACTTTGGCCATCTGATGCAAAGAACTGACTCATTGGAAAAGACCCTGATGCTGGGAAAGATTTGAAGGCAGGAGGAGAAGGGGACAACAGAGGATGAGATGGTTGGATGGCATCACCGACTCAATGGACATGAGTTTGAGTAAACTCCAGTAGTTGGTGATGGACAGGGAGGTCTGGCATGCTGCAATCCATAGGGTTGCAAACAGTAGGACATGACTGAGTGACTGAACTGAACTGAGGCTTCAACAGTATGTGAACTGAGATCTTCCAGATGTAAAAGCTGGGTTTAGAAAAAGCAGTGGAACCAGAGGTCAAATTGCCAACATACGTTGGATCATAGAAAAAGCAAGAGAATTACAGAAAAATATCTACTTCTGCTTTATAGACTATACTAAAGCCTTGGAAGGAAAGTTATGACCAACCTAGACAGCATATTAAAAAGCAGAGACATTACTTTGCCAACAAAGGTCCATCTAATCAAGGCTATGGTTTTTCCAGTGGTCATGTATAGATGTGAGAGTTGGACTGTGAAGAAAGCTGAGCACCGAAAAATTGATGCTTTTGAACTGTGGTGTTGGAGAAGACTCTTGAGAGTCCCTTGGACTGCAAGGAGATCCAACCAGTCCATCCTAAAGGAGATCAGTCCTGGGTGTTCACTGGAAGGACTGATGCTGAAGCTGAAACTCCAATACTTTGGCCACCTGATGCGAAGAGTTGACTCATTGGAAAAGACCCTGATGCTGGGAGGGATTGGGAGCAGGAGGAGAAGGGGACAACAGAGGATGAGATGGCTAGATGGCATCACTGACTCAATGGACATGAGTTTGAGTAAACTCCGGGAGTTGGTGATGGACAGGGAGGCCTGGAGTGCTGTGATTCATGGGGTCGCAAAGAGTCAGACACGACTGAGTGACTGAACTGAACTGAACTGAAAGTCTGTGACTGTGTTGTTGTTCCGTCACTCAGTCATGCCCAACTCTTTGTGATCCCATGAACTGTAGCACATCAGGCTTCCCTTTTCCTCACCATTTCCTCGAGCTTGGTCAAACTCATGTCCATTGAATCAGTGATGCCATCCAGCCATCTTGTCCTCAGCTCTTGTTCCCTTCTCCTCCTGCCTTCAACCTTTCCTAGCAACAGTGTCTTTTCCAAGGAGTCAGCTCTTCATATCAACTGTGGAAAATTCTTAAAAAGATGGGAATATCAGACCACCTTACCTGTCTCCTGAGAAACCTGTATGTAGGTCAAGAAGCAACAGTTAGAAACAGACATGGAACAACTGACTGGTTCCAAATTGGGAAAGGAGAATGTCAAGGCTGTATATTTCTACCCTGTTTATTTAGCTTATATACAGAGTACATTATACAAAATGCTGGGCTGGATGAAGCACAAGTTGGAATCAGGATTGCTGGGAGAAATATCAGTAACCTCAGATGTGCAGATGACCATCCTAATGGCAGCAACTGAAGAGGAACTAAAGAGCATCTTAATGAAGGTGAAAGAAGAGAGTGAAAAAGCTGGCTTAAAACTCAATGTTCAAACAACTAAGATCGTGACATTAGGTCCCATCACTTTATGACAAATAGATGAGGGAAAAATGTAAACAGAGACAGACTTTATTTTCTTGGGCTCCAAAATCATTGTAGATGGTGACTACAGCCATGAAATTAAAGCTTGCTCCTTGGAAAGACAGCTATGATGAATCTAGACAGTATACTAAAAAGCAGAGACATTGCTTTGCCAATAAAGGCCCATGTAGTCAAAGCTATGTTTTTTTTTCAGTAGTCATGTATGGATATGAGAGTTGGACCATAGAGAAGACTGAATGCTTAAGAATTGAAGCTTTTCAACTGTGGTGCTGGAGAAGAGTCTTGAGAGTCCCTTGGACTGCAAGGAGATCAAACCAGTCAATCCTAAAGGAAATCAACCCTGAATATTCATTGGAAGGACTGATGCTGAAGCTAAAGCTCCAATACTTTGGCCACCTGATGCAAAGAGCCATTGGAAAAGACCCTGATGTTGGGAAAGACTGAAAGCAAAAGGAGAAGGGGGCAGTAGAGGATGAGATGGTTAGAGAGCATGGCCAACTCAATGATCATGAATTTGAGTGAACTCGGGGAAACAGTAAAGGACAGAGGAGCCTGCCTGTGAGGCACTTCATGGGGTTGCAGAGTCAGAGAAGACTGAGCCACACTGAACTGAAAGAATCAAGGCCACTAAAAAAGCATCCATAGATTCAATGTCTTATCCCCTTCCTCTTCCAGCTCAGGGCTCAGCTGTCACATTTAACTGGTGAACCAGGCAACAGTTGACTACTGTGAGTACTGAAGACTCACTACATTCTTTGGACATGGTTACTGCTGCTGCTGCTGCTGCTGCTGCTAAGTCGCTCAGTCGTGTCCGACTCTGTGCGACCCCATAGACGGCAGCCCACTAGGCTCCCCCGTCCCTGGGGTTCTCCAGGCAAGAATACTGGAGTGGGTTGCCATTTCGTTCTCCAATGCATGAAAGTGAAAAGTGAAAGTGAAGTCGCTCAGTCATGTCCAACTCTTAGCGACCCCATGGACCGCAGCCCACCAGGCTCCTCCATCCATGAAGATTTTCCAGGCAAGAGTACTGGAGTGGGGTGCCATTGCCTTCTCCGGGACATGGTTACTAGGCCAGCTCAATTCAAGACACGTCAGGACACAAACTGATAGGCTTCTTCAAAAGGGCATCAAATATTGAATACAATTAGACTCAGTCTGGTAGAGGCTCGGTTGCCATCCATGCTTTGTCATAATATGCTCCTTGCACCTGGGATTCCTCTGAGGAGTCTCAGGGGCTGCCTCAGGGATGAGGGAAAGGCTGGGTGGGTCAGACTCAGAGGTCCCCACCCAATTCACCCAGAGCAGCAAAAGGATTTTCTGTTTTCTTAGGCCACACTAAGGTATAGTTTGTGCCCGATACAAACTTCAGGGGGTGCCTTTCATTCTGAAGTGAAAGTAGATTTGTTTGGGTTGTGATGAAAACTCTCCAGCAGTAAAATGGCTTGAGGAAGGAAGTCTTTCTCAAAAATTTGAAGTCGTCATTTTGATCAATAGGAGGGCTGATTTTGGCGGTGTGGGGGCTCAGTCTTGAGGTAGAAATTACTAGGCAGTCAGTGTAGAACTCTGAGACCTTGGTCTTGTTTTCAGTAAACATCCTGCTCCATTGTCCTGAATTCCTGGAATGTGTCTTTAGTCTGATAAATTATCAGCACTCAGATCCAGTAATTAACTTCTGTTCCATATGCTTGAGGGAAAAACAACTGGTGGTCATTAATCTTAAACCCATATCTGGTCCATGGTAAAATGGCCAGAGGGCATGAAAAAGGGTGGTGACTTAATCCAAGGATCAAGAGAAGCCATAAAGATGTTAAGTATCTTGACCTTTAAATTGATTGGTTAGAAATAATGTGATTTAAGGAAGGATATAAAAACTGCTGTAAGTCCCACCTTGGGGGACTCTTTACCCCCTCTCAGTGTCTATGCTGAGAGCTTTGTACTTTCCTCCTCTTTAATAAATCCTATTCTCTTGAGTGTTTGCATGTTCATTTATTCCATTCTTTTGCTCTGCAGGCGAGAACTCGGATTCCTGTCTCAGTCTGTCTAGATGTGCTTAAAAGTTTGAAGAGTACTGCTAGTGGAGAGAGCCCTGGACTTGAGTAAGGCTGAGTTCAAGTTCTCTCACATGATCAGTATGCCTTTATATGGAGGATTTTGTGTTGTATCCTCTCAGTTCACAATCCTCTTTTTTCCTCAGAACTTTCTTCCCTCTCTGCATTCCAGGAAAATGAAAAGTACTTGCCCAGAAGTCAACCCTCCTTGTCACTGTGGATAGAATTCAGGGTAGACAAAGGACCAGAGTCTGACAACTTCTGTCTCCAGGGAATGTGGAAATGGAACTGAGGAAGAAAATTAGCAGTTATTGCCAGGCCTGTGGAGGGCCATGCTCTCGAAGTAGAGAGAGAAAGAAAATGAAACCAAGAGTCCTGAGGTTGTCCAGTCCTTGTTCCAGACCATCCTGAGGCCACATTCCTGTCTCTGGATTTCTTCTTGTCATGTTATAGTTAATGCCTTTGCTGCTTGTTAAGTAGTTTGAGATGCTTTCCACTTACTAGCAACCAAGGGGATCTTAATCATTACATGGTTTCAGTCATTTAGGTGCTTCCCTGATAGCTCAGTGGTAAAGAATCCACCTGCAATGCAGGAGACCCCAGTTGGACTCCTGGGTCGGGAAGATCTGCCGGAGAAGGGATAGGCTACTGAATCCAATATTCTGGCCTGGAGAATTCCATGGACTGTATAGTCCATGGGGTTTGCAAACAGTCGGAGATGACTGAGTGACTTTCACTTTCAGTTTGTAAGCTTCCATGAGTGGGGACTTCCCATCTGTAAAAGCTAAATAACATGTTCTCAAGGGGTCACTGTGATTATTAGGTGAAATGCCCAGCTCCAGGTGTGTATTTCATTTTCCTCCTGGTCCTAGAGTGGAGAAAATCACAGAAACTAAGGTCCAGGAGGTTAATTTCAGGTCTGCTGGGAGGTGGGAACTACCCACAAAAGCAACAACCACTGTAAAGGATATTGGCCTTTCCCTGCCTCACAGGGGTGCTGAGACAAGGGAGTGGGAGGCTGAAGTCCACCGCAGCAAGGGAAGAGGAGACGGTCGCAGGACACACGGGCCGAGCAGGGGACGGGGCCGCCTGGCTGACCCACGGTCTGGGCCGGCTCCAGCTGAGCGGCCACGCTGGCGGAGGCCAGATGCGCCGCTGCGGATGGGGCTGGGGAGCCGGGCGTGGAGAACCAGCCCTGCAGTGGGTGCTGCTGCCTGTCCTTCCCCGTGACGGGACCCTTCCCCGCCCCAGCCACAGCGGCTCCCGAACGTCCACACACCACCCTCGGGCAGCTTCTTGGATTCTGGGCGCACGTTTCCACTGTGCGAACTGCCTCTCACCCGGGATGCTGCGTGAGTCTGTGCTCCTGGCTCTGCCACGAAGTTGGCGGACAGCACCGGGAAAAGCAGCGGAAGAAATCCCCTCTCTCACAGACACCAGGCAGACATGCACAAGTCTATTTTAGTCAGAAGAAATACGTTCTTAAAAATAGGGTTGTTTTTTTATAAGTATTGAAGAGGAGAAAATCATTTTATATAGATATATAATTTATCTATACATATATATAACACATGAATTATTTAATAAAATATACACATATAAAAACATTTTCCCTCTCTCTGCCTCTCGCTGCCCCTGTCTGTCTGCTTCTGTCTCTCTCTATGTACACATATACATGTACATGTGCTGTTGTTCGGTCACTAAGTCACGTAGGGCTCAGCCTCATGGACCGCACAGCCAGGCTCCTCTGCCCTTCACTATCTCCCAGAGTTTGCGCGCATTCATGTGCATTGAGTTGGTCATGCTGTCTAACCATCTCATCCTCTGCTGGCTGCTTCTTTTGCTTTCAGGCTTTCCCAGCATCAGGGTCTTTTCCAGTGAGTCAGCTCTTCAAATCAGGTGACCAAGGTATTGGAGTTTCAGCTTCAGCATCTGTCCTTCCACTGAGTATTCAGAGTTGATTTCCTTTAGGATGGACTGGTTGGATCTCCTCTGAATCAGGTGCCAAAGTATTGGAGTTTCAGCTTCAGCATCTGTCCTTCCAGTGAATATTCAGAGTTGATTTCCTTTAGGATGGACTGGTTGGATCTCCTTGCAGTCCAAGGACTCTCAAGAGTCTTTCCAACACCACAATTCAAAAGCATCAATTCTTTGGTGCTCAGTCTTCTTTATGGTCCAACTCTCACATCCGTGCATGACTACTGGAAAAACCATAGCTTTGACTGTATGGACCTTTGTCAGCAAAGCAATGTCTCTGTTTTCTAGATTTGTCATAGCTTTCCTTCCAAGGAGCAAGCATCTTTTAATTTCATGGCTACAGTCACTGTCTGCAGTGATTTTGGAGCCCCCCCCCCCAAAAAAATAAAATCTGTCACCGTTTCTACTTTTCCCCTTCTATTTGCCATGAAGTGATGGGGCCAGATGCCATGATCTTAGTTGTTTGAATGTTGAGTTTCAGGCCAGCCTTTTCACTCTTCTCTTTCACTTTCATCAAGAGGCTCTTTAGTTCCTCTTCACTTTCTGCTATTAGAGTGGTGGTATCTGCATATCTGAGGTTGTTGATATTTCTCCCAGCAATCTTGATTCCAGCCTGTGCTTCATCCAGCCCAGCATTTTCCATGGTGTACTCTGTAGAGAAGTTAAATAAGCAGGGTGACAGGATGCAGCCTTGACAAACTCCTTTCCCAATTTGGAACCAGTCGGTTGTTCCATGTCTGGTTCTAACTTGCTTCTTGACCCACATACAGGTTTCTCAGGAGACAGGTAAGGTGGTCTGGTATTCCCATCTCTTAAAGAATTTTCCACAGTTTGTTGTGATCCACACAAAAACTTTAGCATAGTCAATGAAGCAGAAGTAGATGTTTTTCTGAAATTCTCTTGCTTTCTCTATGATCCAACAAATGTTGACAATTTGATCTCTGGTTTCTCTGCCTTTTCAAAACCGAGCTTGTTTGGAGGTGAGTGAGTGACCACACCATTGTGATTATCTGGGTCATTAAGACCTTTTTGTACAGTTCTTCTGTGTATTCTTGCCACCTCTTCTTAATCTCTTCTGCTTCTGTTAGGTCCTTACTGTTTCTGTCCTTTTCTTTTAAATTTCTTTTTTAATTGAAGGATAATTGCTTTACAGAATTTTGTCTGTGTTTTCTGTCAAACCTTAACATGAATCAGCCATAGGTATGCATATGTCCCCTCCCTTTTGAACCTCCCTCCCATCTCCCGCCCCATCCCACCCCTCTAGATTGATACAGAGCCCCTGTTTGAGTTTCCTGAGCCATACAGCAAATTCCCATTGGCTATCTATTTTACATATGGTAATGTAAGTTTCCATGTTACTCTTTCCATACATCTCACCCTCTCCCCCCTCTCCCCATGTCCATAAGTCTATTCTCTGTTTCTCCATTGCTGCCCTGTAAATAAATTCTTCAGTATAATTTTCCTAGATTCCTTAATATTCATTAGAATATGATATTTATCTTTCTCTTTTTGACTCACTTCACTCTGTATAATAGGTTCTAGGTTCATCCACCTCATCAGAACTGACTCAAATGCATTCCTTTTTATGGCTGAGTAATAGTCCATTGTGTATATGTACCACAACTTCTTTATCCATTCATCTGTTGACATCTAGGTTGCTTGCATGTAATAGTGTATTAGTGCTGCAATGAGTAATGCGATACATGTGTCTCTTTCAATTTTGGTTTCCTAGGAGTGGGATTGCTGGGTCATATGATGGTTTTATTCCTAGGTTTTTAAGGAATCTCCATACTGTCTTCCACCAACAGTGCAAGAGCATTCCCTTTTCTCCACACCCTCTCCAGCATTTATTGTTTGTAGACTTTTTGATGATGGCCATTCTGACCAGTGTGAGGTGATATCTCATTGTAGTTTTGATTTGCATTTCTCTAATAATGAGTGATGTTGAGCATCTTTTCATGTGCTTGTTAGCCATCTGTATGTCTTCTTTGGAGAAATGTCTGTTTAGGTCTTTTTCCCCACTTTTTGATTGGGTTGTTTGTTTTTCTGGCATTGAGTTGTATGAGCTGCTTGTATATTTTGAAAATTAATCCTTTGTCAGTTGTTTCATTTGCTATTATTTTCTCAAATTCTGGGGGTTGTCTTTTCACCTTGCTTATAGGTTCCTTTGCTGTGCAAAAGCTTTTAAGCTTAATCAGGTCCCACCTGTTTACTTTTGCTTTTATTTCCATTACTCTAGAAGGTGGCTCATAGAGGATCTTGCTTTGATTTATTTCATATTCTGCCTATGTTTTCCTCTAAGACTTTTATAGTTTCTGGTCTTACATTTAGGTCTTTAATCCATTTTATCTTTGTGTATGGTATTAGGAAGTGTTCTAATTTCATGCTTTTACATGTAGCTGTCCAGTTTCCCCAGCACCATTTATTGAAGAGGCTGTCTTTGCCCCATTGTATATTCTTGTCTCCTTTGTCAAAAATAAGATACCCATAGGTGCATGGGTTTATTTCTGGGCTTTCTATCTTGTTCCATTGGTCTATATTTCTGTTTCTGTGCCAGTACCATACTGTCTTGATGACTGTAGCTTTGTAGTATAATCTGAAGTCAGGAAGGTTGATTCCTCCAGCTCCATTCTTCTTTCTCAAGACTGCTTTGGCTATTCAGGCGTCTTTTGTGTTTCCATATGAATTGTGAAATTTTTTGTTCTAGTTCTGTGAAAATGCCATTGGTAATTTGATAGGGATCACATTGAATCTGTAGATTGCATTTGGTAGCATAGTCATTTTCACAATATTGATTCTTCCTACCCAGGAACATGGAATATCTCTCCATTTGTTTATGTCATCTTTGATTTCTTTCATTAGTGTCTTATAATTTTCTGTGTATAATTCTTTTGTCTTCTTAGGTAAGTTTATTCCTAGATATTGAATTCTTTTTGTTGCAATGGTGAATGGGATTGATTCCTTAATTTCTCTTTCTGATTTTTCATTGTTAGTACATAGAAATGCAAGTGATTTCTGTGTATTGATTTTGTATCCTGCAACTTTGCTAAATTCACTGATTAGCTCTAGTAATTTTCTGATACTATCTTTAGGGTTTTCTGTGTACAGTATCATGTCATCTGCAAACAGTGAGAGCTTTACTTCTTTTCCAATCTGGATTCCTTTTATTTCTTTTTCTTCTCTGATTGCTGTAGCTAGACTTCCAGAACTATGTTGAATAATAGTGGTGAAAGTGGACACCCTTGTCTTGTTCCTGATCTTAGGGGGAATGCTTTTAGTTTTTCACCATTGAGAATAATGTTTGCTGTAGGCTTATCATATATGGCCTTTACTATGTTGAGGTAGGTTCCTTCTATGCCCATTTTTCATAAATGGGTGCTGAATTTTGTCAAAGGCTTTTTCTGCATCTATTGAGATGATCATATGGTTTTTATCTTTCAATTTGTTAATATGGTGTATCACATTGATTGATTTGCATATATTGAAGAATCCTTGCATCCCTGGAATAACCCCAACTTGATCATGGTGTATGAGCTTTTTGATGTGTTGCTGAATTCTGTTTGCTAAAATTTTGTTGAGGATTTTTGCATCTATGTTCATCAGTGATATTGGCCTGTAGTTTTCTTTTTTTGTGTTGTTTTTGTCTGGTTTTGGTATCAGGGTGATGGTGGCAGGGTAGAATGAGTTTGGAAGTGTTCCTTCCTCTGCAATTTTTTGAAAGAGTTTTAGAAGGATAGGCATTAGCTCTTCTCTAAATGTTTGATAGAATTCTCCTGTGAAGCCATCTGGTCCTGGGCTTTTGTTTTTTGGGAGATTTTTGATCACAGCTTCAATTTCAGTGCTTGTAATTGGGTTGTTCATAATTTCTATTTCTTCCTGGTTCAGTCTTGGAAGATTGAACTTTTCTAAGAATCTGTCCATTTCTTCCAGGTTATCCATTTTATTGCCATATAGTTGTTCATAATAGTCTCTTATAATCCTTTGTATTTCTGCATTGTCTGTAACCTCTCCTTTTTCATTTCTAATTTTGTTGATTTGATTCTTCTCTCTTTTTTTCTTGATGAGTCTGGCTAAAGGTTTGTCAATTTTGTTTATCTTCTCAAAGAACCAGCTTTTAGTTTTATTAATCTTTACTATTGTTTCTTTCATTTCTTTTTCATTTATTTCTGCTTGGATATTTATGATTTCTTTCCTTCTACTAATTTTGGGGTTTTTTTTTTGTTCTTCTTTTTCCAGTTGTTTTAGGTGTAAAGTTAGGTTGTCTATTTGATGTTTTTCTTGTTTCTTGAGGTAGGATTGTATTGCTATAAACTTCCCTCTTAGAACTGCTTTTGCTGCATCCCATAGGTTTGGAGTTGTTGTGTTTTTGTTGTCATTTGTTTCTAGAAATTTTTTGATTTCCCTTTTGATTTCTTCAGTAACCTGTTGGTTATTTAGAAATGTGTTGTTTAATCTCCATGTGTTTGTGTTTCTTACAGTTTTTTCTTGTAATTGATATCTAGTCTCATAGTGCTGTGGTTGGAGAAGATGCTTGATACGATTTCAATTTTCTTAAATTTACTGAGGTTTGATTTGTGACCCGGGATGTGGTCTATCCTAGAGAATGTTCCATGTGCACTTGAGAAGTTGTATTCTTCTGCATTTGGATGGGATGTCCTGAAGATATCAATGAGATCCATCTCATCTAATGTGTCATTTAAGACTTTGTATTTCCTTATTAATTTTCTGTTTTGATGATCCACCCATTGGGTAGGGTGTTAAAATCTCCTACTATTATTGTGTTACTGTCAATTTCTCCTTTTATGTCTGTTAGTATTTGTCTTATGTGCTCCTATGTTGGGTGCATAGATATTTACAATTGTTATGTCTTCCTCTTGGATTGATCCCTTGATCATTATGTGGTGTCCTTCCTTATCTCTTGTAATAGTCTTTATTTCAGGTCTATTTTGTCTGATATGAGGATTGGTACTCCAGCTTTCTTTTGCTTCCCATTTGCATGGAATATATTTTTCCATCCTCTCACTTTCAGTCTATATGTGTCTTGAGGTCTGAAGTGGGTTTCTTGTAGACAGCATATATATGGGTCTTGTTTTTGTATCCATTCAGCCAGTCTGTGTCTTTTGGTTGGAGCATTTAATCCATTTACATTTAAAGTAATTGATTGATATATATGTTCCTATTGCCATTTTCTTAATTGTTTGGGGTTGATTTTGTAGATCTTTTTTCTTCTCTTGTATTTCTTGACTATATAAGTCCCTTTAACATTTGTTGTAAAGCTGGTTTGGTGGTACTGAATTCTCTTAACTTTTGCTTGTCTGAAAAGCTTTTTATTTCTCCATCAATTTTGAATGAGATCCTTGCTGGGTACAGTAATCTTGGTTGTAGATTTTTCCCTTTCAGTACTTTAAATATATCCTGCCATTCCCTTCTGGCCTGCAGAGTTTCTGCTGAAAGATCAGCTGTTAAGCATATGGGATTTCCCTTGTATGTTACTTGTTGCTTCTCCCTTATTGCTTTAATGTTTTCTTTGTGTTTAGTTTTTAGTAGTTGGATTAGTATGTGTCTTGGCATGTTTCTTCTTGGGTTTATCCTGTATGTAACTCTTTGTGCCTCTTGCACTTGATTGGCTATTTCCTTTTCCATGTTGGGGAAATTTTCAACTATAATCTCTTCAAAAATTTTCTCATACCCTTTCTTTTTCTCTTCTTCTTCTGGAACCCCTATAATTTGAATGTTGGTGCATTTGATATTGTTCCAGAGGTCTCTGAGACTGTTCTCAGTTGTTTTCATTCTTTTTACTTTAGCTCTTCAGAAGTTATTTCCACCACTTTATCTTTCAGCTCAGTGATTCATTCTTCTGCTTCAGATATTCTGCTATTGATTCTTTCTAGGGTATTTTTAATTTCATTAGTTGTGTTGTTTGTCTCTGTATGTTTATTCTTTAATTCTTCTAGGTCTTTGTTAATTGATTCTTGCATTTTATCCATTTTGTTTTCAAGGTTTTTTAATCATCTTTACTATCATTATTCTGAATTCTTTTTCAGGTAGTTTGCCTATTTCTTCTTCATTTATTTGGACTTCTGTGTTTCTAGTTTGTTCCTTCATTTGTGTAGTATTTCTCTGCCTTTTCATTATTTTTTTTTAAACTTACTGTGTTTGAGGTCTCCTTTTCCCAGGCTTCAAGGTTGAATTCTTTCTTCTTTTGGTTTCTGCCCTCCTAAGGTTGGTCCAGTGGTTTGTGTAAGCTTGTATAGGGTGAGATTTGTGCTGAGTTTCTGTGTGTTTGTTTCTCCTCTGCTGGGCAAGGCTGAGTGAGGTGGCCATCCTGTCTGCTGATGGTTGGGTTTGTACTCTTGTTTTGTTTGTTGTTTAGATGAGGCGTCCTGCACAGGGTGCTGCTGGTGGCTGCGTGATGCCGGGCCTTGTATTCAGGTGGTTTCCTCTGCGTGATTCTCACTGTCTGACACTCCCTGGGTGGCTGAGTGCTGCTGGGCCTTGTATTCAGGTGGTTTCCTCTGCGTGATTCTCACTGTCTGACACTCCCTGGGTGGCTGAGTGATGCTGGGCCTTGTATTCAGGTGGTTTCCTCTGCGTGATTCTCACTGTCTGACACTCCCTGGGTGGCTGAGTGAGCTGGGCCTTGTATTCAGGTGGTTTCCTCTGCGTGATTCTCACTGTCTGACACTCCCTGGGTGGCTGAGTGATGCCGGGCCTTGTATTCAGGTGGTTTCCTCTGCGTGATTCTCACTGTCTGACACTCCCTGGGTGGCTGGGTGATGCTGGGCCTTGTATTCAGGTGGTTTCCTCTGCGTGATTCTCACTGTCTGACACTCCCTGGGTGGCTGGGTGATGCTGGGCCTTGTATTCAGGTGGTCTCCTCTGCGTGATTCTCACTGTCTGACACCCCCTGGGTGGCTGGGTGATGCTGGGCCTTGTATTCAGGTGGTCTCCTCTGCGTGATTCTCACTGTCTGACACTCCCCGGGTGGCTGGGTGATGCTGGGCCTTGTATTCAGGTGGTCTCCTCTGCGTGATTCTCTCTGTCTGACACTCCCTGGGTGGCTGCGTGATGCCGGGCCTTGTGTTCAGGTGGTCTCCTCTGCGTGATTCTCACTGTCTGACACTCCCCGGGTGGCTGCGTGATGCTGGGCCTTGTATTCAGGCGGTCTCCTCTGCGTGATTCTCACTGTCTGACACTCCCTGGGTGGCTGCGTGATGCCGGGCCTTGTGTTCAGGTGGTCTCCTCTGCGTGATTCTCACTGTCTGACACTCCCTGGGTGGCTGAGTGATGCTGGGTCCTGTACTCAGGTGGTCTCCTCTGCGTGATTCTCACTGTCTGACACTCCCTGGGTGGCTGAGTGATGCTGGGTCCTGTATTCAGGTGGTCTCCTCTGCGTGATTCTCACTGTCTGACACTCCCCGGGGTTGGCTCTCTGAGTCCAGGGTCTTAGAGTCAGTGCTCCCACTCCAGAGGCTCTGGGCTTGATCTCTGGTCAGCCCAGAAATGTGGAATCTGGTCAGATTCCACAAGTGGTTTGTTATGGGATTAAGTGAGATTAAAACAAATATCCAAAAATGAGAAACCAAAGATGAACCCCAGACAAATGGCAATTACAAAATCAGGCAAATAATAATTAAAATAATGGAATATACACATATACATATACACCCATGAGCAAAGTGAAAACAGTCCAACAAAAATAAAGTACAGTAGATTGACCCAGCAAACAAAGGAAATAAAAAATTATATTTACCAGTTAAGAACAAAACTAACTAAAGCACAAACTGGAAAACAAAACTAAAGCAAGGTGCCAAGTGGGGAATAAAGCAATGAAAATAAAACTAACAAATATGTTGAGAGGAAAGGAAAGAAAGAAAGAATAGATATGCAAAGTTAAATAGAGGTAGATGAAGAAGATTTATATACATTAAAGATTAACTGCAAGGGGAAAAGAACAGTAGGAAAGGCAAACAAAGGAATAAATGTAGAAAAAATATAATAGGTTTAAAAAATTAAAATTATAAAAAGAGAAAAGAAAAAAAAACAGAAGAAGAAAGAGAAAAAAAGAAAAAGGAAAACTCCACAGAACTGTAAAAGCCCAATGTAGAGGCAGAGGTTTATAACAGCAATAAAAAAATGTGACTGAGAAAAAAAAAAAAAACTCAAAAGCTTAATTAGATTTCATAGTGCCAATAAAATCAACAACTACAACAGGAGGGAAAAGGAGGGGGGGGAAATCCAAAGAATCTACAGAACAAGTCAAAACATAAGAATAATGAATGTTTTTCTTGAGTCACTGCTGTCACAAGTCCTTTCCCTCGCTGGGAGTCACAGTCCACCTCACCTCCCTAGGATGCCCTCCAACACTGTGCTGCTCTCTGGACCTGCTGTGGGGGCAGCTCAGATTCTAATCTGGTCCTACTCCTGTGTGTTCTTGCCTCCAATGTCCACAGCTATCAGAACTAGTGCATTTTCTTTTGTGGGAGCTCTCAGTGACCTTTTATATATTCCATAGACACAGAGTCTGCCTAGTTGATCATGTGGATTTAATCTGCAGCTTGTACAGCTGGTGGGAAGGTTTTGGGTCTTCTTCCTTAGCCACACTGCCCCTGGGTTTCAATTGTGGTTTTATTTCCACCTCTGCATGTGGTTGTCCACTGGGGTTTGCTCCTGAGGCTGCCCTGGAGGGCTTGGGTCTGCCCCAGTGAGGGCCAGGTGTGGAGGTGTGTGCAGCTGCTTGGGTCACAGGGGTTCTGGCAGCACCAGATACTCAGGGGTGTTGGTGGCTAGGGCAGCAGGAAATATAGTGCTCTAGAAGGGTATGGCAACCAGTACTGGCCAATATGCTCCAGTATTCTTGCCTGGAGAACCCCCCTCCCTGACAGAGAAGCCTGGCAGGCCACAGTCCACAGGGTCGCAAAGAGTTGGACACTACTGAAGCGACCCTGCATGCATAGACACAAGACTTTTTTTTTCCATGGAAGCTCTGCCCTAGTGAAAGTTGAATGTGAAGGTGGCCCAGCTGCTTGGCCTGGTGGTACCAAGTGTGCAGGGACATGGACTGCCTCCACCGCAGGAGTTATGGCCCTATCAGAGTCTTTTTTTGAGCCTCTTGTAGCTGGAAATCAGAAGGCCTCTTGGCCAGTCTTTCTCTGTAGCTCTGCCCATTCAGGCTCATAGAGGGACCCCACTGGCTGGGGGTCCTACTCTTGTTCTACACATCAGTCACTTAAAGGAGCACCCTGGGTGGGGTCCTACTCTGTAGTTCAGTGCGTCAGGCGTTTGATGGGCCAGCCTCTCTGTTGTTCAGCTGCCAATGCTGGCGTGTGGGGAGAGAGAGGCTATGGTGATGGCTCCACCCCCTACGTGTGACTCAGCAGTATCGCCTTGCTTCCATGGCTGCCTGGCTTTCCTCCACAGGCATTTCCCATCACAATCTCCTCCCTCACCTCCCCTCGATCTGTCTCTCTGCAGTCAACAGCAGCCCTCGCCCTGGGATCACTCCACACTCCCCAAACTCCAGCTCCCAGCTGCTGCGCCTTCCAGGGGACCCTCATCCCTGTCCAGGGTATGTATGGCTGCAGCAAGGACTGTCTGATTCTCATTCCATTTAGGCTGCCACAGATCAGCTGTTTCACTCTCAGCCTTAAATGTTTCTCCTCTGACTCAGACAATTGCCCTGATGTGGGGATTGGACCCCTGCTTCAGTTCCCCCACCCACCAAGGGCAGGTCCAGTCCTACTAACACTCCTGTTTTTCCCCCTAGTTCCTTCATCCTACCGAGTTTTGCGTGGTTCTATATATTCTTTTCTGCTGGTCAGGTACTCCTGTCCACTCTCAGCTGGTGTTCTGCATGCACTTCTGTGTCTGAAGGTGTATTCCTGATGTATCTGTGGAGAGAGATGTTCTCCACGTCCACCTACTCCTCCGCCATCTTCAGTCCTCTTTTTCTGTCCTTTATTGTGCCCATCCTTGCATGAAATGTTCCCTTGATAGTTCCAGTTTTCTTGAAGAGATCTCTAGCCTTTCCCATTCTATTGTTTTCCTCTGTTTCTTTGCATAGTTCATTGAGAAGGCTTTCTGAGCTCTCCTTGCTGGTCCCTGGAACTGTGACTAATTGGGTATATCTTTCCCTCTCTCTCTCCGCCCCACCACCCCCTTCTCTGGGAAGACTTTTTGCTTCTCTTCTTTCCTCAGCTATTTGTAAACCTCCTCAGAAAATTGCTTTGCCTTCTTGCATATCTTTTTCTTGGCAATGGTTTTAGTCACTGCCTCCTACACAAAGTTACAAACCTTCATCCATACCTCTTCAGGCACTCTGTCTTCCAGATCCAATCCCTTGAGTCTATTCATCACCTCCACTGTATAATCACAAGGGATTTTATTTAGGTCATAACTGAATAGCCTAATGATTTTCCCTACTTTCTTCAACTTAAGCCTGATTTTTGCAATAAGGTACTCATAATCTGAGCCACAGTCAGCCCCAGGTCTTGTTTTTGCTGGCTGTTAGAGGTTCTTCATCTTTAGCTGGAAAGAATATAATCAATCTGATTTCAGAATTGGCTATATGGTGATGTCCACATGTATAGTTGTCTCTTGTGTTGTTGGAAAAGGATATTTGCTTGATAAAACTCTGTTAGCCTTTGCTCTGCTTCATTTTGTACTACTCCAAGGCCAAACTTGCCTGTTACTCCAGGTATCTCTTGACTTCCTACTTTTGCATTCCAATCCCCTATGATGAAAAGGACCTTTGGTGTTCTCGAAGGTCTTGTGGGTTTTCATAGAACTAGTCAACTTCAACTTCTTCAGCACTAGTGGTTGGGGCATACACTTGGATTACTATGATGTTGAATGTTTTGCCTTGGAAATGAACCGAGATCATTCTGTTGTTTTTGTGTATCTGAGGTTTTTGCATATTCTGTCACTTTTGGATATCTGAGATTGCACAGAAGTATTGCATTTCAGATTCTTCTGTTGACTATGAGGGCTACTCCATCTCTTCTAAGGGATTTAAGGCCACAGTAGTAGATGTAATGGTCATCTGAGTTAAACTCGCCCATCCTAATCAATTTTAATTCACTGATTCTTATGATGTCTATGTTCACTCTTGCCATCTCCTGCTTGACCACATCCAATTTACCTTGATTCATGGACCTAACATTCCAAGGTTCCTATGCAATATTGTTCTTTACAGCATCAGACTTTACTTTCACCACCAGACACATCCACAACTGAGCATCATTTCCACTTTGGCCCAGCTGCTTCATTCTTTCTGGAGCTATTAGTAATTGCCCTCTGCTCTTCCCCAGTAGCATATTGGACACCTTCTGACCTGTGGGGCTCATCTTCTTGTGTCATACTTTTTTACCTTTTCATACAGTTCATAGGGTTCTCGTGGCAGGAATACTGGAGTGATTTACATTCCTTCCTCCAGTGGACCATGTTTCGTCAGAAGTCTTCACTGTGACTCATCAGTCTTAGGCGGCCCCGCACAGCATGGCTCATAGCTTCATTGGGTTATGCAAGCCCCTTCACCACGACAAGGCTGTGATCCATGAAGGGGGTGTATGTGTGTGCTCAGTCATGTCCAGCTCTTTGCCACCCCATGGACTATAGCCCTCCAGGCTCCTCTGTCCATGGAATTTTCCAGGCAAGAATACTGGAACAGGTTGCCATTTCCTACTCCAGGGGATATTCCTGACCCAGGGATCAAACCTGTGTCTCTTGCATTATATATATGCATACACATATATATATATATATATGTATATGTATGTATGTATATATGTATATTTCCATTAAAAGTTACCCTTCCTGGCCAGTTGGTGATAACAGGAAATGTCCCTCCCAGGAATCATTACTAATATTTATTATAGTAATAGCTATAACTTTTAAAACATTTATTATTGGTCCAATTCTGTGGTAAATGAGCTCTTACATGCATTTTGGCAATTTTAATCCTCAGTAATTTTAGGAGCACTAGATCTATTTGTTCTATAGGTAAGAAAACTGTGATTCCTTGTATAAAGACAGCGTCGCAACTACTGACTGCAGCCTGGATTTTTGGGCCCCAGATCCTAAACTACCACTCACCAGCACTGCATAAACTCCAGTCTCTCCTTGTAGAGACCCTCACGAGACCGATGCCCACCAACTCTGTGGACAGTCTCCTATCATCCCACTGGGACAGCAGTGACAGCATCAGCTCTGCTCTCCTCATTCCCATTCTCATCTCCCCAGCCAGTCGTGCCTCCAAAGCTCAAGGAATGAGTTTCTCATAATGTAGGTCAGATCAAGGTGCCTTTCAGCTCCCTTCCCCTGGCCCTCAACTTCCAGCACAGTGGACCCCTGCCATCCTCACTCACCCATCTAACCCACCAGGCTAATCACCTTGTGATTCCTGAACACATAAATCTTATTTCACCTTTGGATCTGTGCACTAACACTTCCCTTGCCAAAAATATTCTTCCAATTTTTCCATGGCTAGTTCCTTCTTGTCACTCAACTTAAATGCTTCCTTTTCAGAGAGGCCTTCTCAGCCACTCTTGTAGGAGCTTGTCAGCCACTCCAGCACATCATCCCAGCTGTCATCTCTGCCTTACACTGATTGGTATCTGACAGTTTCCTTTTTCTTTTCTTTTTATATTGTTCTGCCTTCACTACAATGTAAGTATCAAAGGCCAGAAGCTTTGTCCATATCTTTCACCACAATGTCTAGAATAGCACCTGGCCCATGTTGGGCCCTCAATAGTTAACTTATCAGATGAATACTGCTCCATTCCTTTCCCCTTGTCCTAGAATGAGACAACAAACATCTTAACATAGATGACCTCCAGACAGCAGATAGCCTGGAGATTTTCCTAACATTCTTTATGTTGCTCCTCCTGCTGTGGAATTCCAGCAGCCTGGAGTGAGCAGACCCCCTCACCTCTATAGGTCAGCAGGGCTTCATCCAGGAACTCGGCTGCCTTCCGGAAATGCTGGGAGATATTCACCTCAGGAAAGTCATCAACCTCCACACCCAGGTACTGGATCTCCAGGCCAGTGTAGAATTCAGGCCCCGTGTAGACACCAGTGCCATGAGCAGCATTCAGGATGTGAGTAATTCCCAGCCTCTTCAGCCTCCCCTTGTTCACAGCCACACTCCTAAAGAGAAAGAAGCAGGGACTTTTTTTTTTTTGTGCCAGCATCAGAACTAGAAAGGTACCTTAACTGATATTGGAAGCCTGCTTCTGCAGGGTCAGGAGCGCCCAGCTGGGTGAATACCACTTCCTCTGCTCCACAGTATGTCTGGGGCTCACTGCAAACATTGTTATAAAAACGGACCAGTGACCCAGCTCCGGTAAGAGAGAGGGGAGGGAGGGCTGGGCAGGAGACGACAGGAGAGAGAGGAGAACAGGGCTGACGTGCAAGGAGACCACTGACCCAGAGAGCTCTAGGCTAAAATTCCACGCCTTCAGGATGGACATGTATCAAGACACAAAAGTGGCAGTCAAAAATAGTTATAAAATTAAGTATGTTTCACATTGATGTGGCCTGCTGTATTTTTCAAAGTGCTTTCATATGCGCTATTTTAATTTCTCCTAATAATAAACTTAAGAAGTAGAATAACTATTCTTATTCCTGTCTGAAGATTGTAAAAATGAATCAAATATGTTTTAGGACTTGTTCAGAAGAAAAGACTCTGAACGAGAACTGGAGCTCAGGACCACTGACAGCCCAGAGCGGAAGTGGCGGAGCCGCCGGAAGTTGCCAGAGTTCCAGTCAGAAAGACTGGCAGGCAGACTTGACAGGAGCCAGAGCTGTGCTGAGGAGTTGGTGGCCTTGGAGTTGGTGGCCCTGGAGTTGGGCGAACCGCTCTGCAAGTCCGAGTACATTGAGACAGCATGTGAGAACAAAGTTAGTCGCCAGTCTGTGTTGTGTGGAAGTCAGAACATTGTTCTCAATGGCAAGACCACTGTGATGAACGACTATTATCCGAGGGGATCTGGCAAACATAAGAGTTGGACGTCACTGTGTTGTGAAAAGTCGGAGTGTCCTAAGGCCACCATTCAAGAAATTCAGCACACGCGTTGCGTTTTTTCCTTTACATATTGGGGACCACATCTTTATTGAGGAAGATTGCGTGGCCAGCGCAGCTCATATTGGCTCTTATGTTCAAATTGGCAAGAATTGTGTGACTGGGCGCCAGTGTGTGTTGAAAGGCTATTGCAAAATTCTTGACAACACAGTGTTACCCCCAGAAACTGTGGTCCCACCATTCACCATCTTCTCAGGCTGCCCAGGACTCTTCTCAGGGGAGCTCCCAGAATGTACCCAGGAGCTGATGATTGACGTCACCAAGAGTGACTACCAGAAGTTTTTGCCCTTGACACAGGTCTAATGTCTCTGCCTTCTGTCTCGAATTCGCTTGAGCTCTAAGATGAACTTGGGGACAAAGTGAATCAGACAGCATCTACAAAGAGCTCTTGTGTCTTTGACACCTCCCACACTCTTTTTTTTTTTTTTTGCTTGTTTGTTTCATTCTTTAGAATTTCTCAATCCTCCCAGGCTCTAAGCTCTTAAAACTTTAATAACAGAACAACTGGAGGGTTGTCTCCAAATGCTGTGCTTAAACGGTATCTATTCACCGTCACTCTGTACCATGTGTGGGGGCATAGACTCATCTGTTTCCAGCACTCCCACCCCTTGGCCTGCGGGCAGCCTGATGGAGCAGAGCACTCTATCCCAGTGGGGAGGTTGTATGCAGCCCATGGCCATGAGCTGCCACAGTGAGCACCGTTCACAGGGGTCACTGTTGGCTTCCCTGCTGCTCATGCAATTGGCCAGTTGCCGCAGCTGCTTGTTATCTACAAAAAAAAAAGTGTTTGCCGCTTTTCAGAGCTCAGATTCCTCTTGGCTACTAAAACTTGAAGGGAGAGTGGTTAGTATTTCTCTTCTTTCCAAAATGACCTGATCATCTTAATTGGGGGTGAATAATTAAAGACTTTCTAGCGTTCTATTTTAGGGCCTTGGCTTTCATTAAAAGGGGGGCTCTTAGCATCCAGATTTTGTTTTTGCAAAGTCCCATGTTTGAGTCTCACATGTGGATGGACTAGACTGGCAGCCACTCCTTGTCTCATGGTATTTAGGGGCAGCAGTGTATGCCTTATTTCACTGGAGATGTAGCATTTGTGACTCTTGCTCTCTGGCCTGGAACCATTCAAACCACCCTGCTTTGCCACAAATCTCACAGTTTAGACCAGAATATCTATTCTTGGGTCCAATCTCACATGCACATGGGGATCTCTTAAAATCATTCTGGGGGCATGGAGTCTCGAGGAGTAGACAGAGTTGCCAGTGCTGTCCTTATCTTCTGGGTAAAGGTACAATCCTTCGCATTCTGCTCTAGTATGAAGACTTAGAAGTGAAGGCCTGGGAAGGTTGGCCTTGCCTGATGCTCTAGTGCTACTGGATGCGCTAGTGCTGCTGAGAACGGGATGGGACAGTTCAGCCTCAAAGGTGAGGATCTAGTAGCAGCTGCCTTGATTTAATATCTGGTCTGGGGTTTGCAAAAAGAACTGTACGTAGTCACCTCTGCTAATTTAATATAAAACTGCTTTCTGGTTTGTCATTTTTTATGTTTGTACATTAAAGGTGTGACACATGAAACAAACAAACAGAAAAAGAACTGGAGTTTGGGATTCCTAGTTCAGAGTTCTTTTTACTGCAGTGGAATAGGTGGAGCTTAGTTTGAGGAGCTCCTGCACACAGGGTTGCTCATGAAGAAGCAGATGCCTTCATCTGGGGATATCTGGAGATGCCCAGAGTCTCTGTTCATCACAATGTGAATGTTTCTGGGTCTATGGAGCCAATTAGGAATCACTTGGGACTTGGTGCCCAGCTCTGCGAATTGGGTTCTGGGCAACATATTATACCATGCTGGAGTATAAGACCCAATGTCCAAAGCTATTTTCCCTATTGCCTGATCTCAGGGCCCCAAATTCCCTCTCTTACATTGGGAAAAGATCTCATTAAGAAGCCAGTAGATCAGCAAAAATGGTTCCACAAATCAGCCTTTCGTTACCAATTATGTACTGGTAAGACCATGATGAAGGAATAAGATGTGAGTGAGTTGTCTGGGGTTTTGTTCTGGATACCAGTGATAAACTTGTGAAAAACAACATTTTGTTTTCTGATTATAAAAACAAATGTTTACTGTAGGATATCTATACAATTCAAAAGACACCTAAAGAAGAAAATGAAAATCACTTATAGAACCACCTCCTAGCTAGAAGTATTATGAAATTTTTATCACATTTGTTTCTAATTTGTCTATGCAAAAGTGCGCATGTGCATGCACACACACATACTATGTCAATTAGTATCATATTGTATATACAGGTTTTGTAACCTATCTATCCTCTTAATATATTGTGGATATTTTCATAAATTAGTAAATACATATAAAATCAATATTGTCAGTGGCTCCAAATGCCCCATTATATGGTTGTTACGGATGTCATGGAATGATGGTAATAGTGAGGTGTGTGCTATTGGCAAGGCTCTGGGCAGGTAGGGAGGCCCAGAGAGGGCACCTGGGGCAGCGGGGAAGGCTGTGAATGTGAGCCCTGTCAGGAAGTTGGAGGATAAACAATCACACCAGCATTTTTGCCTGGGAGTCCCTGTGTGCAGGTGGGTGGGCTGGGTCTTTCTCCAAGGTGGGGGCTGGAAAAGTGCTCAGGCAGCATCCATTTGCTGGATGGAGCTATTGGAGCTGTCGGTCCAAGTTGGGGGAGTTTCATCTCTCTTGGGCACTACCCAGAGAGGTAGGACAAAGGCTATGACCACCCAGCCATCAGACTCACTTCTCTGCTATGAAGATGTTAGGCCAGACCTCATCCACCTCATTCCAGGGAGCCTCTTGGCGGTCGTGGACCAAGGCCCGCTGGAGGTCCAGGACGCAGGGAGTGTTGTACAAGCTGGTGTCATCCATCTTCTCCCGGACACGGTTGTACAGGTCCTCCACCAGCAACTGCTCGGCAGACTCCAGCATGCCTGGACACTCTGCCTCAACTCTGACCCCATGTGGCTTGAGTTCTAGGGTGAGAAGCAACATTCTCATCAAAGAGAAAGAACACCATGACCCTCCCTGCTCCTTGAGAGAATCTACTCTTGGCCCATTTTCTGCCAGGACTCTGTGTATGGGCTGAATCTGATCTGCCAGGAAGGACTTAACAGGGATCAGCAGTAGCATAGATGTACTGGGGTGGGCAAAGGGACATCAGTTTCCCTCATTTCCTCCCATATTTCTATAAAACTGGCTGATAGTTTCTTAGACCAAGGTCCTTAAGTAGCTAGTATGTGTCCAATTTATTCTGTAAAACCGATAGTGAAACAAAATAGATGCTTAGAATCATTTACCAAATGAATACATGGCATTCTTTAGTAACATAATTCATTCCATTAGTTTGATCCCATTATGTACAGAGGGCAAATAACTCTGGGAAAAGTAAATTTTCAACAGTCACTTATGCTATGTCATGTTTTAATATGCCTTTAGATCACTTATTTCATTTGTTGTCTGAATGCAGAACTTGGGTGTAATCTCAAAAATGACAGAATAATCTCTGTTCATTTCCAAGGCAAACCATTCAATATCACATTAATCTAAGTCTATGCGCCTAACCAGTAACGATGAAGAAGCTGAACTTGAATGGTTCTATGAAGACCTACAAGACCTTCTAGAACTAACACCCAAAAAAGATGTCCTTTTCATCACAGGGGACTGAAATGCAAAAGTAGGAAGTCAAGAGATACCTGGAGTAACAGGCAAATTTCACCTCGGAGTACAAAATAAAGCAGGGCAAAGGCTAACTGAATTTTGCCAAGAGAACATGCTGGTCATAGCAAACAATCTCTTCCAACAACACAAGAGAAGACTACATATGGACATCACCAGAGGGTCAATACCGAAATCAGATTGATTATGTTCTTTGCAGCCGAAGATGGAAAAGCTCTATACAACCAGCAAAAAAAAAAAAAAAAAAAAAGACTGGGAGTTGACTGTGGCTCAGATCATGAAATTCATGAATTCCTTATTGCCAAATTCAATTTAAATTAAAGAAAGTAGGGAAAACCACTAGGTATTCAGGTATGACCTAATTCAAATCCTTTACAGTGGAACTGACAAATAGATTCAAGGGATTAGATCTGATAGAGTGCCTGAAGAACTATGGACAGAGGTTTGTGACATTGTACATCCCCAGAAAAAGAAATGCAAAAGGCAAAATGCTTGTCTGAGGAGGCCCTACAAATAGCTGAGAAAAAAAGAGAAGCAAAAGGAAAAGGAGAAAAGGAAAGATATACCCATCTGAATGCAGAGTTTCAAAGAATAGCAAGGAGAGATAAGAAAGCCTTCCTCAGTGATCAGTGCAAAGAAATAGAGGAAAACAACAGAATGGGAAAGACTAGAGATCTCTTCAAGAAAATTAGAGATACCAAGGAAACATTTTATGCAAAGATGGGCTCAATAAAGGACAGAAATGGTATGGACCTAACAGAAGCAAAAGATATTAAGAAGAGGTGGCAAGAATACACAGAAGAACTGTACAAAAAAGATCTTCATGACCCAGATAACCATGATGGTGTGATCACTCACCTAGAGCCAGATATCCTGGAATGTGAAAGTCAAGTGGGCCTTAGAAAGCATCACTACGAACAAAGCTAGTGGAGGTGATGGAATTCCAGCTGAGCTATTTCAAATCCTAAAAGATGATGCTGTGAAAGTGCTGCACTCAATATGCCAGCAAATTTGGAAAGCTCAGCAATGGCCACAGGACTGGAAAAGGTTGATTTTCATTCCAGTCCCCAAGAAAGGCAATGCCAAAGAATGTTCAAACTACCACAATTGCACTCATCTCACACTCTAGCAAAGTAATGCTCAAAATTCTCCAAGCCAGGCTTCAGCAGTACATGAACTGTGAATTTCTAGATGTTCAAGCTGGATTTAGAAAAGGCAGAGAAACCAGAGATCAAATTGCCAACATCTGCTGGCTCATCAAAAAAGCAAGAGAGTTCTAGAAAAACAACTATTTCTGCTTTATTGACTATGCCAGAGCCTTTGACTGTGGATCACAACAAACTGCAGAAAATTCTGAAAGAAATGGGAATACCAGACCACTTTACCTGACTCCTGAGAAATCTGTATGCAGGTCAAGAAGCAACAGTTAGAACTGGACATGGAACAACAGACTGGCTCCAAATAGGAAAAGGAGTATGTCAAGGCTGTATATTGTCACCCTGCTTATTTAACTTATATGCAGAGTACATCATGAGAAATGCTGGGCTGGATGAAGCACAAGTTGGAATCAAGATTGCCGGGAGAAATATCAATAACCTCAGATGTGCAGATGACACCACCTTTATGGCAGAAAGTGAAGAAGAACTAAAGAGCCTCTTGATGAAAGTGAAAGAGGAGAGTGAAAAAGTTGGCTTAAACTCAACATTCAGAAAACTAAGATCATGGCATCCAGTCCCATCACTTCATGACAAATAGATGGGGAAACAATGGAAACAGTGAGAGACTTTATGGGGGGGGGGGGGGCGCTCCAAAATCACTGCAGATGGTGACTGCAGCCCTGAAATTAAAAGATGCTTGCTCCTTGGAAGAAAAGCTATGACCAGCCTAGACAGCATATTAAAAAGCAGAGCCATTACTTTGCCAACAAAGTCCATATAGTCAAAGCTATGGTTTTTCTGGTAGTTATGTATGGATGTGAGAGTTGGACTGTAAAGAAAGCTGAGCATGGAAGAACTGATGCTTTTGAACTGTGGTGTTGGAGAAGACTCTTGAGAGTCCCTTGGACTGCAAGGGGATCAAACCAGTCAATTCTAAAGGCAATCTGTCCAGAATATTCATTGGAACAACTGATGCTAAAGCTGAAACTCCAGTACTTTGGCCATCTGATGTGAAGAACAGACTCATTGGAAAAGACCCTGATGCTGGGAAAGGTTGAAGGCAGGAGGAGAAGGGGCTGACAGAGGATGAGATGGTTGGATGGCATCACCGGACTCAGTGGACATGAGCTCTGGGAGTTGGTGATGGACAGGGAGGCCTGGAGTGCTGCAGTCCATGGGGTCGCAGAGTCAGACATGACTGAGCAACTGAACTGAACTGAACTCCCTCTCTAGAGTGTAGACATCTGTGAGCTTCAACCTCCCAGCTCTATGGCAAGTGGGAAAACTTTACAATGAACCCTAATGCCAGTCACAAAACAGCATACAGGACCTGTTTGACAACAACCCAGAAAAGCTCAAATTTCAAATGAATTCCCTCTTGAGTGAAACTTTATCTTCTCCTTCCAATGTATTTTCTTCCAAATTAGCAAATATGGAGGAAAGTAAGATCTTTCATTTCTCTGAGAATGTATCAGTTCAGTTCAGTCACTCAGTCATGTCCGACTCTGTGACCCCATGGACTGCAGCACGCCAGGCCTCCCTGTCCATCACCAACTCCCGGAGTTTACTCAAACTCATGTCCATTGAGTCAGTGATGCCATCCAACCATCTCATTCTCTGTCAGCCCCTTCTCCTGCCTTCAGTCTTTCCCAGCATCAGGGTCTTTTCCAGTGAGTCAGCTCTTTGCAGTAGGTGGTCAAAGTATTGGAGTTTCAGCTTCAGCATCAGTCCTTCTAATGAATATTCAGGACGGATTTCCTTTAGGATGGACTGGCTGGATCTCCTTGCAGTCCAAGGGACTCTTGAGAGTCTTCCCATCAACACAGTTCAAAAGCATCAAGTCTTCGGTGCTTAGCTTTCTTTATAGTGCAACTCACATCCATACATGACTACTGGAAAATCCACAGCTTTGACTAGATGGACCTTTGTTGGCAAAGTAATGTCTCTGCTTTTTAATATGCTATTTAGGTTGGTCATAATTTTTCTTCCAAGGAGTAAGCATCTTTTAATTTCATGGCTGCAGTCACCATCTGCAGTGATTTTGGAGCCCAAAAAAATAAAGTCTGTCACTGTTTCCACTGTTTCCCCATCTATTTGTCATGAAGTGATGGGACCGGATGCCATGATCTTAGTTTTCTGAATGTTGAGTTTCAAGCCAACTTTTTCACTCTCCTCTTTCACTTTCATCAAGAGGCTCTTTAGTTCTTCTTCACTTTCTGCCATAAGAGGGTGGTGTCATCTGCATATCTGAGGTTATTGATATTTCTCCCGGCAATCTTGATTCCAACTTGTGCTTCATCCAGCCCAGCATTTCTCATATGTACTCTGCATATAAGTTAAATAAGCAGGGTGACAATAAACAGCCTTGACATACTCCTTTTCCTATTTGGAGCCAGTCTGTTGTTCCATGTCCAGGTCTAACTGTTGCTTCTTGACCTGCATACAGATTTCTCAGGAGCAGGTAAAGTGGTCTAGTATTCCCATCTCTTTAAGAATTTTCTGCAGTTTGTTGTGATCCACAGTCAAAGGCTTTGGCATAGTCAATAAAGCAGAAATAGTTGTTTTTCTGGAACTCTCTTGCTTTTTTGATGATCCAGCAGATGTTGGCAATTTGATCTCTGGTTCCTCTGCCTTTTCTAAAACCAGCTTGAACATCTGGAAGTTCACGGTTCATGTATTGTTGAAGCCTGGCTTGGAGAATTTTGAGCATTACTTTACTAGCATATGAGATGAGTGCAGTTGTGCAGTAGTTTGAGCATTCTTTGGCATTTCCTTTCTTTGGGATTGAAATGAAAACTGGCCTTTTCCAGTCCTGTGGCCACTGCTGAGTTTCCCAAATTTGCTGGCATATTGAGTGCAGCACTTTCACAGCATCATCTTTTAGGATTTGAAATAGCTCAGCTGGAATTCCATCACCTCCACTAGCTTTGTTCGTAGTGATGCTTTCTAAGGCCCACTTGACTTCGCATTCCAGGATGTCTGGCTCTAGGTGAGTGATCACACCATTGTGGTTATCTGGGTCATGAAGATCTTTTTTGTACAGTTCTTCTGTGTATTCTTGCCACCTCTTCTTAATATCTTCTGCTTCTGTTAGGTCCCTATGATTTCTGTCCTTTATTGAGCCCATCTTTGCATGAAATGTTCCCTTGGTATCTCTAATTTTCTTGAAGAGATCTCTAGTCTTTCCCATTCTGTTGTTTTCCTCTATTTCTTTGCACTGATCACTGAGAAAGGCTTTCTTATCTCTCCTTGCTATTCTTTGGAACTCTGCATTCAGATGGGTATATCTTTCCTTTTCTCCTTTGCTTTTGGCTTCTCTTCTTTTTTTCAGCTATTTGTAAGGCCTCCTCAGACAGCCATTTTGCCTTTTTGCATTTCTTTTTCTTGGGGATGGTCTTTATCCTTGTCTCCTGTTTAATGTCACGAACCTCTGTCTGTAGTTTATCAGGCACTCTGTCTATCAGATCTAGTCCCTTAAATCTATTTCTCACTTCCACTGTATAATCATAACAGATTTGATTTAGGTCATCCCTGAATGGTCTAGTGACTAAAGAGAAGGAAGAAGAAGGCAATTAGGAAATGCATGTCCTCCATGTTGTTCATAACCTCTTGTCAGCACCACCTCTTCTCTATGGGTGAAATGTGGGTGAAAGTGCAGCCGCATTTGGCAAATAGATGTGACCTTGATCTTCATGGAATGAGCAGGTGTCTGTAAGCTGGGTTTGCTGTTCAAGTTCTGTTGATCCAGGAGTCCTGAGTTCTGCCCAGGGCTGAGTGCTTCATTTCCCTAAAGCTTCCCTTTCCTTTCCGCCCTCATTTTTGCACCACCTGATGGGCCACCGCATCCATTCACAGGTCTCAGCTCTAAATGTTCTTTGATATCCGTTTCAAAAGCAGAAAGAAGGAAACCTCTGCAATTCCAGTGCTCTATTTTGTTTAAAAATAGATGAAGTGTTCCTATTTTCTCCACCACTCTTGACTCTCCTGGGGTCTTAAATAGCAAATGTAAAAGCCTCTCTTTCCTTACTTCTAAGTAGAAGTAAAATTTCTACTTAGATATTTTTGCTGCACTGAGAAAAAGACTCCCCACTGCCTCATTAAAATATACAGCTATGCCTTCCTCAGCTGTTTACATAGCAGGTTATTGTTTTGATTTTGTTCCCTTTCTGTTTAAAACAAATGTCCCAGTCTCTTACCCACACCGGGAATTCCCACTTTCCCTAGGTTTCTAGTCCACATCTCAGCCACATCAGTTCCTCCCGTTTATTTCTACTCCTGGAAGTTTCCTCAGAAGACAGTTAAGCCCAGCCAATTCTCCTCTGCACTCTCTGAGATGTGTGGCATATGCAGACTTTCCTGAAATTGGAAAGTCTGTAAAAATTCCACATCCATTTTTACCTCTCTAGTCATTACTGAGTAGGGCAATGTTTTGAAAGATCACTTGGTACATTTTCCTTTTTTCTGTAGTTTATTCTTTGTTTCTTCTTCCACCACCCATCAGCCAGTCAAACTACTGAAACTTAAACTTAATGCCTAGATATGACCTAGGGTTGAAAAAAAATGCAATGCTCATTTTCAGGTCTCAGTATAAATGTTGAATGTCCCTAGAATCCCATAGACCTGATACTGAAGCTTTCAAAGAGAGCACATGGTTTTCTCACCCCCCCCTAAAACCAGACTCTTACTCACACACAAAGCCTGGAGAGTAGTGCAGAAAGTGAAGCACGGAGCACGGATGGTGCAGGATGGAGTGTTCGGGATGTTCCAAGCCACACACGAGGGACAGAGAACTTCCGGAGTTAGAGGGGTGCTGGGAGCAATTTAGGAAAAACTAGACTGGGGTCAAGACACCTCGGCCAGGGCTTCTCTGGTGGCTCAGTGGTAAAGAATCTCCTGCCAATGCAGGAGACATGGGTTCGATCCCTGGTCCAGGAAGATCCCATTTGCTGTGGAGCAACTAAGCCCATGCACTGCAACTATTAAGCCTGTGCTCTAAAGTCAGGGAGCTGCAGCTTTTGAAGCCTGTGCCCCCTGGAGCCTGTGCTCTGCGACAAGGGAAACCACTGCAGTGAGAAGCCCTCATATGCAGCGAAGAGTACCCGCCTCTTGCCACAACTGCAGAAAAGCTGCTGCAGCAACAAGGACCCAGCACAGCCAAAACTGATAAATAAAAATCTTCAATGCACACCTTGGCCTGACTGGGAGCAAGGTGATAGCAACCCCAGCAAGGGCAATAAAGGAAACAGAAAAAAGTAGTTATTTGAGAAGATGGAGTCTCCTGGGATTCCCAGACCAACAAGCAACATCAGGTGAAATATCTCATTCCTCACCAAGTGTACAGGAGATCCGGATGTCCTCAGAGACCCAAAGCGTCTAGGGCCCAAGGAAGACCTGGGTTACATGGAAAAGGAGTGGCATGTTTGCTGTCATCACTAGGGATGATCATGCCCACCAGCTGGGGATGCCAGATCAGGCTCAAGGCCAGGTGGGTGCCATGTCATTAATAGGACTGCCTTATCCCACTATACCCATGAGGAGTGAGAGAGACACCAAAGGCAAAGCCATGAGAAGGGAGAGGAATGAAATTGTGAAAGATTATTGCCCAAATTTCCATCCAATCTGAATGAGTATCCTTGAATGAAATACTGTATGGATTCTGCTCTAAAATTTCCTGTATAAATATTAACATCTCTTGCCATTCCATCTTCTTTTTAACCTCCCTCCCATTCAAATGTCAGTTTGAAAACTGTCTTTAATCTCTGGTGGAAATGCAGGTTTAAATATAGACATGCCTTTGAACAGAACTTTGTGGATGCTACCAGCCATTTTGGGGGCTCTCAGGTCTGCATCTCTGGCATAACCAGGACCCCTGAGTTTAACTGAAAAACTGGACTAGAGGCCCTAGCAGGAGATTGGAGTTACCTCCCTGGCTATTTATTAGAGATCTGTTGACACTGAGACATTATAATTTCCACTCTGTCCCATGAAGGTTGATGAGGAGGGATTGGAGGAGCTGTCGTCTTTGGACCTGCTCCTCTTAATGTGATGGGAATCAAGTGAGAGCCACATGACATCTTCCAACGAGCCGCTTCTGAGGGTCTCCAGACGGCCCGTGGACCCTCCCACCTGGCATCTGATGGCATCACCTTCATTGATGATCTGTTTAGCTGCAACAGCTGAGGAGAGGTGAATGGGATCCATGAAAATGCTTTCTGTTTCTGCATCTGAGACCACTGAGTACCTGAAAGAAGAGGGTATCGTGTGAGATGACTTAGGAGAGCATCTGAATGGAAGGTAATCTTTTTAGACGAGAAGCCTAGATCTGATTATAGCCATGAGTGGAAAACAGTGAGAGAGAAAGGGAATGCTTTCTTAAGAATGCAGAACCCTGGGTATGCTGTGGCTTACTCACCTACTGATTTTTAAACCAGAATTGATGCCTTGATATTTGATGATGTGGTGGTCTGGGTTGTGGAGGGAAGAGACTGGGGAGAACTTACACTGACGTGGCTTCACTTTCTCTGTGTGTTTCTACCCTTGGATGTACTGCTGCTCCTTTTTTCTTTTCCTGTCCCTGCTTCTCTGTTACCATTACTATCGGATGTCCCTACCTGTGCTTCCACCAGGGTTCTGCTGGATTGTTGGGCTGGGTAGGCTGCCACCACTCCCTCCATGCACCCATATCTTCTGCCTGCTTAAAGGGCATGGGCTGATGAAGGGCTGGCATAGCACCAAGAGAAGTGGGAAGACGTGATAAACTTCACAGTCCTGATTCTGAATACAAGAAATCCAGAATCATCCTAAGTCCAGGGAAGCAATAGAGTCACTTAGGTAAATGTTAGTTTTCTGGAAAGAATTCAGCAGAAGTGTCCAAAGGGATCTTTGAAGAATGTGGTGAATCAAGGGCAGAAACAAGACTTAGGACCGTATAGTAGTGGTCCCTGGAGAAGATGACAACCCACTCCAGTATTCTTGCCCAGAAAATCCCATGGACAGAGGAGCCTGGTGGGCTGCAGTCCCTGGGGTCACAAAGAGCCGAACACAACCGAGCACACACGTACATGCATAGTGGTAGGCTCCCCACCCATGATGGGTTCTCCTCTTCCAGGTGCCATGGTGAGCTCTGGGTCTTTTTCACTTGGTCTTTCCTTTCCTTTATATCTACAGAGGACTTTTTAAAAGCGAGAAGGCTTAATGGGTACATTTTCCCACAAAAACTCCGTCATGCCTCCTTTGTTTATAGTCAAGCCCTCCCTGTGCCTCAGCCCCAGCAATCACCGATCTGTTTCTGTCCCTAAGTGTGGCCTTTTCCAGAGGTTAAATAAATGTAATAATATAGTAGTCTTTTTGATATGGTTTATTTCACTTAGCAAAATGAATCTGAGCCATCTAATCTATTGCAATAATAGAATAATAATAATAACAATAGAGTCGATAGTTTGTTCCTTCTTATGGCTGAATAATATTTCATTTCTTAGGCATTGCAGGCAGGCTATTGCTGCCATCACTGTCACACTGCCTGAGTGAAGACTGTGTATTCCATAGGAAAGTATGATACACTTACTGCTGATGTGGTGATACTTTGGATTCTGGTTTTCTTCCCCAATCTGCCTTCTGTTATTTACTTTTCAGAATCCTGAAACAGTTGCTGCATCCTTCTGTCCAGGTTTTATAAGGGCAATCCATGGGAGAGTCTGGATGGAGGGTGTGTTTTCCATCTTTTCCAGAACTGGAAACTTGTACTTTATCTTTTTGATTTTAAAAGTCTAAAGTCAATATGTTTCCTGACCCTTGTAATTGACCTATTTTTTCTCTGTGGAAACCAATAGGGTCTTTTTTAGTTTGCAATGTTTAGAAATTTCCTGGTGATGTTTCTTTTTTGATATTAGTTCTAGAAGGTCTTGTAGGTGATATCCTTTTCATCATAGGGGACTGAAATGCAAAAGTAGGAAGTCAAGAGATACCTGGAGTAACAGACAAATTTGCCTTGGAGTACAAAATGAAGCAGGGCAAAGACTAACAGAGTTTTGCCAAGAGAACACACTGGTCATAGCAAACACCCTCTTCCAACAACACAAGAGAAGACTCTACACATGGACATCACCAGATGGTCAATATCGAAATCAGATTGATTATGTTCTTTGCAGCCAAAGATGGAAAAACTCTATACAATCAGCAAAAACAAGACCAGGAGCTGACTGTGGATCAGATCATGAACTCCTTATTGCCAAATGCAAACTTAAATTGAAGAAAGTAGGGAAAACCACTAGCTCATTCAGTATGACCTAAATCAAATCCCTTACAATTTTACAGTGGAAGTGACAAGTAGATTCAAGGGATTAGATCTGATAGAGTTCCTGAAGAACTATGGACAGAGGTTCATAACATTGTACAGGAGGCAGTGATCAAAACCATCCCCAAGAAAAAGAAATGCAAAAAGCAAAATGGCTGTCTGAGGAGGCATTACAAATAGCTGAGAAAAGCAGAGACGTGAAAGGAAAAGTAAAGATAAACCCATCTGAATGCAGTTTCAAAGCATAGCAAGGAGATAAAAAAGCCTTCCTAAGTGAAAAATGAAAGTGAAATTTGCTCAGTTGTGTCCGACTCTTTGCGACCCCATGGGATTTTCCAGGCCAGAATACTGGACTGGGTAGCCATCCCCTTCTTCAAGGGATCTTCCCAACCCAGGTATCAAACCCAGATCTCCCACATTGCAGGCTGATTTTTTACCATCTGAACCACCAGGAAAGCCCCTTCCTAAGTGATCAGTGCAGAGACATAGAGGAAAACAACAGAATGGGAAAGACTAGAGATCTCTTCAAGAAAATTAAAGATACCAAGGAAACATTTCATGAAAAGATGGGCACAATAAAGGACAGAAATGGTATGGACCTAACAGAAGCAGAAGATATTAAGAAGAGGTGGCAAGAATACACAGAAGAACTGTACAAAAAAGACCTTCATGACCCAGATAACCATGATGGTGTGATCACTCACCTAGAGCCAGATATCCTGGAGTGTAAAGTCAAGTGGGCCTTAGGAAGCATCACTAAGAACAAAGCTAGTGGAGGTGATGGAATTCCAGCTGAACTATTTCAAATCCTAAAAGATGATGCTGTTAAAATGCTACACTCAGTATGCCAGCAAATTTGGAAAACTCAGCAGTGGCCACAGGACTGGAAAAGGTCAGTTTTCATTCCAATCTCAAAGAAAGGCAATGCCCAAAGAATGTTCAAACTACTGCACAATTGCACTCATTTCACATGCTAGCAAAGTAATGCTCAAAATTCTTCAAGCTAGGCTTCAATAGTACGTGAACCAAGAACTTCCAGATGTTCAAGCTGGATTTAGAAAAGGCAGAAGAACCAGAGATCAAATTGCCAACATCTGTTGGATCATAGAAAAAGCAAGAGAATTCCAGAAAAACATCTACTTCTGCTTCATTGACTACACTAAAGCCTTTGACTGTGTGGATCACAACAAACTGTGGAAAATTCTTCAAGAGATGGGAATACCAGACCACCTTACCTGCCTCCTGAGAAACCTGTATGCAGGTCAAGAAGCAACAGTTAGAACCGGACATGGAACAACAGATTGGTTCCAAATTGGGAAAGGAGGATGTCAAGGCTGTATATTGTCACTCGTCTTATTTAACTTTATGCAGAGTACATCATGCAAAATGCTGGGCTAGATGAAGCACAAGCTGGAACCAAGATTGCCAGGGAGAAATACCAATAACCTCAGATATGCAGATGACACCACCCTTATGACAGAAAGTGAAGAGGAACTAAAGAGCCTCTTGATGAAAGTGAAAGAGGAGAGTGAAAAAGTTGGCTTAAAATTCAACATTCAAAAAATTAAGATCATGGCATCTAGTCCCATCACTTCATGGCAAATAGATGGAGAAACAATGGAAACAGTGCCAGATTTTATTTTCTTGGGCTCCAAAATCATTTCAGATGGAGATCTCAGCTATGAACTAAAAGATGCTTGCTCCTTGGAAGAAAACTTATGACAAACCGAGACAGCATATTAAAAAGCAGAGATATTACTTTGCCAACAAAGGTCCATCTAGTCAAAGCTATGGTTTTTCTAGTAGTCATGTATGGATGTGAGAGTTGGACTATAAAGAAAGCTGAGCACCAAAGAATTGATGCTTTTGAACTGTGGTGTTGGAGAAGACTCTTGAGAGCCCCTTGGACTGCAAGGAGATCAAACCAGTCAATCCTAAAGGAAATCAGCCCTAAATATTCATTGGAAGGATTGATGCTGAAGCTGAAGCTCCAGTACTTTGACCACTGATGTGAAGAGCTGACTCACTGGAAAAGACCCTGATGCTGGGAAAGGTTGAAGGCAGGAGGAAAAGAGGACGACAGAGGATGAGATGGTTGGATGGCATCACCAACGCAATGGACATGAGTTTGAGCAAGCTTGGGGAGTTGATGATGGACAGGGAAGCCTGGTGAGCTGCAGTCCATGAAGAGTCGGACATGACTGAGTGACTGAACAACAATAACAATATTATGTTCCTTGCTCAATGTTAATCCAATGTGTTGGTTATGGATACCATTTTGAGTGCCTTTTATGAATTTATAATAATCCTGACAAAATAGGTTTTATTTTTCATGCTTTAAGGTGAGGAAATTGTGGCATAGAAATGTTAAAAAAAATTGCCCCAAACAGTAAATAAGTGGACTAGCTAAGTTGCAAACATAGAACAGTCGTGCTCTGAGTCCAGTCTTCGGTCCATTGCAATGCATGCATACCATTTTGGTTGGAAAGGGGAGATGAATTGGCTGGTGGATAAACTCCAGCTGGATCTCCAGGCCCAACATAGATTTTGACACAGAAAATACTTAAAGAATACTCGTTGAAAACATGGATGGATGGTTGCATGGATTTGGTTGAGTTGAGCTGAGTACAGCTGAACTGAATGGAGCTAAGTAGTGCTAAATTTCGCTGAATTGATTGCAGAACAATTCCGTTGTAGTAGACAACCACAGTGGATTTCCCACTTGAGAGAATGATGTGATCAGAAGCAGCAAAGAAATGAAGGAAGAAACGTCTTCGACAGAAGAAAGGAGTAGCTAATGTCTCTGCCCAGGCTGTGGCGAAGTCTGCCCATGCAGGTCAGCACAATGTGGCTTCATCACTGGTAGTTCCTGAGGGGTCCCTAGAGCGACTGTGATGGATTATTCCCGAGTATACCTTGTGACCAGAAGATGCATTTCAAATAAGTGTAACCGGGGAGTGAGTGTGAATATTAAGAGTGAGATTTGTGAGGTATTAATATTATCCTGGATGCCAGAACTAGAGAGGTTTTTTTGAGAACTCATTGCTTTGTAAAGATAATAAAGAGTAGACTGCCTGGTGGGGTGTACACAAGCTCTGTAAATGTACGGATTTGTTGTTATTCAGTTGCTAAGTCATGTCTGACTCTTTGTGACCCCATGAACTGCAGCACACCAGGCTTCCCTGTCCTTCACTATCTCCCAGAGTTTGCTCAAACTCATGTCCATTGAGTCAATGATGCCATCCAACCATCTCATCCTCTGTCACCCCCTTCTCCTCCTGCCTTCAATCTTTCCCAGCATCTTTTCCAATTGTCAGGAAGCATTTAACAAGAGGCTTCCTGTGTGCTGATCTGGATCTGTCAGGAACCCTCTGGTCCTTACTGATTCCTGAATATTCAGGAATTCAGAGGAGAGGCACGCCTTCCCCGGGGCCGAGGAATCCAGGCATTTCTCATTACAGTGATAAGTACCCTCTTCCTTATTATGAGCCAAATGGTAAAAGATGATTGTTTGCAACTCTCTCTCTTTGATAGGGATCATCTTATGTTTTGTACGTCTGGAATCTTAGTCTTTATCTCTGCTGAGAATTACTACAGTATACATGCCCAGGCCATGCTGATTAAAACACCTTTGCTCCATCAGCGCTTTGGTCCCCGTGTCTTTCTTCTCTTTCTGTTCCTTCTCTCTTTCTCTCTCTCTATTTCTGGCTAATTCCTTGGAGTGTGGAGGCCCGCTGAGCTCACTTTCTTGCCCGGGCTTCTGAGACCCACTCGAGAAGGCGCCTGGTGCCTCCGCGCAGCCGCGCCGCCCTAAGAACAGGGCCCTATTGGCTTTCCGCGTAAACCAGGGGATATCAGCCTCTCTCTCTCTTACTCTCGGAACCATCAGGTTCCGGTCCATTAAAGGACCAACACCAATGAGTCAGCTCTTCGCATCAGGTGGCCAAAGTGTTGGAGCTTCAGCTTCAGCATCAGTCCTTCCAGTGAGTACTCAGGGTTGATTTCCTTTAGAATTGACTGGTTTTATCTCCTTGCTGTTCAAGGGACTCTCAGGAGTCTTCTCCAGCACCACAGTTCAGAAGCATCAATTCTTTGGCATTCTGCCTTCCTTATGGTCTGGCTCTCACATCCATACACGACCACTGGAAAAACCATAGCTTTGACTAGATGGACCTTTTTCATACAGATTAAGCAGTCATATTTATCCCTGTACCTCCAACACACGGAAGGTGAGTGACCAGGCAGGTTTTGATGACTGCATGCACAGTGAGTGGACAGATGGGTGGATGGGCAGTCACATGGGTGACTGGATGAATGGCCAGAATCCTAGGCAGCAGGCAGGGTGTCCACCACCACCTTGGCGATCAGACTTGATAGTCTCCGAGGTCCTGCAGTCTCTCCAGCCTCAGCTTGTGCTGGCTTCCCTTGGGCTCACTTCTGTCCAGCACGCTGATTTTCTGGGCTTTCCATCCTCACCAATTTTCCTTTTGCCCAGGCATTTTGCCAAAGCCAATTTCCACTGCCTGGATAATCAGTCCTCCCCCTACTCACTGATCTTTCAGATCTCAGTTCAATCATTTCAGTAGGGAAGCTTTCCCTGTTTTCCGCCTCTCATTGCACTATACACCTTTTCTTTGTGGCACTTCTATTAATGTAACTTTACATTTATTTACAAAATAATTTGATAAACTCTGTTTCCTATAAAAGACCATACCCTCTGTGAGGCAGAGACCACACCTTCTTTATTAGACACATTAAACCACATCTGTGGCAAAATAGTGCTGTTAGAGTATTTCGTGAGCTGTTAGGTTCCCAGAATCTAGTTTAATGTCTACTTAATAGATATTTTCTGATTCACTGACTGACTGAATTTGTCCTCAGGGAAGTACCATATTTAAGGGAATGTGGCAGATACGATAGTTACAACACAATGATATTTATCAAGTATTGGCTACTGGCTCATCATTTTACTGGAATGCAAGCCCAGTATCAAACCCAGGAGCAACTCCAGGGTGCTGGCTCTCTTGTGTCCATGCTCATTCTCAGCTCTTCTGAGGCCAAGATGTGTACATCTCGGAGGCCAATGTTGGCAGTTAGAAATTCTTTTCTCATGGTGGCCCCGGATCCATGGCACCCCTCACACAGAGGTGGTCTTTGTCCCCTTCCCATGGATCCTGTTGGTTTCCGTGACTGTTCTTGCATAGAATATGGTGGGAGTGACACTACAGTGTCTGAATCTGAACCTTAAGTGTAGCTCTCTGCTCCTGGCTGTTGGTGTTCTCTGTTCAGAAGCCCTAAGCTTCCATATTAGAAGTCAGATGACCTCAACCACCCCAAAGCCACCAAGCTGGAAAAGCTATTGACCAACGCTCCCTGCCAAGCTCCTAGCCAACATTCAGCCATGTGGGTGAGCCTTTTAGAGGAACATCTTTCACCTCTTGGGCCTCTCCAGCTGACACCACATGAAACACAGACAAGCTGCCCCATCCTGTCCAGATTCCCACAGAAAGAGGACAAAATAGTTATTGTCTGAAGTCATTACATTTTGGGGCAATTTGTTAGGCTGCAGTAGATGACAGCAACACCATTTCAAGGACTAAGTAAGTAGTGAATTTTGAGCAAATGCCAAGGCATTCCTCTCCCTGATAGTAATACAGAAACTAGTAAATATCAGTGACTGACCTCAGTTTGTTGCAGTTGGGAAGCAACAATAAAATAACACCAATATGAAAGTAAGCCCTAACACTGTTCCAGACCCAGGTGATATTTTGGGCCCAGGATTCAGGGCAGTCTCAGTTTTTTAAAAATTGGAATATAACTGCTTTACAATGTTTGTTTCTGCTACAACAGTGAATTACCTATATGTATATGAGTTAGCTATATATATGTACATACCCCTACTTTCTTCAGCCGCCCTACCACCCCACGCCCATCTAGGTCATCACAGAGCTGAGCTTCCTGTGCTATAGAGCAGCTTCCCACCAGCTATCTATCTTACACTTAATAGTACATATGCATGTCTATGCTTCTCTCTCAATTTGCCCCATGCTCCCTTTCCCCATGTATGTCCACATGTCTGTTCTCTACATCATCTAAATTCCTGTCCCACAAATGGGTTCATCTGGAGCTGGAGGAATCAGGCTCCTTGACTTCAGACTATACTACAAAGCTACAGTAATCAAGACAGTATGGCACTGGCACAAAACAGAAATGCAGATCAATGGAACAAGATAGAAAGCCTAGAGATAAACCCATGACCCTATGGTCATCTTACCTTTGACAAAGGAGGCAAGAATATACAATGGGGAAAAGACAGACTCTTCCATAAATCGTGCTGGGAAAACTGGATACCTGAGCTACAGGTAAAGGAATGAAACTAGAACACTTCCTAACACCATACATAAAAACAAACTCAAAATGGATTAAAGACCTACATGTAAGACCAGAAACTATAAAACTCTTAAAGGAAACATGGGCAGAACACCATATGGCGTAAATCAGCAAGATCCTTTTTGACCCACCTCCTAGAGTAATAAAAATAAAAACAGAAATGAAGAAATGGGACCTAAAGAAACTTAAAAGCTTTTGCGCAACAAAGGAAACCATAAGCAAGGTTAAAAAATAACCCTCAGGATGGGAGAAAATATTTGCAAATGAAGCAACAAAGGATTAATCTCCAAAATATATAAGCAGTCTCAGTTTTAACATATCAATATTTCATAAAACTAGATTCGGAGTCCTAAATTTTATATAAATTTGAGTCACATTTCCATTTCAATGATATTTATTAAGGGAGTTTTACTTTTTTGTTAATTAATGCATGAAGTGCATGCAGGCTCAGCTGTGTTGACTCTTTGCGACCCACAGACTATATTTCACCAGACTCTCTGTCCATGGGACTTCCCACGCAAGAATACTGGACTGGGTTGCCGTTTCCTTCTCTAGGGCTCTTCTCAACCCAGGGACTGAACCCTCCTGCACTGCAGGCGGATTCTTTACCACTGAGCCACCAGGAAAGCCCGTATTTATTAATTGTTAATAAAATAATTATCTTGTTTCTTAAGGGTCAGTATTATTTTAAAATGAGATCTGAGTTGATGAGGGGGATCAAATCAAAGCCTTGAAAGGGTAATCAGCCAAGAATCCTCGTGTTACTAGGGGGACGATAAGGGCTTCCTCCCAGCATGGCCCCTCGTTCCCCCAGAGATCTGTTTTTCTTTGTTCCTCTGCAGGTCTCCAGGGCCCTGCATTCAGGGGGGTGACAGGCACAAACTGAAAAGAGATATAGGAGAAGTCCTCACCTGTCAAGTGTGCAGAAAGACCCGAGTCAGAAGCTCAGCACGTGCTGTCCCCTGGGATCCCCACTGGGCACTGTCTTTCTGCGAGCCCTTGATCCTAGCATTTTCCCTAAACAATGCTGGCTTCAGAGTGTGTGGATTTGATTTCACGTGACAAATACCAGGAACTAACAGCCTGTCCTAAATATACTTAAACTCTGAGGCTGTACATTTGATAGGGGAGTATTTGAAATTAAAATCTGAAAATAGAAATGGTGGATAAACATTCTTCCTTCTTGTTGGTGGTAAAGACTGAATTCCAGCTCATGCATCAGTGAATTTGAGAAACCACATTTGAAGACTACCCAGTACACTTTTGAGAAGTTGGAGGTTTTATGATTGAGAAAAGAGGGAAGTTAAGCTCAAACTCCCCTCCCCAACCTCACAATGCATCTGTTTTGACTGCTGATGCAAAAATTCAAGCAGCAGTAAACTCAGCTCAGCATCCTCCGGTGTTAAGGAAGGATGTAAATTCCAAGTGCCTTTATGAGTTAACCTGTTATGAGAGGAGGAGATGTAAACCTAATAGTCCTAAGACTATTTTGCTGGAGACAGTTTACTGAGTCTAATACAGGTGTGGGGGTAGGACTTGAAATGACCTGAATGGAGAACAAGTGTCCCAGCGGCATTGTGAAGCTGCTCTTATTTTCTCCTGAGAAGCAGGACTGCAGAGAAAGAAAGGAGGAAGGAGGTTGAGAGCTGGACAAGTGGCCCTATTTATATCTGCAAGGTCAGTGAGACAGCGGCTCTAGAGGTTTTGATTTATGACCATGTCTGTGCCTCCACCCGCATGCCTGAGATGGAGTGTGATGATACACTGTGATTGGGAAGCAGCAAGGGCTGGCTGTTCAAACAGGCTGGCAGGGAAGCAGAGGCTCTAGGATCGATACACACCTCATCACAGGATCAGGAAGCAGCAGCTAAAAAGCCTGGAAGGTGAATTGAAGATAAATAATAAAGCAGAGTTTGATGGACTTCCTAACCAACAGCAGAGATGGGGGCAGCTTTCTTTAAATCTGTGTTTTTTAAAATTGCAGACTGTGACCTATTAGTGTATCATAAAATCAATGGGTCGCACCTAGCATCTGGAAAAGAAAAAAAAAAAAGAATAGAGAATGGTACTATCCATTTTAAAGATAAATACAATTTTTGAAACCTTTTTAAAATTTACACAAACCTATATGCATATGCTGTGAGTAAATGGTATGTCCCACTGTGGATTACAGTTGGCAAAGTTTGTAAGCCAGTTTTAAATCAGTTGCCCGGTTGGCAAGACCCAAAATAGAGTGGAATTGGGATCCTTCAACCCAGACCTCCTGACAGCTGGTCACTTCCTTTCAGTGAGTCCCTTGGAAATGAAATGTAGGCAGAGGCATGGGAGGGGGTGTCTTCCTTGATTTGGCTTTTGCAAAAAAGGAACAGATTTCTGAGCTTCAGTGAAAGTGACCACACAGGCAAAGTTCCGGCTCCAAGGAAGAAGAGAAGTCACTGAAGCAAATCTATTTTTAGCAAGCTGCTTCTAGCAAGCTTTGTGAAAGAGGCAAGGCAGAAAAATTTTCATGGGAAAAGAGATAAAAGAGCAAGGGTGGATGGGAGGAGCCATTTCCCAAGGACACATGATGAAGGCACATAGACCTACCATGCCATGCCCCCGTCTCTTGCCCCCCACCCCCCACCAGGTGTGCAGTCCTCAAGAGAAGAGAGGCAAGCCAAGCACAGCCAAGGATCTTTGCTGAAAGTGAGGGGGAAAATGCCACTGAGAGAGGCCGCCTGATCAGATGAGTGAGAAGTTCTAAGACACTGCAAAGGCTTGAAAAATCAGATCTGAAGTCAGAGCAAGAAATGGATTTTTGACTTGGAAAAAAATCAAGGAAAACAGAAAGACATTATTCAAATTAGAATAATGGAAGGATAAGGAAGTCTGATCCTTTATTTGGAAAGGACGAGAAAACTGGTCATAGCTGAGGAGGAAGCGGAGAAGCAGAGGGAGACTCCAGACCTTCTGTGTGGGTGGGCCTGGCGGGCAGCAGCCTCCTGCGACGGAGGGCGGGCCTGGCGGGAGGTGGGTTTGCATCACAACAACACCAGTTCTTAAAACTGTTCTGGGTTTACTGGGGAGGTTTGATGGAGGTGATGGATATGCGTGAAGGCTCCACCGGGCAGCCCCACTGGATAGGGGGTTTTGCATTTTAATGTTAACTCATGAATTACCTCAGGAAATTTGCCCAGATGGAAGATGGGTGACTCTCTACCTATAGGTTTTCCTCCAGAGAAAGTGACACACAGCAGCTAGGTTTGAATTTAAGGTGTTTGAGGTCAGGGTCTAACTCAGGCAAAAATAGAAGTCTTGACACCTCTGTCTACTGTCTACACCCCTTTCCTAGGTTCCTCATTCACCCAAGGATGAGATTTGCAGATGAGGCTGGAAATGTTAAGACTCCCTGCTGGGACGGCAAGCACACCTCCTCCCTGACTGAACTCAGCCGTGTTGGTTCTGCCTCTTTGCAGCACTAGGTGCACTTTTGCAAATCTCTCTCCTGGCTCCACAGAAAAGAGTACAGTTGTATCACCCCGGGGCTGGATCTAAAGTTACAGTGGGTTGAATGATGGCCCCAGCAAAGGTATATCTCCTAGAACCTGCGAATGCAAGCCTTTTTGGAAAAAACATTGTTGCAGATTAATTGAGTCAAAAACTTTGAGAAGAGATCATCATGGATTCAGTTCAGTTTAGTTGATCACTTGTGTCCAACTCTTTGCGGCCCCATGGTCTGCAGCACACCAGGCCTCCCTGTCACCACCAAGTCCTGGACCTTACTCAAACTCAAACATTGAGTCGGTGATGCCATCCAGCCATCCCAACCTCTGTCATCCCCTTCTCCTCCTGCCTTCAATCTTTCCCAGCATCAGGGTCTTTTCAAATAAGTCAGTTCTTTGCATCAGTTGGCCAAAGTGTTGGAGTTTCAGCTTCAGCATGAGTCCTTCCAATTCAGGACTAATTTTCCTTTAAGATTGACTGGTTTGATCTCCTTGCAGTCCAAGGGACTCTCAAGAGTCTTCTCCAACACCACAGTTCAAAAGCATCAAGTTCTTCGGCACTCAGCTTTCTTTGTAGTCCAACTCTCACATCCATACATGACTACTAGAAAAACCATAGCTTTGACTAGACAGACCTTTGTCAGCAAAGTAATGTCTCTGCTTTTTAATATGCTGTCTAGGTTGGTCATAGCTTTTCTTCCAAGGAGCAAGCATCTTTTAATTTCATGGCTGCAGTCACCATCTGCAGTGATTTTGGAGCCCCCCAAAATAAAGTCTCTCATTGTTTCCATTGTTTCCCCATTTATTTGCCATGAAGTGATGGGACCAGATGCCATGATCTTAGTTTTCTGAATGTTGAGTTTTAAGCCAACTTTTTCACTCTCCTCTTTCACTTTCATCAAGAGGCTCTTTTGTTCTTCTTCACTTTCTGCCATAAGGGTGGTATCATCTGCATATCTGAGGTTATTGATATTTTTCCTGGCAATCTTGATTCCAGCTTGTGTTTCATGCAGCCCAGCATTTCGCATGATGTACTCTGCATATCTGTCTCTTCCCTGGTAACTTGGACGGTAAAGCGTCTGCCTACAATGTGGGAGACCCGGGTTCGATCCCTGGGTCAGGAAGATCCCCTGGAGAAGGAAATGGCAACCCACTCCAGTATTTCTTGCCTGGAAAATCCCATGGACCGAGGAGCCTGGTGGGCTACAGTCCATGGGGTCGCAAAGAGTCAGACATGACTGAGAGACTTCTCTTCTTCACTTCACTCTGCATGTAGGTTAAATAAGCAGGGTGACAATATACAGCCTTGACATACTACTTTCCCAATTTGGAACCAGCCTGTTGTTCTATGTCCAGTTCTAACTGTTGCTTCTTGACCTGCACACAAATTTCTCAGGAGTCAGGTAAGGTGGTCTGGTATTCCTATCTCTTTAAGAATTTTCCGTAGTTTATTGTGATCCACACAGTCAAAGACTTTGGCATAGTCAATAAAGCAGAAGTAGATGTTTTTCTGGAACTCTCTTGCTTTTTTTGATGATCCAACAGATGTTGGGCAATTTGATCTCTGGTTCCTCTGCCTTTTCTAAATCCAGCTTGAACATCTGAAGTCCACAGTTCACGTACTGTTGAAGACTGGCTTGGAGAACTTTGAGCATTAGTTTGCTAGCATGTGAGATGAGTATGGTTGTGTGGTAGTTTGAGCATTCTTTGGTATTGCCTTTCTTTGGGATTGGAATGAAAACTGACCTTTTCCAGTCCTGTGGCCACTGCTGAGTTTTCCAAATTTGCTGGCATATTGAGTGCAGCATTTTAACAGCATCATCTTTTAGGATTTGAAATAGCTCAGCTGGAATTCCATCACCTCCACTAGCTTTGTTCGTAGTGATGCTTCCTAAGGCCCACTTGACTTCACATTCCAGGATATCTGGCTCTAGGTGAGTAATCACACCATCATGATTATCTGGGTCATGAAGATCTTTTTTGTATAGTCTTCTGTGTATTTTTGCCACCTCTTCTTAATATCTTCTGCTTCTGTTAGGTCCATACCATTTCTGTCCTTTATTGTGCCCATCTTTTCATGAAATGTTCCCTTGGTATCTCCAATTTTCTTGAAGAGATCTCTAGTCTTTCCCATTCTGTTGTTTTTCTCTATTTCTTTGCACTGATCACTGAGGAAGGCTTTCTTATCTCTCCTTGCTATTCTTTGGAACTCTGCATTCAGATGGGTATATTTTTCCTTTTCTCCTTTGCCTTTAGCTTCTCTTCTTTTCTCAGCTATTTGTAAGACCTCCTCAGACAACCATTTTGCCTTTTTGCATTTCTTTTTCTTGGGTTGGTCTTTATCACGGCCTCCTCCGCAATGTCACAAACCTCCATCCATAGTTTTTCAGGCACTCTATCAGATCTAATCCCTTGAATCTGTTTGTCACTTTCACTGTATAATCATAAGGGATTTGATTTAGGTCATACCTGAATGGTCTAGTGATTTCCCCTTCTTTTTTCAATTTAAGTCTGAATTTGGCAATAAGGAGTTCATGATCTGAGCCACAGTCAGCTCCCGGTCTTGTTTTTGCTGACTGTATAGAGCTTCTCCATCTTTGGCTGCAAATAATATAATCAATCTGATTTTGGTATTGACCATCTGGTGATGTCCATGTGTAGAGTCTTCTCTTGTATTGTTGGAAGAGGGTGTTTGCTATGACTGGTGCATTCTCTTGGCAAAACTCTGTTAGCCTTTGCCCTGCTTCATTTTGTACTCCAAGGCCAAATTTGCCTGTTACTCCAGGTATCTCTTGACTTCCTACTTTTGCATTTCAGTCCCCTATGATGAAAAGGACATCTTTTTGGGGTGTTAGTTCTAGAAGGTCTTGTAGGTCTTCATAGAACCATTCAACTTCTTCAGCATTACTGGTTGGGGCATAGACTTGGATTACTGTGATATTGAATGGTTTGTCTTGGAAATGAACAGAGATCATTCTGTCATTTTTGAGATTGCATCCAAGTACTGCATTTCAGACTCTTTTGTTGATTATGATGGCTACTCCATTTCTTCTAAGGGATTCTTGCCCACAGTAGTAGATACAATGGTCATCTGAGTTAAATTCACACATTCTAGTCCATTTTAGTTTGCTGATTCCTAAAATGTCGATGTTCATTCTTGCCATCTCCTATATGATAACTTCCAATTTGCCTTAATTCATGGACATAACACTCCAGGTTCCTATGCAATATTGCTCTTTACAGCATCAGACTTTACTTCCATCACCAGTCACATCCACAACTGGGTGTTGTTTTTGCTTTGGCTCTGTCTCTTCATTCTTTCTGGAGTTATTTCTCCACTGATCTCCAGTAGCATATTGGGCACCTACCGACCTGGAGAGTTCATCTTTCAGTGTCCTGTCTTTTTGCCTTTTCATACTGTTCATGGGGTTCTCAAGGCAAGAATACTGAAGTGGTTTGCCATTCCCTTCTCTAGTGGACCACATTTTGTCAGAACTCTCCACCGTGACCTGTCCATCTTGGGTGGCCCTATACTGGAATGGGTAGCCTATCCCTTCTTCAGCAGATCTTTCTGACCCAGGAATTGAACTGGGGTCAACCTGCATTGCAGGCAGATTCTTTACCAACTGAGCTATGAGGGAAGCCCATTCATGGATTAGAGTAGACCATAAATTCAGTGGAAGATGTCACTTAAAAAGAACACAAGAGCTGTAAGAGTTACTTATATATTCTGGAGATTAATCCTTTGTCAGTTGTTTCATTTGCAATTATTTTCTCCCATTCTGAGGTTTGTCTTTTCATCTTGTTTATTATTTCCTTTGCTGTGCAAAAGCTTTTAAGTTTGAGTAAGTCCCATTTTTGTTTTTAAATTTTCATTACTTAGTCATAGAGGACCCTGGTGTGATGTATGTCAAAGAGTGTACAGCCTATGGTTTCCTCTAACACCTGTGGCTGACTCATGTTGATATAGAGCAGAAACCAACACAATATTGTAAAGTAATTATTTTCCAATTAAAAAAAATAAATTTATATGTAAAAAAAGGACACAAGAGAAGACAGAGACGAGATGACCATATGAAGACAGAGGTAGAGGTTGGAGTTACACTGTCCCAAGCCAAGAAACTCCTAGAGCCAACAGAAGCAAGGAAGAGGCAAGGACAAAACCTTCCCTGGAGTCTTTGGAGGGAGTGTCCCTGCCAGCACCTGGATCACAGATTTCTGGCCTTTAAACCTGAGAGAATTTATTTGTGCTGTGTGTGTGTGTGGTTTTTAAGCCACTCAGTCTGTGGGAATTTGTTACAGAAGCCCTAGGAAACGAGCACTGGGATTCTGCTGGTGGGATATTTGCTCTCTCCATGAATAACTTAATTTTAAAAAGGTTCAAGCTTTTGGCTAAAGAGATAAAACAAGGAGGATGGAATTTCAGGCATTTATTTAAGTACAGGGAGGATTGTTCAGACTTGGGTGATGATCTGTTGCTTAGAATGGGCTTGCCTGGTGGCTCAGTGATAAAGAATCCACCTGCTGATGCAGGAGATAAATGTTATATTGTATTAATGTAGGTTATATATTGTATATAATATAAATAATATATGTTTTACTATATTGTTTGATTTCTATCACTAGGTAAAACTGATATCCCAGTTTTATGACTAAGTTATTTATATAAGCTTTCATGGCTACTAAGTGGCAGAGCAGAGCTGACCTTAATTTTGGCCTTAATTACACCGTTTTCATTCTTCCCACATCACTATATTGGCTCCTAGAAGAGAGTTTTATTAATAATTCTCTTTCCATAGCTTTAAAAAGCCCACAGTTTTATTTAAGGTATAATTGTTATTCATACAGCACATATTTAAAATGTGCAGATTGGTAAAGTTTGATATACAAGTAAGTGAGATCACTACCATAATCAAAATTGTGTTGTTTCTTTTTTACTGGGTTTTTAGAGTTTTTTAAATGTATATTTTGGATATGAGTTCATCATCAGATATGTGATTTTCATTTTTTTCTCCCAGTTTGTGAGTTGCCTTTTCATTTTTAAAGATACTGTGGACATTCATCTGAGCTAGTTTAAGCCTGGCTCTGTACAGTGCAGTGGGGTTGATTGGAGGATGACTCAAAAGTCAGTGCAGCTGTATTAGTTTATACCCCAGATTTTATGATGATAATTGCAGGAAGGGATAGCCTGTGAAGTGTTACTGTGTGTTCAACTTTCTTGAACATGTCTGAAAAGGGCTAGTTGATTTGAGATCAGCTACTAAAAACCAACTGCTAACGAGTATACTGTGGAGAAGGAAATGGCAGCCCGCTCCAGTATTCTTGCCTGGGAAACCCCACTGGACAGAGGAGCCTGGTGGGCTACAGTCCATGGAGTCGAAAAAGAATTGGCTACGACTCAGTGGCTGAACAACAACAAAGGGATATACTGCACACAGACCAACATGACACTGACATTGAAGTCGCTCAGCTGTGTCCGACCCGTTTGCAACCCCATGGACTGTAGCCCACCAGGCTCCTCCGTCCATGGGGTTTTCCAGGCAAGAATACTGGAGCGGGTTGCCATTTCCTTCTCCAGGGGATCTTCCCGACCCAGGGATTGAACCCGGGTCTCCCGCATTGTAGGCAGACGCTTTACATCTGAGCCACCAGGGACGTCTACACAAACCAAGAGGGGCTTTGCTACCCAGTGGACTTAGGAGGCGTGTCTGAGAGCCAGAGAAAGCGTGCTCTGTCCGTGGGACCTGACTTTTGAGGGGTTCAGCCCTTTCCATGTGTAAGTGGGGCTTTCGGGTTGAGCTTGTTTCTGTCTAGGAGGGGGACGGGCAGCTGGAAGGACTAAGAACTGAATGCTGCTGGAATGTCCCTATTGATCAATGCTTTCGTCCTGTGGCCGGCTCACCTTATGTGGAACTCTGAAACCGGCACAGTTGGTTTTCCCTGCACTGACCCACCTTCTACCTTCACAGCCAGCACTCACTGATCACCCTCTCCAACCAATAACCTCAGAAGCTCAATCACACCAAAGTGATAGGCACTTAATAAAATGCCTATTCTCCAGATCAGTATTTAAAAATATTTACCAGGCTTTATTTATCTAGCCTGCTATTAATTAGACAGTTCTTGTTGTTCAAACATTCTATATTCTTAATGACTGTTAGCTGCTGAAGCATTCTAGTATTAGTACTTCTCTTCTGGTGCACATATATGCTTACTTCTGTTAAGTATGAATCAGGAGTGAGCCTGCGGGGCCATAGGACAAGCATGTGTTTAGATACTAGGAAACAGTTTTCCAAAGGGTTGTACTAATTTACCCTCTTACCAGCAAGGAACAGGAACATCCTGTTTGCTTCACACCCTCAGTAATATTTGCTATTGTCAGTGTTTAATTTTAGGCAGTCTGGTGAGTATATCGTAGTATCGAACTATGGTTGTAATCTGAATGTCTGTCATCCATATATTTCAGTATATCCCATCCCACTTGCTCTCTTATAAGTGTCACCGTGATGCCTCGCCAGGGGAGTGGTGGAGTTTATGTTGTCTCCTTTTGAATATTTGTTTCATGTGACTTTCTTTCTGAGGCTAGATCATGAAAATCAATAAACTTCCATCCTGTTCTCTTGAAATTTCTATTGTGTATTTTGTCTTTAATGATTTCTAGCTCAACTCTGCAATGATCAGAGAACATGTTTTATATGATTTCAAGCATTAAAAACTTGTTGATATACATATGACCCAATGCATGTATGAACTTTTCGGTAAAAATTCCACGTGCACATGATAAGAATCTATCTCTTGCAACTGTTGGGTATATATTCTATAAATGCAAATTAGGTTAATTTTATTTATTGTTTTATTTGCATTTCTTGTATTCTTGATTGTTTTTTGCCTCATTCTATCAGTTGCTGAGATTGTGTTTTTTAAAACGTACATTTGACTAAGATTGTGAATTTCACTTTTTCTTCAGTTCTGTCAGCTCTTTGCTTTACATGTTTAGGGGTTACTTTATGAGATCCTAGAAATTTTAGTAATTTAAGTGAATATATCTATTGTATAGCAAATTTGATTATTCTGAAACCTTAAGGTAATGTTTCCCCTAAGGTTTTCTTTGTCTGCTATCAATAAATCACTTCACTGGCTTGCTTCTAGTCAGTGTTTTCAATTACAGGAGTGGGCACTTTCCAAACAGGGCCACAATGTACCCCATCCCACCTATTCTCCCTACAACGTGGCCCCAATACACCTTCAATGGAATGGTAGAGTCCGTGTTGCCTCCTTTGAACTTTTGTGGTCCCCTCTGTGACTTCTGAGGCTAGATCATGAAAATCAATGCACTTTTGTCCTATTGTCTTGGAATTCAGTTCCCAGGCTCTGAGAAAGCCCACAGTGTCCCACATGGACAGATCATATGAAAAGACCATGTTAGGTACTCAGGCCAATTGCCTAGCTGAGGTCTTGACCTCAAGTGCCGTATGTGTGATGATGCCTCTCTGATACCAGCTCCCAGCTCTTGAATCACCCCAGGCTAAAATTTACCCCCAGTCTCCAAGTCTTTTTAGCTGAGGCCCCAGACATCCTGAAACAAACAAGCCACACTACTGTTCCTTGTCCAGATTCCAAATTATGAACATGACAAAATGGTTATTTTATGACACTAAGTTTTGGAGTTATGAACAATAGTAACCAGAACAGTGTAGTATAAGTTTTCTATCTTTTGTTCACCTTTGTACATCTTTATTTTTGAGTGTGTCTCTAGTAAAAAGTATGTAGGCTTGTAAAAAAATTGAGTCTGACAATTTTTGTTTTTTAATTGAAGTATTTAGTCTGATCTGCTGCACTTAGTCACTTAGTTGTGTCTGACTCTTTGCAACCCCATGGACTGCAGCCTACCAGGCTCCTCTGTCCATGGGGATTCTCCAGGCAAAAATACTGGAGTGGGTTGCCATGCCTTCTTCCAGGGGATCTTCCAACCCAGGGATCGAACCCAGGTCTCCTGCATTGCAGGTGAATTCTTTACCATCTGAGCCACCAGGGAAGCCCAGGAATACTGGAGTGGGCAGCCTATCCCTTCTCCAGGGGATCTTCCTGACCCAGGAATCAAATTGGGGTCTCCTGCATTGCAGGTGGATTCTTTACCAGCTGAGCTACCAGGGAAGACCATGTATTTTAGTCTATATATGTTTAAATAATTACTTATATATTTGGGTTTAAATCTTCCATCCTACTATTTTCTTATTATTGATTATGCTTTTCCTATGTTCTTTTTTCTCTTGCCTTCTTTTGGATTGATTACATTTTATTATTGTATCTTCCCCTCTAATGAGGGAGCTTGTTGATTATACATTCTAAATAACTTTGATCCTGAACTTCCTACTCAAATTTAAAGTTTCAGATAATCTCTCAAGATATCTGTCATTAAGCTGAGAGAGTGAAGCATGTACACAAGGAATCAGAGAAATAAATTAGGATTGAAAATTATATCTAGGAAAGAACTATGGGTGTGATTTCTGGCACATGGAGTTGTCTGGTTTCTGTAAATCAGAAAACAAACTTTTGAAGGGATAACATTTTCTAAGCAGTCATGACTCTTAAAAGGCCTTTGGGTCATATAAGCCTTAAAACAGCCCTTGGACCTCCAAGTTTTCATAAGCAGGACAAGTCTGCAAAAGTTATGCAGCACTCAAGGAAGAGACCCTCTTCAGCTTCACTTCAGATGTGGCTGTGGATGATAACAGACAAGGAAAAAGGCCCAGGGGATGGAGCTAGAAGCCACAGAGAACAACAGACAAAGAATGCCACCCTGAGAGCCACATCAAGGTCACACCTAGGAGAGCTCCCCACTTCTGGGGCAAAGACACACTCAACAGGGTCATTATTTGTAAGGACTGATGGCTGCTGTATCCCCTACTCCTCCTTTCATTGGATGGGAGGCTTTTTTTTTTTTTTTGGTAGGACTGGGGGTTGTTATCCTGGTCAGACCATGAGGAGCTGCATTCAGCCCCGAGGTGGACAGGGCATAATTTCCAGAGAGCCCAGCCTTTGAACTTTGCAGCAATTGGTAAATGGGATTTCAGGCTGTTTCCCTGAGAAGGCAGTGAGTTTGGTCTAAGAGTGGGAAAAAGGAGACATGAACATTAACTGTCTTGAGAGGCTACAGTGGCTGAGCCTGCTGTGTGTTAACAAGCCCACTTCTTTTTCCTGGGTGCACGGACCATCCTCCCTTACAAGAAAGCATGGCCTTGCTGAGTTCCAGTCAATGGAACATGGCTGCACAGAGTCAGACACGACTGAAGTGACTTAGCATGCATGCATGCATTGGAGAAGGAAATGGCAACCCACTCCAGTATTCTTGCCTGGAGAATCCTAGGGACAGAGGAGCCTGGTGGGCTGCCATCTATGGGGTCGCACAGAGTCAGACACGACTGAAGCGACTTAGAAGCAGCAGCAGCAGCAGTGCTTAGTCGCTCAGTTGTGTCCGATTCTCTGCGACCCCACGGACTGCAGCCCACCAGTCTCCTCTGTCCATGGGGATTCTCCAGGCAAGAATACTGGAGTGGGTAGCCTATCCCTTCTCCAGGGGATCTTCCCCACCCAGGAATCAAACCAGGTCTCCTGCATTGCAGGCAAATTCTTTACCAGCTGAGCTACCAGGGAAGCCAATATGAGTGGAAGCAAAATGGCCATTTTCAGGCCTGGCCCATAAAACCCTCCTGAGAGAGTTTCCATTCTGTCTCAAGACTGATGAACACAGTCACTTTAGAAGTCAGGGCTCACAGTGGAGGATCTACAAGACAAAAGGAGCCTCAGTTCCTGTTCTGAAACACACCTGAGTGAGAAAAAAAAGTCCATTTGCTATAACAGCTGTCATTACTCCAACTACTACATGAAGCCATCACTTACCCTAACAACACATAAAACTACCTATGCCTTGTCTGGCAGCATAGAGGAGGAGGGCTGTATTTTAAATCCCTCAATCCTGACAGTTTCTCTAAGTGGGAACATAAGCCTGAATTTTAAGGGAAAATTCCTGAAGCTCCATTCGGTCGGTGTGGCCTGGCCCATCATGGTGGTGAGCGCCTGCATTTGCTCCCATCTCACTCCAAAGGGGAAGCCTGGTGAGCCCCGAGAAGCAGGAGCCAGCAAGACCCCAAGAGACCCAAGAAACAGGAAAGTCAAGCAAAATCAGAGATGCTCTGATGTGAATTTACCTTGAAATATCCTGAGTCTTTTCTTCCCTTTTTCTAGATAAGGAGACATAGGCTCAAGAATTACAGTGATTCTTCACTTAAAATTTGGTGACAGTTAAGATTAGAAGTCAGGTCCCAGAGGTGGGAAGGGGGACCGGGATGGGGAATACATGTAAATCCATGGCTAATTCATTTCAATGTATGACAAAAACCACTGCAATGATGTAAAGTAATTAGCCTCCAACTAATAAAAATTAAAAAAAAAAAAAAAAAAAGAAGTCAGGTCCCCTACTATTATTTGCGGCAAAAGAAAAAAGAAAAGGCACACACACTACTGCTTTAGCAAGCAATTAAGTATTTCTTTGCTGCTTTATGGTTTTTCTTAAAATTGTATGCAAATTTTTCATTCTACATTATCATATATCCTCCATGATTTTATGTAAAAGAAACTTTAAAATTAATTGTCACAAAATAAAGAAGACCCTCCAGGAAGCGCACATCCCAGTGGAAAGACACAGCCTGATCACAGATACAAAATTACCTTTGTACTAGAATTTGGTGTCTTCAGGGCTTCTTCCTCTCCTAATGCCTTCTCTTATCTATGATCTATGGTCTATCATCCCCATTCCAGCCTTATCTCCCTCCTAGGGAAAAAAGTACTATCACCCAAGGACACCTGCCAAATTCCTACTCACCCTTTGAGGTTCAAGTCCAACATCATCTCCTCTAGGAAGTCTCCTATAAACCTTCCAAGCCCAGGTGATCCTTTCCCTCTCCCCATCAACTAAACCCTAAGCATGCTAATTCTAGCACTTACCAAGCCATGTTGCAATGTGTCTGTTTGCAAGTTTTTTCTTCCATAAAGTATAGCACATAAAAAATTTGCAAACAATGTTTGCTGAATGAGTGAACTTAAGCTTATGGCTGCAGGCTCCCTGGGGTCCACTTGTCATCACGCTCCCTAGCGCACTGCATTATGGCTGGAGGGAGGCCCGCACTCAGCAAGCGCACACTTACTGGCTGGGGGAGGGGCTCCGGAGGTACCGGGCCTGCACAGCCCTCACGTTGGCTTCATCCTCTTCACTCGGGACTACCTGCTCCTCTTCTGCGTCCCCACTGGTTGCCATGACAGCCTGTCAGCCTCTGTAGGTTTAGCGTGAATAAGGCAGTTAGAAAACCTAGTTCTGGAGGTCTTGTGGGGGTCAGGGGTGTGTTGATGATGTCACCTCAATGGAACTAGGAATGGGAAAGTCACCACATGTTAATCGCCTAGTGGGGAAACAACTCATGAGGAAAACCCAGTCAGACTTGATTCAGCTACTGTTATCAGGACACCAAAACGCACACTCGGTCATGTAAACAGTCCACCTTGGAGTCATGAGATTTAAGAAGTGATACCTTGGCTCCTTCCACAGGAGCCAGCAAGAAAGCAGTGAGGGGAGTCCAAAGTTTGCCTTAACTATAGCTGAAGCCGAACAAATGCGTATTCCCCAGACCAGAAAGGTCTTTTTCTGAAACTTCTGGGTGTACACACTCTCTCTCTCCCGCTCCCACACAAGTAGAGACACCTTTTGTCTCTACTGGTAAGGTACCTTCTTCAGTGAGCCACTGCCTTTGGCTCAGGAGCCATTCCACAGCTTATTAAGGAACAAGACCCCCCAGGAGCTGGTCCCAGACAAGGCCGGGCCCTGACACTCAGGGAAGAGCTCCTCGCCTTTGTAAGTCCTGGGCTCACAGGACAAAGTGAAGGGAGAACACTCACCGCTGATCTGCCTGTATCTCCACACCAAGAGGGCAGCCACCCAGAGGCTGAGGGACCCAGACAAAATGGCCAGAGGCTCCGGCCAGCGAGATGGACCTCCCTCCTCTCTCCCGTCTCCTTCTCTGAGGCGCAGGACAGCTGTTCACAGGAAACCTTAGCTGCCTTCTAAATTTAGCCTCTGGCCCCTCAGCCTGGCAGATCTCTGAGAGGAAGGCATGCAGGCTCAGGACTCAGACCCGAACGTGGGCCCCACTTAACTCTTTCCCTCCTGGCTGTTTCTTTGGAAACTGACCCTGAGCCGCAGAATTGGGAGAAGTTCATGCTTCACAGAGAGGCCTAAAGAATAGGTTTACTTTGGGCTCTCTCTCCATACCTCCCTGCCTGGGGCTGCCTATTCAGAGTGCTTCCAGAAGGTAATCTAAAGCCAAGGATCTAGAAGAATGAATTAAACTGTACTTTAACCCTCTGTCAGCATAGAGGGGTTTTGCGGAAATACCAGATATATAGAGTGGGGAGGATCCTCTGATAGATGTTGGGCGAGCACCATGGTGAGACTAAGGGGTAGTAACTCCCTGTGACCAGGACTCCATTTCTTTGGAGAGAGGTGACTCTGGATACTGAACTGGGCAGTTCTGTGCCTCTTCCACAACCCCTGTCCCACACTCATCCCATATCATCCTGGGTGATATAAACACCCCTTGAGCTTCATAAACTTCAAATGAGTTTATAATCCATCCTACTCCACTACACCAACTCCCATCAACATTACAATCAAAACAAAGCCCAATAACCCAAAGTTCATTTCCTCACCCCATACATTCTGTAATGACCCCATCCCTTCATCCATCCATCTGCCCATTTGTCTACCCATTCACAAATACATACTGATATCCCTATGCATCCAGCTCTGATGTGACCAAAGTTAGTAAGACACATAATTACATGCTTAAAATGGTGTTTCTTCCCAGCTAGGTGGAATAATGCCTGGGGCATAGTATCATTAACAACTGGCCAAACAAATGAATGACCTCATAGCTTATTAGAAGGAATGAGACAGAGACCAAAAATAGCTCAAGCACAAGGCAGAATGTAGTCAGTTAGTGTCCTAAGAGAGATCCAGAGTGCTGTGTGAGTTCAAAGGACGGAGAGAGCCCTTCTGACTGAAGAAGTCAGGAAAGGCCTCATGAAAGAACAGATAATACCTGAACTGGGCTTTAAAGCACATATTGGATTGCAACAGCAGATATGGTGAGGAGAGGATTTCCAGAGGGGGTGACGTGGAAAAAGTTTTAGGGTAGCAGAAATTAATTTCACATAGTGACTAGAGCTTTGAAGAAAGAAAACAAGGTTGTGTGCAGAGACTTGGCAAAGCTGAGATGGGAGCATCTTTGGAGAGAGTGGTTCAGGAAGGCATCTCTGGAGAAGCACATGGCACCACCATTGACCAGTTGCCAAACCACTGTCCTGGGCATCAACATAGGGGCTCAGTGAGCAGCTGCTGAATGGAAGAAGGACCACAGCCGAGTAACCATGGGGTTCAAGGTGCCTCCAGACTTCAAGGTTCCATGAAGATGAAAGGCTTCATGAAAGAACCTCAAGGCTTCATGAGGAGGGAGAGATGGAGAGGGGTGGGAATCAGGCAGGGGGCCAAAGAGTGGCATCAGGTGGACAGACCGCCAGCATGAGGAAGCAGAAGTGGGTGGGAGGTGAGAGAGGGAGAAGGGAGAGGGAATACACCTACAAGTGGCAGCGGATAAAGCAGGGACTACTCAGGAGGAGGCGTGACAGAGGGCCTCTGTTTTCTTTATAACCTTAATCCCCACCCTGAACTCACAGAGGGTGACATCAGGATCACTAGCAGAGTGGACTAAAAATCAGAAAACCACTTGCTAGCTATGTGACCGTAGGTAACCCATTTAACTTCTTTGAGATATAGATCCCTGTCTGTGACATAGAGAATCGAAGCACTCATTTCCGCACTGTGTTCTGACCACCCAGGCCAAGGTGGGTCCCCTTCCATGGCCAGCCTTATTACCTGTGTCATCTCCCAGGTCATGCTCCCCACAGCACTGGTGATCTTTAAGTGGGGTGACCAACTACCTCAGTTTCCCTAAGACAGAGGCATCCCTGGGACATAGGGCCTTCTGTTTTAACACTGGGGCAACTCCAGGCAAACAGATGAATCAGTCATGGTATTTCTGGCTGTCTTGTTTGACTGTTTCCTATTTTCCTCCTCAGTCAGATTAGCAGTTCTCTGGGGTAGAGACTTCTGGTCCTCCTCATGACTGTGTCTCTAGCATGCCGTGGGGTGGGGGAAATGAAAAGGAAGGGAAGCAGAGGAACAGATCACAGTATGTCGCGAAGTGTTTCGGCAATTGTGGCCAACACCCTTCTTTTATTGACTTTGAAAGCCTTCCTCTGAGATCACTTCCCTTTATATCACAAGGTGGCAACTTCCTGTCTCATACAGGTAAACAGGCATTATAGTGAGAAGCCCAGGACTTTGCCCACCTGCTAAATGGAGAGAAGGCAGGGGAAGGAACTGAGAAGGTGAAGAAGGTTCCTGTTGGGGCCTTTGGTGGAGTGGGCGGGGCTGGAGTCTAGTCCCACAGGTGAGCTCACCTGTCAGTCCAGCTGAGGGGTGGGGCGTGGGGGCCAGGCTGGGCAGAGGTAGACAGGAAGGGAGAAACTACAGGACTGACCGAAGGCCGGGCTGGGCCAGAGGCCGCTGCAGCTTTAACCAGGCAGCCCCGACTGATTCAAGACAGGAGCCCAGCAGTGCCTGGCTGGAGTTAGGGCAGAGAGGAAGCAAGACCATGGAGGGGAAGATACAGCCTGTGCTGTGGGTGCTTTGTGCAGGTGAGTGGTGCCCAGGGGTGGGCAAGATAGGGGCTGAGTGCTGGGGGTCTCCCAGACACCCCCAGGGAGGGCCTCGAATGACACAGTGTATTCCCTCTGGGCAGAATGACATGTTCTGTTGTTGAAACAGCAGGTTCCAGGCCAGAATCAGAATTTTTTTATTCTCACATTAGTAAATAAAATGTGAGCCCATTTCTGGAATGAAGAATTCATAAGGGTCTCAAAACTATATTTTCTGATTCCAAGTCAAATCATCAGATCAAATATATTAATAAAATCTGGAAATTAGAACAAAATATTTAAAATCAGTGTTTTTAAACCCCAGAAAGGCCAGGATGTGTGGATCCAGGATTTTTGTTCACTACCTGAGATTTTGGAGGAGGAAATGGCAACCCACTCCAGGAATCTTGTCTGGGAAATCCCATGGGCCAAGGAACCTGGCAGGCTACAGCCCAGGGGGTTCCGAGAGTCAGACACATCTTACCGATTAAACCACTAATACGTGAGATTTTAACCATTGCCTTAAAACCAGAGAAAGAGGCACTGGTGACAGCGGTAACATCTGTATCACATACATGGAAACTGACGCAGAGAGACACTACTGCTCACCCAGTATCATTTACAGGGCAAGAGAAGACTAAGCCCTTCAAAAAGCAACCAATTAGAAAGGCCCTTTCCAAGGGTCAAAGCTCTTTAGCTCTCTTCGTACTCTGGTCATTGAAAGCTCAGAACCTGGGGAAAACCCCACATAATAAAAAACAGACATTCATTAATATAATGGTAGACTCCAACTCGAGGGCTAAATAGCAAAGTCACTGTGTGAGGATCCATGGAGTGTCTAAGGGTTAGGATGGGGGTCTTGGCATTAGACTCCTGGGAACTGACACAAAGTAGAATGAGCAAGGAATCTGAGAGATAAGGGTTGGGGGAATTTTAGGAACCATGCTGAGAATCTCATCAGCTTGCAATGTATTTATTTATTTTAAAATTTGGCCATATTTTAAAACTAAAAATATTATTTTTCTTTGAATGAAAGATTCTTTAAATTCTGTAGTGTTTTACAATTGTCAAATATTTTACATACATGATTTTATATAATCCCACAATAACCCTTTTTTCTCCTACTCCTATCTTGCCCTTCCTCTTTTCCCTCTCCCCACTAGTTTGTTCTTTATATCCATGAGTCTGCTTCTTTTTCATTTTATTCATCTGTTTGTTGTATTTTTTAGATTCCACATGTTATATCATACAGTGTTCGTCTTTCTCTGTATTAGCTTGCAATTTAGAAATTATTGTGGCCTTCAGGGATCTAGCAAGACTAGGGTATGTTGTTGAATCCAAGTCAATGTGCCCCATGTACAATGAGGCTAAATAAACTGAAATACTGGAATGTGGAAGAGAAAGTTTTACTGCAAGGGCCATAATTGGAGAAGGGGTGGCTCATGCTCAAAAGACCTAAACTCCCCAATGGGTTTCAAGAAAGCATTTTTAAGGCCAGGTGAGGAAGGAGAGTCACGGATGTGTGATCCGCTTGTGCACAATTTTCTGTTTGGCTGATGGGGAGGTAACAGGGTGGTGTCACAGGGGTTAACATCATTCTCAGGCTCCAGTAGCTCTGGGTGCTGCATGCTCATGGTCGTCAAATACTTCCTTCCATTTGGTAGGGGTTTCAGAAACTCTAAAACAACTCAGGAAATGTGCCTCATGTAGTGCTGTCTAGGTTCTTCAGGGAGGAGGAGCTAAACATTCTGTGACTGCTATATGGCTAATTTAGTGTTTAAATTCTTACCAGTTTTCCTGGCCCACCTGCTACTTTTGCATTCACTCTTGATTCAGACTTTTAAGACTCAGGGTAGGCCTGGAAGACCACAGCTTTTCTACAAACAAGGGGCAGGCAGAGGACATGCAGAGAAGGATCTGTCCTGGGCGATCCCATAGGGTCTTGCACAGTTACAGGAGGAGGTGAAGAGTTCCGCCAGGAAAATTGGGAGCCCTAAAGCCTGGGAAGTGGAATGGAACAGGGTCTGATTTAGGGCTCACTTTTCCACTTCTAGAGGCAAGCTCCAAACCAGTTGGCCTGCCAGCCCAGGGTGGTTCTCCCAGGTGCCCAGGTTTCCCCAGGTTCCCCTTCTTTCCCCATCTCTCCAAACCCAATCTTGAAGTTGTTGGTTGCTCTGGAGGGTCTGGTCAAACTCGGAGGCCCTGCCAGAAGGCCCATCTGACTGGGGCAGAGGGGCCCTTGTCATCAGGCTAGAGGGCCTACTTGGTTCATTCTTTCATCCAAACAGCTCTTTACCAAGCACATAGTTTGTGCAGGAAACACAGGAGTGAGGGGCCTGGAATGAATTGCAGTCATCAGGGAATCTGTCTCAGCTATCACATCCAGACCCAAATGACGTGCTTCAAGTCTCGAGGGTAGGAAGCTGAGAGGAATTGACCATCCTTTCTGGGCTGGGCCAGCGACCTCTGATCCTCTTCTCCAGAGCCTAGAAGTCTCTCTCATGCCTTGCCTCCTCCCCGCCTCCTCCCCTACACACCCCTGCATTTGCTGGCTGCAACCCGAAAGCCATGCACAAATTAAAAAAAGGGATTTGGGCTTAGGGAAAAAATAACCCAAAACAAAACAGACTGAAAAGTGGGCCTTACTGTGAACAGCCTCGAGCAGTACATTTCACCTCTTCCTGTGAGAAGGCATGTGACCCCTGGGCGAACTCATCCAGTGGAACCAGTTCTTGGGATTGTGTTGAAACACACTGATAGAGTGTTCTGCCCGCATCCACTTCCCTCCGCCCCCCAAGTCTGGCAGCAGCGGCTCATCACCTTTGCCTCCATACTTCATACTAAGGGGAAGGGGCTGGAGCAGTGGAGCCATGCAAGCTGGGCTTGGTGGCCAGCTCCGGGTATATGTTTGCCAAGTGGAAATGTTTGTGGGTGAAATAGTCATTTCCATGTGTAAGTGAGCAATAAAGGCCTTCAAAAGTCAAACATAAAAGCTGTTGGGTGAGACTCCCTGCCACGGCTCAGAGAGGACACCGGAAGAGGAACAGGGAAATTAGGGAGGGCTTTCTGGAGGAGGTGGAGATTAAGCTGGATTCCAGAGGACCTACTAGCTTTCCCTGTTGTTCTGTTCTTCACCTGAACTTGCTCAGTAACCACTAAAATTTTGCTGATGTCTTCCGTAGCAGCATTAATGAAAACAGGCCCCAGGACTCATCAGATTTTGGGGAATCAGAATAAAATCACATTAGGTCATGTGAAAGGTCGAACAGAAGGTGGTGCATTCGAGAATTTAAAAACAGTACTTAAACCAACTAAAAGTCAATATGACAATTCCAAAAATGTCAGTGACATAATACCTCTCCCTGCCTGGCAGATGCTCCCACCCACTTCTCCTCTCATGTCACAGGCACTTGAGAAGGGGCAGGCCCTCTTCCTTAACTGACTTTAGCATGAGGCAAATTAGTTGCCTCAATAAATCTCAGTTTCCTAATCTGTAAAATGGAGAGGGCAACCTATACTGTATAAAAATGCACATTGTAACTCCCATTTGATTTTTAGGGATAGCAAATGAGGTTGTCAATGTAAAGACCCTGGATTCAGTGCCTGCCACATAATAAGCATTCAATAAATGCCCGTTATTATTATTGTTGTTGTTATTAGTATGGGCAAGTGTAAATTATAGGAAAGTAACTAGACTTTGATGATCACCTGGCTGATCACTCTGACCTGGCAGCTATCTGCCAAGAGAATGACAGTCACTGTGGATGAAGGATTTTGTCACCCCTCCCAAAGGCTGCTAGAGAAAACCTACCAACTTGTGTATAAGACCAGGCTCTTCCACTCTGGGAAGTTTTTCAGCCACCAGACTCCATGAAAGACTTGACATAGTAGAAGGTACAGCTGCAGGAAAAGACAGGCATAAAGAGGAGTCCACCAAGGGGAAAAAAGTCTCTGAGACTTTTTTGCCTGGAGTCACTAAAATCTTTGAAGACTTGATAAAAAACATAACCAAACAAAAAGCCCTACCTTCCTTGAACTAGAGGAAACCTCAAAGCTTAAATTAGAAAAGCAGAAAGTACTGCTTTTCACCAAGAAATAAGGGAATCTATCATCCCAAAATATTTAAGATGAGAAAATATTTTTTTTTCTTCTCCATCTAAAAAAAAAATTTCAATAAGCTTATGGATGATTCATCCATGATGGGTTTTTGTTGGGAACTATTAATAACAAATTTCCTATCTTTCTAAAGTTGATCATGCCATTTTAGAATCCTTCCCCAGGGGCCTTTGTTAGAGCTACAGTCCCCAGCAGGAGAATTTCCCTACATGACTTAGATTTGCCCACTCTGAAGTACCATGTTCCTGTTAGTCACACAGGCTTGGGAAGCTTCCTGAGACCTTCCTTGTCAGAGGGTGGCATATCTCAGCCTCGTGTCCCTTGCATCTCTGAGTCCACACAGTGACCTGGTCCAGGGGCCGAGGTTTACCAGGCTGCATCTCAAACATGTACAAAGACGAGACCAGATAAGAGAGTGGCCTTGGGCCCAGTTCATCTTGACCCCATGAGTGCATGCTGAGTAGCTTCAGTCCTGTCTGGCTCTTTGCAACCCCATAGACTGTAGCCTGCCAAGCTCCTCTGTCCCAGGGATTCCCGAGGCAAGAAAACTGGTGTGGTTTGCCATTTCCTCCTCCAGGGGATCTTTCCGACTCAGGGATCAAACCTGGGTCTCCTACATCTTCTGCACCGCAGGCAAATTCTAAGAGAGTGGCCTTGGGCCCAGTTAATCTGCACTCCAAGAGGGTGGCATTCAGACCAGAGCCAGTAGTGTGGGCCAGTAAGTGCACTGCAAGATGGCCAGGCTGGCCTTTCATCTCCGCCCTGGCTCTAAGCCCTGTTGCCACAGCAGACCCCAGGGTGTGACTCACACCTGGAGCCTGGGGAGGGCCTGCTGGTGCCTGAGCACAAGTCAGAAGCCAGTGCTCACAGGGAGGGCTCGTGTGCCTGGGGAATTACACTGTCTGCCTGTCAGAGACAAATCAGATTAAAATGCTCTGGTCCCAGCTCCAGCCTTGAAGTGGGAAGAATGCAACGAATGGTCACCCTAAGAGTGGTATGCCTGCAATGAGTGATGGTTTAGGGCAGTGGCTGCCACCCAGGCAGCCCATCAGTATCCCCTGGAGAGTAAAAGTACACCTGTCCAGGCTTGCCAGACCCTCTGAATCGGACTCTTGAGAGGCAGAATCTGGCCATCTCTTTGATTATGAAAATTTACCCAAGTGATTCTGATGTGAAAACCTCAGTTCAGAGTTGCCTACTGGACCTTGAGGAAAAATAGGTTTAATAAATAGCTGTTTCTGTGACTGGGGCTGATACTCTGCATGTGATTTGCAGCTCAACTTTGCAACATCTGGCTGCTTCCCTGAATTAATGCCCAGCCTCTAAATTGATGCCTTAACTTAGACTTTCATATGCATAGAAGTCATCTGGAGATCTTGTCAAAACATAGACTGATTCAGTAGGTCTAGGGAAGGGCCTGGGTATCCCAAGTGACGTTGCTGCTCCTCCAGGGACCATGGTTTGAGAAACAAGGCTCCAGGGAAGAACCGGTTCATGGGCACAGGTGTGATCTTCATCTTGCCTTTTTGCCCTCTAGGGCCCCCTTCCAGGGTCTTGGTAAGCAAGCAGCAGTGCTTACTGTGGTGCTGGCTAGCAGGGAGGAAGCCTGGGGGGAAGCGAGCCTGGCTCAGCATGTGCTTGTATTCCTGGCAAGGTCTAACCCTGATAATCCCTCCCTCCTTCCTAACACACTCTAGTCTGTCGGTCCCCCAAGGTACACCCATTCCTGGTTCTCCTCTGGCATTCCGGGGCTAACCCTTTCACATCTCCTTTGCAGCTTCATGCTTCTCGGCCTACCATGAAATGTTAGAATTCCCTCCACTTAGACACTCATCTACATCTGCATCTTTAGTTGACACCCATTCTGACTGGGCTTCCCTTGTGGCTCAGCTGGTAAAGAATCCGCCTGCACTGCGGGAGACCTGGGTTCAATCCCTGGGTTGCGAAGATCCCCTGGAGAAGGGAAAGGCTATCCACTTCAGTATTCTGGCCTGGAGAATTCCATGGACTGTGGAGTTGCAAAGAGTTGGACACAACTGAGAGACTTTCATTCACTCACTCATTCTGATTGACCCACATTTGACCCCATTTTTGTCTTCAAACTCAATCTCTCTCTTGAGCCTTAGACCCATAAATCCAAAAGTATGCGTGACTTTTCAATTTAGATATCTCAGAATCAGTTCAAACTCCCAAGTTGTAAACCAAACTCACAATCTTCGTCTCCGCATCTGGGCCTTTTTCAGTGATCTCTACATTAGTAAATGACACCCAATCCCTCCAGGAATGAAAGCCAGAAAAATAGGAGTCATCTGTTACTGTTTTCTATTGCTATGTAATTATCTATTCCAAAACTTAGTAGTAACTTAAAATGATAATAATAAGCATTTATTTTGCTCACAAATCTGCAACTTGGATGGGGCTTGGCAGGGACAGCTTGTCCCTGCTCCATGCGGTGTCAGCTGGGATGACTTGATTGGGGTTGGAAGACCCAATTCCAAGACTCTGGCTCACTTGCTGCAAGTAGTTGCTAACTCTGATTCCTCTTTTTGTGAACTTCTCCACAGGGGAGCTTGGGCTTCCTCACAGCATGGTGGCTAGATTATAAGCGTGAACATCTAAAGAGATATAAGGCGGAAGCTGCCAATATCTTAAAGTCTGGGCCCAGATATTGACCCCGCATCTTTTACCATACTTCCACCATATTCTATTGATCAAGCAATCACAGAACCTAGGTTCAAGGGAGGGGACATGAGTCCTTTTGATGAGAGGAGTTCCAAAGTATTTTGGGACCATATTTTAAAACCACCATATCACCCTTGACAGCTTCTTCTCCTTCAGCTACAAATTTAAGTCATCACTATGTCCTGATGATTTTAGCTCTCCAGTATCTCTTAAATCTGTTCATCTTTCTCTATTTCCTCTGACATCTCTCTGAAGTAAGCTCCCTCTCCTAAGCTACTTACATAGTCTCCAACTGGGCTTGTGAGCTTATTTTGCCCCTTCTATCGGCTGTCCACCCTGAAGCCAAAATGATCTGTTAAAATAACATTATGACCATGATACTGCCCCTACTAGGAGCTATTCAGTAATTGCCCATTACTATTAGGATAAGTTTCCTCATATTGTGAGGATAGTTTTTCCTAACTCTTATTTAGACTCTGTAAACCACTGGGACATTCTTCCAACTTACAATATTTCAGCACCTAGAATGTCTCTACACTTTTGATATTACAAAAATGTTTGTCACATTACATCTTGCACTTCTTGGTCTGGAAAAATATTATCATCAGACTTCTTTGTAGGGTCAGTACCTTCCTTCTTTCTGACTAACCTTTAAGTATCACAAGTTCTTTCTCTTCATAAAGCCTTTCCAGGTAACTGTAAGCCACATTGTTTTTTTCCCGATTTGACTTTGAGGTCTCAATCACTTTTTTTTTTTCCCATCTGATTTACTGCCATTTAACCTTTCATCCGTTTTGGCACCTGTTTGCCTAAGCAGCATGGGGACAAGAACTACTGCTTTTATGTATATTTACATATACATTTTTTTCTCTGTATCATAGTTTCCAGAACAAGTGCTCACAATCTATTTGTGAACAATATATTTTGGTTTTCTAGGATCAAGTTATAGTTTTCTGGTCCTCTTTTTTTCTCCAAATCTTTTTATTGGCTCTCTCCTCAAATATAAAACTCCCTTTAATCCAGCTAGGGTATCCATCTTACCAAGCATTCTCAGATATTATTATTGACCTTTAAATTATGAGATTCTACCATGTGTGCTAAACATAAACAGCTAGATTCTTGTTCTTGATGATTGATTTTGAGGCTGTTCTGCCTACTTATCTCCTTTATAATTTTTCTTTTTGTTCCTTCCAAATCTAAGTTAACTTTCTATCTGGGCAACTTTGGCTAAGAAGCCAAACTAGGCTTCTTTCCAACCAGCACTGACCTCTAACCAGCCCCACTGCCTCCACCGGTGCCCATTTCTAAGCCCTCTTTTCTTAGATGGCCCCCAGAAAGCCTAGGGTAGGCCATGCAAGCTCCACTCCAGCAAGGCTACTAGCATCCTGCGGGCCAGACATTGCTGCTGTTGTTGTTCAGTCGTCCAGTCATGTCTGACTCTTTGTGATCCTATGGGCTGCAGCATGCCAGGCCTCCCTGTCCCTCACTACCTCCCAGAGTTTGCCCAAGTTCATGTTCATGGCATCAGTGATGCCGTCCATCCTCTGATGCCCTCTTCTCCTTCTGCCTTCCATCTTTCCCAGGGCCTTTTCTAATGAATCATCTGTTTGCATCAGATGACCAAAATACTTGAACTTCAGCTTTAGCATCAGTCCTTCCAGTGAATATTCAGGGTTGATCTCCCTGAAGATTGACTGGGGGCCAGAGGAGGATGGGCTAAAAGAAGATGGACCTGAGGAGTTGGCACAGAGGAGTGAGAAGGGCCAGAGAAAGGAGTCCAAAGACAGTGGCGACCACGAGGCCCATGGCTGAGCCCCTAGCGCCACGCTCTGACCAGAGCCAAGACTGCTGAGCACGGGAAGTGGGGCCTTACCTTCAGCATCAGGACCTGGAAGTGAGCTTTGCTGTGACACAGATGTGGGGCGAGGGGCACTGAAGAACAAGTGTGTTTGGACCGTGCACTTGGATTTGCCTCCTTCATTTCCAATTTGGAAGTATCTTACAAACTATGCTGATGTCCCAAACAAGCAGTTATTCACTGCTTGTCCCTTTATGCTCTCCACCAGGTTCCTTGTGTTGAAATCAATCATCATACTCAATTTGTGAGAACAAAAATCATATCGAGCAGGATATTGTCAACCAAACCAGGAAACTTTGATAAGAGACAGTGGCTGAGAGCATAGCAGTGCCCTCCTTGTGATGAAGACTGGGATAAAGATTTGTCGCAGCAGATCCTGTTTGTCTGGGGCACAGCCAGCTAATACAGTAACACAGCCCTGCAAGCAATTTAGGTACGAAATGTAAGCTTAATCTGGCTTCACACACCCATGTTCTCAAGTCTCTGCCCTATGTTCTGTCCTGGAAATGCACAGTAACAAATATCTATCTCATCAAACGCCAGACCCTAGAGGACTCTTGCTTCTTCCTGCTATCAGTAGGTTCTTCATTTTTCTCCTAATTTAATTATCTAAAGATAAACATCAGTGATTTTCAAACTGACAAGTGCTCACTCATTCAATGCAAGAAAGAACCCTCATACTCAAAAGAACTGTTTCAAATAGATGTAGATAGTGAAAGAAAAAAAAAAACACAAAAACCCTCAATTGCTATCATGGTCTGTTAGACTTGGGCCCATCCCACATTTCTGACCACGCTGGGGGAGGTGTAACTTTGGAATTGCTTTCTAGGAGAGTCCTGAAGGGTGAAGTTTGGCAAATAGCAAGAATTGTTCTAAAATGCCCTGAGGGCACAAGTATGAAGTTTGTACTTGGCCTCTGTTTATCTGGAATCATCACAGGAGGCTAAAGGAATCACACTCTCCGCGCCCCCTCCTCCCACCGCCCACCCATTGCTGCACATCGGCTTGAGTTTCTGGAACATGGCCCACCTTCTCCCGTGCCCTGACCTCTGTACATGCTCTCCTCTCCTCCTCTCACCTCTCCCCCTCTTTTATTGTGGCTCCCTCCTGCCCATCCTCCAACGTCAGCTCCTCAGGACAACCTCTCCTCATCCCCACATCCTCTATTGCATCCTGTCGTTGACTGTGTACCACTGGTTACCATGATGGGCTTACACTTATCTCTGTGATTGTTCATTATTATCGTTTGACTCACACAGAGGATCGGACACCACGAAAGCGGGAACTGTGTCTGTCTCTGCTTGCCATCTTCCCCCAGAGTCCAGCAGACACCTTGGAACACAGGTGTCCAGCAGCCATTTGCTGAGTGGGTGTCCGTGAATGAGCACCCACCCCTTTGAACCTCAGCAGGCAGCGAGCTGGTTTGCTCTGTTTGTTGCCTTGTCTTTCTTCCTTTGCCTTTACACCATCCTTCTCTCCAAGCCTCAGTTTCCTAATTGCATTTGTTTTTTTTAATCAACATTTATCCATCCTGTGTCCCCTTTCTAGGGATGGACGGGTGAGAGGGAATACGTTAAGGAAATGTACTTGCCCTGCGGGTTAAAGGAAGCGAGTCACTCACTGTGTCTGCCCTCCCTCCCAGGCAGCACTTGCGTTCCTGGGAAGATCCCCTGGAGCAGGAAATGGCAACCTGCTCCAGTATTCTTGCCTGGATGATCCCATGGACAGAGGAGCCTGGCGGGCTCCATGGAGGCGCAGAGTCGGACATGACCAAGTGACGAAGCGCGCGCGCACACACACACACACACACACACAGCGCCTTCGCTCAATGGTGGGAATTTTAGTGTTGAGACAGCCAGTGGAGAACCTATTTGACTTGGAGGTAAGGTTCAGTTGCTCCTTAAACCACTCCACCTTGGCAGCACTCAGGTTTGTTCCCATATCCCTAAGCCCTGACTGCTGAGCTTGTCTCTGTTCCCAGAGCACCCTGTCCCCGGAGCACCCTCTCTGCCCAGGGCACCAACTGTCACTCTAGGAACCCGCCTCCTTCCTGGGGCTCCTTCCTCTCCTGCCAGTCAGTGACCTTTGGGCTGCTTCCTTGTTCTCTGCCCTGGTGAGTCAGGGATGCCATAAACACCTGGCATAGGCAGAACATGGTGACAGACAGACACTCCCACGCTGCGAGACAGCACGGAGGAGGAGGGCAGAGCCCCGATTCGGAACTCACTTCTCCGCTCCTGCCCACCGGCTGATCTCTTTCTGCACACATGGGCACAGGTCCCTCTTGCCATGGGCAAGGCTAGTCCTCCACCTGTGCCCATACCCACCCAGGCAGGGGTCATGCTCCATCCAGCTTCTCCTCCTTTTTTGTTTTTATGGAGCCACTTCTTTTCTAGGAGCTCCATCCCTGTAACCTAGGAGCCTGCTCAAGTCTCTCCATCCTCCATTCCAGAGGGGGTGAAAGAGACCTTCTCAAGGTCTTTAATAGCCTTCTGGCTCCAGCTTTCCCATTTCTCTGTGTTAGGCAAGCTCCCTGACAAGACAGTCTGTCTGTCCCCACTTCTCTACTTCCTTATTTCCTACTTGACTTGTAGAAATGTAACTCAGTTTAATGGTTACAAGAGTGCCACATGTCTGCTGCAGAATGTTTGGAAAATAAAAATACACAAAGAAGAAATCCAGAATCCAGAGATAACTGCTATTAATTCTATACTTTGATATATTTTCTTCTAACATTTACTTTCTTTCTGTGACTCTGTGGAAGTGGGATACTGTTATATGCACAGTTATGCACCCTGCTTTACTCTCTTATATACACAAGTTCAACAATGTGAACAGAGTCCCTTGGGGGCTCTTTCACGTCCCACCATCTCAGTATGGCTTTCCATTAAAATCCTTCTTCTGGATCCAAACGCAGTCCCTCCTCTCTCTCCCTACCTCCATCCCTTCACACTTCACTCATTAACACTTGTACTGAACACTTAATTAGGCTTTGTTAGGATGCTGGCTGACAGGGACTGCTTCCTGGGCAGAGAATACAAACCACTGGCCAAACAAGGTCTTATTAGCACACAGCTCTGTGTAGACACCTTGGGGGTGGGAACTGGCAAGTGATGAGTACAAGAGAAGTCTGAGACACAGACCCTGCTAGAAGGAGCTGCCATCTGGTGAGGGGAGGCAGCCTGCACACAGACCCACGTTGACATGATAATAATGTGTGCATGGGACACAAGCTCCCTGGAGCAGTTCAACAAAGCCAGTAAGGGCTGAGATGGTCCTGGTGGATTCCCCAAGAAGGTGGGACATGAACATGCCTCTGATCGCTTTCCTAGTGCCTTGCACTAAATTAGGGCCTTAGGAAAAATTCATTAAATTGATCGGAATGTATAGATTCCTAAAGATCTTTGTTGAAAAAAGACTTCCACAAATGTCCATTGAGTTCGAACCCGTCCTCCCCACCTCTCCATCTCTCCTTCCCCAGCTGTCATTCTGAGAGCCTGCAGGGGTCATTTCCACCTTGGGGGACAGGACAAGCCAACATGCACGTGCACATATGAGCTGCACCCCTCGCCCTAGAGACCAGCACCTTCTCACTGTAAGAGCTCTATCTGTCTAGTCCTAGGGCACAATGGGTCCCTTCTGGCCTCCAGCACCTCCTCCCTAACTAAGACTGTGGTTTCTCTGTGCAAATGGATTTTCCTAAGTGGAGGCATTACTGCCAGTTTCCCAAGGGTTCCCATAATGTGCTGTCTTTGCCTCAAGCAGCCAGTTCCATCAAGCATTTCATTAGCCTCCTTGGATGTATTGCTTTCTAGTTAGCTCTCAAGAGACAGTTTATTATCTTCTTAACAAACCTTAATTATTTACAAGCAATTCTGTAGGCTTCAAGCTGGGTCTTCACACCCCAGTCACTTAGGGAGTTTCAATGACCTTTACCATTTCCACCTGGGGCCACCTGCAGACTTGGTGTCCCCTCTCTGAGGCTCCTTTGGTTATTTATTTGATTTTTTTTTTTTTTTTTTTACATTTTCTAGCAACTAAGTTTCTCTGGTTGTAAATCCTACCCATCTTTTAAACTTAAATTCTCTGTAACTCATTTATTTTGCTGGCAAAGGGCACTTAATTGAGCATCTCCTATGTATTAATTAGGCCCTTTATTGAGCCCTGAGGGTATGAAAATTAAAGAAGCACAGAGTAGCAGAGAAGACAGGGCAATACAGAATATGGACACAGTTCTTGCTTATGTGCCAGAGTAAAGGTTGTGCATGCTAAGTACCTTGTCATCCAACCCTCACAACCTTGAGTTAGGTAGCATAATTAACCTCATTTTATAGTCAAGGAAACTGAGGTACAGAGGAGTTAATTAAGTTGTGCAAGGATGCACTGCTAGGGAAACTAAGGATGAGGGTGCAGCCTGGGCAGTTTGGCTCTAGCAGTTGTGCTTTTGGCCACTCTGCCACGTTGTGTGATAAACTTTCTTGAGCGAGTACTGGGATGAAGGCACTCATGGGGCACAAAATTCTGAGATTTTGATTTCTTCTTTGCAGGTGAAAGCACCTACTCTTCCTAATTTGTATACCCTTGGGAAGGTTAACACATCACCGAACTATCAGTTTTTAACACCTTATGGTGAATTAGCTTAGACAGATGATCTTCATCAATACCAGAAGAGCCCAGCCTTGGGAAAAAAAGAAAGGAGAGCAGGAGGGAGGAGGAGAGAAAGAACGCTTCTGGAGTAGGAGAGACACAGCTGTTAGCAGCAACAGGATGTGAGAGTGGCAACTACTGGGGAGAGGCTAGGTTCTGGGCAGCTGGAAAGAAGATACCCAATGTGGGCCTATACAAAAAGTAGAAAGGGAGGTTGTTGGGAGTCTCTAGAAACCAACTTCTCCACTTCCTAGTGTTCTGATTATAGATTAGATATCCTCAGCTGGTGCTTTTCCCTCATCCACTGGGTAGGATGCAAAGATTCCATAGAATGTGGGTCACAGAGCTAATAAACAGCAAGCCTATGGGAAGAGGTGAAAGGAACTGAGCTTATTACAGTTTATTACGGAACCAGGAATGAGAAAAAGCTGGTGATTACAAACATCAGAATACTCTGAGTTTATGATGGGAAGTTATTAAGAAGTTAAGCCAGAGGTCTTTGTTGCCAGTAACGTCAGAACAAGAGGATACTGACTGAATCAGTGAGAAGGATTTAGATTAGCTATGGAGGATTCCCAGTGATGGCTGTTGGCATGAAGTTCTTAAACATAGGATAAATTCTCATCTAGGATTATGGAAAATGTAAGTGTGCCTTAGGGCACAGGATTGGCCTTTAAAAATCCTTCTCAGGTTTACAAATAGCACTTAAATAGCACTCTATATTTGTTCAAGATATTTTCCCTTTCTTTATGAGTTCTTCCTCACCCATTCATTTCAATCTCTTCTCTCACAAACTAACATAAAATGACTGTAACTCGGTGTTATTATGATCTTTAAAAGTGGTCTATTCTTTTTAAATTAATTAACTTGTTTATTTTTCGCTGCACTGAGTCAGTTGCTGCTCTTGGCCTCCTCTTTAGCTGCGGCACGTGGGCTTCTCACTGTGGCGGCTTCTCTAATTGCAGAGCATGGGTTCTAGGGGCACAGGCTTAGTTGCCCCGCCATATGTGGACTCTTCTTGGACCAGGGATTGAACCCATGTCCCCTGCGTTGACAGGCAGATTCTTAACCATTGGACCACCAGGGAAGTCCCTTGATCTATTCTTTAGTTATAGTCATTAGTAATTATTGTCTATTTATGATAGTTCACCCATGGTGATGGTGATGGTTTCTCTTGTGATTAAGTTCTAATTAAGGATGCACCTCAACAAAAGACTATGAGATGAGAAAGTAAAGTTATTCAATGTTTGTATATATATATATATATACATATATATATATATATATGTATATATATTGAACACATATATATAATGTAACTGTCATATATTAAGCACTGATTATGGGTCAAGAATCTTTCTAAACAAAGTAGACATTTCATGTTATTTAATTTTCAAACAACCCATTTTTTTAAGCAAGGACTCTGGCACAGAGAGCTTAAGTCACTCAAGGCTATATATACATTTAGTAGATAAAGGAACTGGAATTCCAAAGAGGCATTCTAGCTCTGAAGCCTGTGCATTTAAACTCAGTGCCATGCTCCTTCCTGAAATGGCCACAGAGAGGCCGTGTATTAAATGCAGACTGGTTAGGAGGGGTCCAGATGGCTACATAGAAAGACCCTGAGCTCACCTCCTCTTACAGTCACACCGAATCTACACCTACATATAGGGCACTTCTTCCTAAGGAAGATCTGAGGGCTGATCAAACAGTTACTACATACAGAAGGACAACATAGAAACGAGTAGGAAACACAGAGATGTTGAATCCATGTGAACCCAACCCCTAACACAGAAACCAACAAGGAGGGTTATTGCTGATGGGCCCAAGTATGGACTTGCCCACCTGAGAAACAGCATAAAAATCAGCAGTTTGAAGGGCACCCAGACTATATGGGAAGGAAACCCACTTACTAGAGCTTCAGCCAAATGGGCATCACTCACACTATAGTCACAGGCCCACTCAGATTCATGGCGAGGGGATGCAGACCCCAGGTCTTGATGGAGGAGAGTCAGTGTCACATGGTAAGAATGTATGTGATGAGAGATGCTGGTGTGACCACACTTTCTCTCACCATTTTTTTTTTCTGATAAACTTATGCAGAATAAATGCCCCTGGGAGTACCCTCTCTCTCTTTACCTTGACTTAATCTTATTCAACAAATTTACCATATATAAGTGCTCCATAAATATGTATTAAATACTAACTGAATTATCATTACAACAAAAGAAGATGGGGGGAAATATTTATTGAGTACGTTCTATGTGCCAGGCATCAAGCAATGCATTTATATGTTACCTCATTTAATTCTCCAAACAGTTCTGAAAAGTATCAGTGTTCCTTTTTCTGGATGAGAACTGAGGCTAAGAAAAGTTTACACAATGCCTAAGGGGAGGGATGGGGCTGAGGCTCAAAGCCAGGCTTTTGCCCACCACACAAGCTGCTTAACTTTATTGAGATGCTGCAGAATGGAGACAGGGTGAACCAAGGTGTACATGTTTGTCTTCACCCGAGGCTTGGAGGAGAATAGCTGGTGTGCCATGGCCAAGATCACAGTTGTAGTGTGTTGAGCTGTGGTTGGAGGAGATCCAGTGGACAATGAATGGGTATGCCATGTCCTTTACTTCCTGCTTTCTTTCCAGTCTGGATGACTGTCCATGCCATCTCTGTGGAAACCCCAAAGGATGTTCTTCGGGCTGCTAGGGGGAAAAATGCTACTCTTCCGTGCTCCTACCAAACTTCCTCCCCCAACCGAGACGGGTTTATCCAGTGGGACAAGCTTCTAAGGAGTCATACGGTAAGGATTCTTAAAACGTTGGGAGCATGCATATAGGACTGAGTATGACCTGACCATAAAGCAGCAGTCCCCAACCTTTTTGGCACCAGGGACCTGTTTTGTGAAAGACAGTTTTTCCGGGCACTGGGGGGGGGGGGGGGGGTGGGGGTGGGTGGGGGGGGTGGGAGGTGGTTTGGGGATGATTCAAGCACATTACGTTTATTGTGCACTTTATTTCCATTATTATTAAATTGTGATATACAATGAAATAATTATGCAACTCATCATAATACAGAATCAGTGGAAGCCCTGAGCTTATTTTCCAGAAACTGATCTGACAAGAGGCAGAGCTCGGGTGGTGATGTGAGTAATGGGGAGCAGCTGTAAATACAGATGAAGCTTCATTCATGTGCCTGCCACCCATCTCCTGCTGTGTGGCCTGGTTCCTCACAGGCCAAGCACCAGTGCCAGTCCATGACCTGGAGGCTGGGGACTCCTGTCTTAGAGGACAAGCGCTACAAAAACCTTTAAATGCATGTTAGATAGACGAAACCTAGTGAACACCCAGGCTGGGCTGGGTGGGGAAGGAGCAGTGAGTGTTGGACCCAGGGAGGGCTGTACTGTGCCATCTCTAGTTTGGAAGAGTTACCTTCCCTCAAACATCTTTCTGTTGTCCAGTCTCAAGTGACCTTTACTGTATCATTTGAGTCAGTCTTTACTTTTGATTAACACAGAGCTCTCCCTGAGACCAAATTTTGTTGTAGCTTTTTTTTTTTTTCTTCCTGCTTGAGTTCTTTCAGGGAGTATGGGGAAATTTTATTTTCTATTTTGGAATAGATAGTAATCCTATGGTTCAAAAATTAAAACATAATGAAGAAGTACATTGAGAAGTCTCATTCCCATCCTTGCCAATCTTGTCCTATCCCTGCCCCAGTTTCCATACCCTAATCCCTTTAGGTCCCCTTTCTCCCAGACAAGGCTAATTTTCACTGGTACTGGTTCTTTGGGGGCAGCATTTACACTAATTTATAGGTATTTCTGCCACAATTATTCAGTACTGTGAATACCACTTTTGGCTAAGATATGGTTTCTTGTGTTACCTTCCAATGGTTCTTTATGCCAGTTCAGAAAATGTATATATTCATACACATGAAAATACATCTGCTTTCCACCCTAGAATCCCAGTCCCCAATTCCCCTCACTAGAGGTGTGTATGAGTGTGTGAGTGTGTGTGCTTAGCAGTGTCCAACTCTTTGCAAGCCTGGCAGGCTCCTTGTCCATGGAATTTTCCAGGCAAGGATGTTGAAGTGGGTTGCCATTTCCTACTTCAGTGGATCTTCCCAACCCAGGGATCAAACCTGGTCTCATATCTTCTGCATTATCAGGTGGATTCTTTACCGCTGCACTACCAGGGAAGCCCACTAGAGGCAACTACTATTACCGGATTTTGGGGTGGCCTTCGATAGATGCATCATATGTAAACATAGGCATATATTTACATATATGAATATGTAAGTTTCTATAAACTTCATGCACACTGTTCTCCACTTGGCTTTTTTCCTCTTAATATACTTTGGAGCTCTTTCCATGTGTCAGTGTATTTATATTTACCTTATTTTTTAAAAAATTCACATTATGTATTTCATTTTATTAATGCTCTATATGTACCAATGATGGACATTTGTTTTACTCCCTATATTTTGCTACTACAAAAAATATTGCAATAAATATCCATATATGCATGTCTCTAGGTATATATTTATAGCTACTATTGTAATTGTTTATAAATATGTACTCATATGTAAGATAAATTATTTTAAAATGGAACTTTGGGGTCAAAGGCTATGTGAATTTAAAATTTTGATAAATGTCAAGTTGCCTTCTTTGTATGTCAGACCAATTTTCAGGTTCACCAACAACAGTGCAGGCACTTATTTCTCTAATTCAGACTATTCTCAAACTATCTGATATTTGTGAATTTGATGAGTGGAAAAATATCTTATTATTGATCAAATTTACATTTCTTTAACTGTAAGCAGAGGAACATCTATTCATAAGTTTTTTGGGTTTAATTTTTTTTTTTTTTTTTTTGCTGCACCAAGTGGCATATGGGATCTTAGTTCCCTAATCAGGGATCAAACCCTCACCCCCTGCAGTGGAAATGCAGTCTTAACCACTGACCACCAGGGAAGGCCCTATTCATAAATTTTAAAGTTACTTCTACTTTTAAAATGCAAACATGCCTGGCATTAGATTCCCAGCTATTCAGAGAGAAAGCATTAAGCTTTTCCCTGACAGAGAAGAAGGGATGACCCAAGACACCCAAGTCCTAGAGCAGCAGGGCTGAGGAGAAAGGAGAGTAATTCTTGGCCTGAGGCACCTTACTGTCTGTTGCCCAAGGGACCCTGATGGGCCAGAGTACCTGTCCTATCTGTTTCAAGAATCCCAGGAACAAACCTGCAGAAGTCAGCTGCTGCCGTTAGCTTGCAGAAACTGAAGACATGTTCTCTCAGCAAACCAGATGTTAGGTCTCTGCCAGGCACCTAACAAAGATAAATTTATCTCTGTTGAGATAAATACTAAAGATCTTATGTTGACTAATTCCTTACTTCCTAAAGGATTTGGGGCAATCACATTGAGAGCAAGTAAGTTCAGTTCAGTTCAGTTGCTCAGTCGTGTCCAACTCTTTGTGACCCCATGGACTGCAGCACACCAGGCTTCCCTGTCCATCACCAACTCCCGGAGTTTGCTCAAACTCATGTCCATCGAGTTGGTGATGCCATCCAACCATCTCATCCTCTGTCATCCCCTTCTCCTCCTGCCTTCAATCTTTCCCAGCATCAGGGTCTTTTCTAATGAGTCAGTTCTTCTCATCAGGTGGCCAAAGTATTGGAGCTTCAGCATCAGTCCTTCCAATGAATACCCAGGACTGATCTCATTTACGATGGACTGGTTGGATCTCCTTGCAGTCCAAGGGACTCTCAAGTCTTCTCCAACAAAACAAAAGCATCAACTCTTCAGCACTCAGCTTTCTTTATGGTTCACCTATCACATCCATACATGACCACTGGAAAAACCATAGCTTTGACTAGATGGACATTTGTAGGCAAAGTAATGTCTCTGCTTTTTAATATACTGTCTAGGTGTGAGACTACTCTGTTCTACCACAGCCCTATTTTTAATTTTAATCTGCTGTTACTTGAGAGCAAGTAAGGGTGCAGAGAAAAGGGTTACATCTATGCCCTCAAGCAGTATTGGACAGGTACTAGCAAGAGTGGGAGATGACATGGGGGAGAGTCAAGGAACGGGAAGCCTTAGGGTAGCTGTAACTAGTAGGTCAGAAAAAAAGTTGAACTGAGAAAGGCCAACATCCATACACTCATCCACAGCTCAAGACAGGTCCTCATCTCCTGCTTTCTTGTTCCTCCCTTCCTCAGCCAAGCTTCCTGAGAGTCATCTGTTCCTACCAGAGCTGTGGCATGTAACCAGGTGAATTATGCATCTGGGTACCCAGCCCGGGGGACCTGATCACCATTAGCTTGGCACATGTGTGTCTGTTCAACAACTGGAGTATCTTTTCCTGACTTGCATAAAGAGTACGTGCAGACCGCAGACCTGACCCTATGTCTTCACACTCTTTTCTCTACCCAGCATGGTCTGCCTTCCTCCTCTAACACTCCACCATAATTACCAGCAACTTCTCTTTTGTTAAATTTAATGTACTGATTCTGTCCTCATCTTATTTCATTTCTCCCTAGCTTTTCTTTATCAACCACTTCCCATCTTGGAATCTCCCTCTCTTGGCTTTCTGATAGTCTTATCTTGGCTTCCCCTCTTATCTCTCTGACCTCTCCCTGACTTTCTCAATTAAGTAGCTTATGGGCTTGCCATTTCTCTACTTGTTTACCTGAGGTGACTTCATTAAGCCCCTGGCTCAATGCCATTTGCTTTTCATATATTATCTACTTTAATCCTCACAAAAATCCTATGATACAAGTGTTATTATCATTATCTCCACTTTGTAGAAGAAGAAATAGACTCATAAAGAAGTCAAATATTTTGCTCAATTCAGTTAAGTTCAGTTGCTCAGTTGTGTCTGACTCTTTGCATGCCAGGCTTCCCTGTCCATCACCAACTCCTGGAGCTTGTTCAAACTCATGTTCATTGAGTCAGTGATGCCATCCAACCATCTCATCCTCTGTCGTCCCCTTCTCCTCCCACCTTCAATTTTTTCCAGCATCAGGGTCTTTTCAAATAAGTCAGCTCTTCGCATCAGGTAGCCAAAGTATTGGAATTTCAGCTTCAACATCAGTCCTTCCAATGAATATTCAGGACTTCAGAACATTTCCTTTAGGATTGACTAGTTGGCTCTCCCTGCAGTCCAAGGGACTCTCAAGAGTCTTCTCCAACACCACAGTTCAAAAGCATCAATTCTTTGGCAATCAACTTTCTTTATAGTCCAACTCTCACATCCATACATGACTACTAGAAAAACCATAGCTTTGACTAGACAGACCTTTGTCAGCAAAATAATGTCTCTGTTTTTTAATATGCTGTCTAGGTTGGTCATAGCTTTTCTTCCAAGGAGCAAGTGTCTTTTAATTTCATGGCTGCAGTCACCATCTGCAGTGATTTTGGAGCCCCCCAAAATAAAGTCTCTCACTGTTTCCATTGTTTCCCCATCTATTTGCCATGAAGTGATGGGACCGGATGCCATGATCTTAGTTTTCTGAATGTTCAGTTTTAAGCTGACTTTTTCACTCTCTTCTTACACTTTCGTCAAGAGGCTTTTTAGTTCCCCTTTACTTTTTGCTTAAGGGTGGTGTCATCTGCATATCTGAGGTTATTGATATCTCTTCTGGCAATCTTGATTCCAGCTTGTGCTTCATCTAGTTCAATATCTCGCATGATATACTTTGCATATAAGCTAAATAAGCAGGGTGACAATATACAGCCTTGACGTACTCCTTTCCCGATTTGTGAGCCAGTCTGTTATTCCATGTCCAGTACTAACTGTTGCTTCTTGACCTGCATACAGATTTCTCAGGAGTCAGGTAAGGTGGCCTGGTATTCCCATCTCTTGAAAAATTTCCCACACTTTGTTGTGATCCACACAGTCAAAGGCTTTAGTGTAGTCAATAAAGCAGAAGTAGATGTTTTTCTGGAATTCTCTTGCTTTTTCTATGATCCAACAGATGTTGGCAATTTGATCTCTGGTTTCTCTGCCTTTTCTAAATCCATCTTGAACATCTGGAAGTTTACAGTTCATGTACTATTGAAGCCTGACTTGGAGAATTTTGAGCATTACTTTGCTACCGTGTGAGATGAGTGCAATTGTGCGGTACTTTGAACATTCTTTGGCATTGCCTTTCTTTGGGATTGAAATGAAAACTGACCTTTTCCAGTCCTGTGGCCATTGCCGAGTTTTCCAAATTTGCTGGCATATTGAGTGCAGCATTTTAACAGCAGCATCTTCTAGGATTTGAAATAGCTCAACTGGAATTCTATCACCTCCACTAGCTTTGTTTGTAGTGATGCTTCCTAAGGTCCATTTGACTTTGCATTCCAAGATGTCTGGCTCTAGGTGAGTGATCACACCATCATGGTTATCTGGGTCATGAAGATCTTTTTTGTATAGTTCTTCTGTGTATTCTTGCCACCTCTTCTTAATATCTTCTGCTTCTGTTAGGTCCATACCATTTCTGTCCTTTATTGTGCCCATATTTGCATGAAATGTTCCCTTGGTCTCCCTAATTTTCTTTTTTTTTTTTTCCCGAATTTTCTTGAAGATATCACTAGTCTTTCCCATTCTGTTGTTTTCCTCTAATATTTTGCTCAAGATCATACAACTACTATGTGGCAGAGCTGGGATTTGAATTGAGGCAGTCTGGTTCAAAAGTAGTGATCTTAGCTAGTACCATGTTTTATTTGATAAATGATGAGTACATTGATGAATAAACAAATTCCAAAGGTAAGAGTTAAATAAATAAAGGGGGTTGCAAGCCATGGATGACTGCCCAACACAATGCTTGAACATCTTATATACTCAATAAATATTGGATGACTGAAGCTTTGAAAGCAGACAATGAACTAAAATGGAGTAAGTAAGAGGTGCCATAAGTTACAAGAGGTGAAAGCCTCTGATGTGAAGTGCCTACCTGCCCCAGGTTTTAGTACTATAGATCATAAGAGGAATCCATGAATGGGCCCCATATGTAGAGCTCTTTGTTCTGCAAGGTCAGCTTGTCAGTACATCTGGGCCTGGGGACAGTGGGTGAGGGTAGATGGGACAGGCTGCAGCATCGTGCCAGGGCCTTAGGCTGAAGACCAAGTGGTATTTCTTTTTCCTTCCAGGAAGGGGTGCTCATCTGGACATTTTCGACCAAAAAGTATGTCTATGGTGAACTTTATCAGAATCGTGCTAGAGTATCAAACAACGCTGAGCAGTCAGATGCCTCCATCACCATTGACCAGTTGACCATGGATGACAATGGCACCTATGAGTGCTCCGTCTCACTGATGTCAGATCTGGGTGGCGTCTCCAAGTCACGTGTCCATCTCTTGGTCCTTGGTGAGTGTCTCCTCCTTCCTGGGATGATAGGAAGAGGCTGGGGAGGGTGGGGTATGAGGAGGAGGCACCCTGGTGGCAAGATAAAACTAGAATCAATGCCTGATGAAGAGCTAAGACTTCTCCCCTCATCTGGTCTGTCTGGAGGCTTGGGGATCTGCTTCTCCCCCTGGAACCAAATACGGTTCTCTCTGGGCATACAGCTCCCCAGGACAGAGGTCAAGGCTGATCTGGAGTGGTCCCTGGGGGTCAGCCCTGGAGATTCTGTCCATGCACCATCCAGTGCTCTTTCCTTCACACTAGCTCCTCTCTTTTTCATGGAAAACTTACTAAAAAGAAGAAAAATGGAAATCCTAGATCCTACTGGAAAGATTTTCACTGCCTTGCTGTGAAGCTGAGGGCCAAATCTTGACTCTTACATGTCAGGCATCTTTTCCAGCTCTAAATTCAGCTAATCAGTAGAAGTCCTTCACACCACCATCTCCCCAGCCCTCGGCTCTAACACACCATTCATCAGGTTTTATTGTTTCTGAAATATGTCCCACAATAACATTCTTTTTACACAAATAGCTTGTTATTGAAGTTTATAATTTTGGAATGATTGGAATGATCACCTACTTTTAGAATCTTCATTGACCTGACTCAATGTCAAAAGTTGTTGGAAAAACTTTAGTGAGCCGGCCTGTGTCTACTCTAAGAAATGATCCCCACACTGGTGGGTAGCAATACTTTTTAGCCATTCTTTAAACCAAAAAAATGGATCATGTTCCTCCATTTTACCTCCTTTACACTACATAGTGAGATTTTATTTTTAATTGCATAAGGTGGCTGCCTGGGTTTTTGAATCATGGTGGTGAGTTAAACAATAAAGCCCTGAATAAAGAATAACCATCTCCTCTTTGCACCCTCATGCTAACAAGGTGGCCAAGGCCACCCTTGAATGATTCCTCTCCAAGTCTTTTCAAGACACACACACACACACACACATTTCATTTTTCTTTCTTTCCTTTTCTTAAAAAAAGAGATCATATTATAAAGGTTTTTTGTAACTTTCTTTTTTCTTAATGTTTCATGTAAATTTCTCTAGATCATTACATACAAATATACCTATTAATATAATACATTCCCTTGCATGAATGTACTATGATTATTCCAGTGGCCCATACTGATGTACATTCTCAAGCTGTTTCCATTCTTCTGTACAAACAATATATATGTATGTATAATATGTGTATATATATGTATATATATATATACATATATATGTATATGCATATTCTTTTACTGTGTTATCTTTGTTTCTGTTGGATAAATTCTTAAAAGCAGGATTTCTATTTGCTCAACATCATTAGGCATCAAGGAAAAAAATTTAAAAAGAAGGATTTCTAGGTCAAAGACTTTGCTTTCATTAAAAGTTACTCCATACTGGCAAATTACTTTCTCCCAAGCAATTTACTATTGTCATGATCATTATGTGATCATGCTTATTTTCCTATATTCTTACCAGAACTGAATGTTATCAATCTTCTTAATTTTTCTGTGAAAGTCGCTCAGTCATGTTCAACTCTGTGACCCCATGGAATTCCATGGAATTCTTCCAGGCCAGAATACTGGAGTGGGTAGCCTTTCCCTTCTCCAGGGCGTTCTTCCCAACCCAGGGATTGAACCCAGGTCTCCCCCATTGCAGGCAGATTCTTTACCAGCTGAGCCACAAGGGAAGCTTAATTTTTTATAAATTTTGTTAATTGACTAGGTGAAAAAAAAAATCTGTTCAGTTTGAGTTTCACATCCATGTTAAGTCACTTCAGTTGTGTCTGACTCTTTGCGACCCTGTGGACCATAGCCCACCAGGCTCCTCTGTTCATGGGATTCCCCAGGCAAGAATACTGGAGTGGGTTGCCACACCCTCCTCCAGGGGGTCTTCCCAACCCAGGGACCCAACTCTCATCTGTTATGTCTTCTGCCTTGGCAGGCAGGTTCTTTACCACTAGCACCACCTAGGAAGCCTGATAAGCTTCACATCTCTCTTTAACTTGGCGCTGACCCCCTAAGGTGAGGAGACCAGCAGTGGATTAAAGGCTGGGTCTGTTTCCTTATTCTCCTTAGTTCACTTCCTCCCACTCTCACCTCTGTGACTCTGAGGTCATGGCCAAGTGTTAAAGGGGAAAGCAAAGCCGTGATCACCTAGCCAGGCCCCTTACCGTCTTCTCTTGCTATCCCGTGATCCCAATCAGAGCAGACATCCCACTACTGCCTCTTCTGTGGGGGGCGTGAGAGGGTTCCTCAGCACTGGCCCCACCAAGGGACCCACCTGACACAACTATTTTGCACACCTGCAGGCCAGATTTTCACATCTTTCACCCTTTCCCACCTTCCCTTGATTGTGGTAACTTGCTCTTACTCTTCACTGTCCACTCTGGGCTCCCCTTGACCCAGACAACAGCTCTCTGGGGCCAAATCCTTTCAGTGTGACAAGAACACACCTCCATCCTTATTCTGCTAAAGCCTGCACCTGGAAAGGCAGATCCTTCTCACTGCTGCATGCTCTCCTCGCCTTGCCATTGCAGTCTGCTCCAGCCAGCTTCTCTGAGCAAGTGCTAGGACCTGAATGTGCCCCAGATGGTTCCTCAGATACCCAAGGACATCTATACAGCCCTTCCATCATCACGTTCCAGGAGTAGGCTGCAGGAACTTACTGACTCTTTACAAGCCTCAGTGACAAGTGAGAGGTGCCAGTTCCCGACAGTAGAAAACCGCTATCTCCACATGGTATTCTCGTGGTTCCTCCCTGGCTGGGAACGAGATGCGGGGAAATACCTCCTTACCTTCCACCAAGAGAAGGAGGAGAGATGCTCATGGTCCCTATTTCTGACAATCTTCTTTAAAGAAATCTCTCTGATGAATCTCTAGCCTTCTCTTAAATGGGAAGCAGGAGGGTAACTGATAATTGGAAAATTCACTACTGGGAAGGTCACTCCTCTCCTTAGCACTGAGGATACTAACCATTCAGAGCCTCAACCTGAAGATTTTAGTGGACATTCTGAGACACAGGAGAAGTACCCCCCCCCCCCCCCCCCATATCCTATTGATGTCTTTTGCTCTGGATTTGGGGACTCTTGTCTGGTACAAGATCTCCCACACCACCTTTGGGGTTATAAAAATGAACTTAATGTTTTTTCCTTATGTCTGTAAGTCTTGTTTTTTTACCCTTAGATCTTTGTTTCATCAGGAATTTATTTTTGAACATAGGATACTAAGGGTCTTTGGTTTCTTCCAAATGGATAGCCAATTACATCAACATCATTTATTACAACAAAGAAACAATTATTTTCCCACTGGAATGCCAGGTTTGTCACAAGTTAAACTGTTACATAAACACAGCTGTTTTTTACTCCTTATTTCATTTATTCTCCTTTTGATTATTCCTATGCCAATATCACATTGTTGTGATTATAGTATGTCTGTAGTCCGTGTGGAGATACAAACACACATGCACACATACATATTTAGTTATCAGTATTTGTGTGCATGGCTTTTAAAATCTGGCACTGTGTAATATCTTCTCTTATTAAACTTTTCCAAATCAGTTATACACATTTATTCTTTCATGTTAATATTAAAATCACATTGTTGTGTTTAAAAAAAGTTGGTTGGAATTATATTCAATTTACGTATTATTTTGCAATGGAATGACATTTTAATGATATCAGGAAGATGATATGTCAGACTTTCTGACCTATATTGGCCAATCTATAATGACTGGATTCCAGGCTTTCTGTGGCCAAATAAAGACTAATGTGTTTACTTAGTTGTGTAAGAGGAGGGCAGGAAACCGTACCCATTCCATGTAACCAAATACCCAATCTCTGTGTCCTCCTGCTCTGCAAACCAAGGGGATCCTCTTAAATGGAGGGAAAACTACAAATTGCAATGATCTTTGCCTGGATCAGTCAGTTCAGTTGCTCAGTCATGTCCAACTCTTTGTGACCCCATGGACTGCAGCACACCAGGCTTCCCTGTCCATCACCAACTCCCAGAGCTTACTCAAACTCATGTCCATCAAGTCAGTGATGCCATCCAGTCATCTCATCCTCTGTCATCCCCTTCTTCTCCTGCCTTCAATCTTTCCTAGCATCAGGGTCTTTTGAGATGAGTCAGTTCTTCGCATCAGATGACCAAAGTACTGGAGTTTCAGCTTCAGCATCAGTCCTTCCAATGAACACCCAGGACTGATCTCCTTTAGGATGGACTGGTTGGATCTCCTTGCAGTCCAAGGGACTCTCAAGAGTCTTCTCCAGCACCACAGTTCAAAAGCATCAGTTCTTTGGCGCTCAGCTTTCTTTATAGTCCAACTCTCACATCCATACATGACCACTGGAAAAACCATAGCCTTGACCAGATGGACCTTTGTTGGCAAAGTAATGTCTCTGCTTTTTAATATGCTGTCTAGGTTGGTCATAGCTTTCCTTCCAAGGAGTAAGCATCCTTTAATTAGATAACACCAAGTTCACAATCATAACAGTTATCCTTTTTTGAGCATCTGTTGGCTATGTGCCAGGCATCTCAGTAAGTCCTCTATGGATATGATCTGATTTCCTCTTTGCAATACATCTGTGAAAGTGGGTATTAACATTCATATTTGATAGAAGGGAACACTGAGACCCAAGCGGTTAAATGACGACTAGAAAGTGTCCAAGCTTTGATGGAAACAGGGCTGCTCAATCCGTTCACCGTTCCCAACCATCAAGCCTTCCAGTTCTGGGTGATTCCCAAACTCTTCATCACTGACAACGTTTCAGCATTCCCTCTCTTTCACTCCATGGCAGACGTAAGCTTGCCAGTTATGTTTTATGGTGTCATTGCATTAACTTGTGTCTTGCCCTTCCTGCACCCATGCCAATGAAAGAAGTTTGGAGAGGCAGAGCAGTGCCAGCCATGGATGTGCCCACTGTCCACAGGACATGCCCACCTTGGAAGCATCACTTGCTGAAAACTGAGGTTCTGTAACTGCTCTTCCACATCGAAGGTCGTAACCTAGGTCTGGGACACTGAAGCCCCACAGCCCTCTGAGTACATGGATATTTACTTCATGGGGAGCTTTCATGGGGAGCTTTGATGGTCTTAGAGCTGTAGGAACACCTCCCCTCATCTCCTGGACAAGGCTGACACCGTCACATTTTGTTACCTTACGGCATTTTTACAGCGGTCTTTCAGTTGACCCCGACGAGGTGGAGTGCCATGATGTGTCTTTCTACTGGCTCTGTGGAATCAAGAGTCTGCCCGTTTGTGAAGGGCTCCTCATGTCAAACTTGCTAACGCATCAGACTGTCAGAAAGAAGCCCTGCTGCCCTGTTCTTGTTCTCCTGCTACAAGGACCTTAGTCCTAACACAAATAAACAAATAGCTGTGTTTGGTGACCCCTTGCCTCTTAAAAAAAATACTAATTTAAAGAAAGGTGGAACAAAAAATACAAACATTCACCTATATCACTGGGTTTTCTTTCTCCACGTTTTCTTCCAGCTCCTGTCCACATACTTATTTCTGTACATAACTGAATTTGTAACCTAACCACAGGAACTTCTGTCTTTTCATTTCATTACTTGCTGTCTTAGCACTCGCTGTTCTTTAAGCTTCATGCCACTTCAGCAAGGGAATGCTGAGTCCTCTGTCCTAGAACTGGACACCGTTTCCAATTTAAGCTATTATAATTAATGTTGCATTAAACCGTTTTGTGTTCACAGCGCTTAATTTCGTCTGCATTAGCTCCCGAGAGAGAGATTACCCAGCCAGGGAAGCGAGCATTTTCCTCGTTCCTCTCCTGCACTGCCCGCCCTCCCTCACCGCCTCCCCTTATCCTGGTTCACCCCCAGCTGAGTCCCTCGCTCTGCTCCCCTCGGTCCTTCTCTGGCGGATTCTGGCTCCTCTGGCTTCCGTATTTAACGGCTTTGGTTTTCTTCTGGCAGCAAGCGGGTTTCAGGCAGGGCAGCGGGCTGGGCCGACTCAAGTGTGAATGTCCGGATTTCCACCCCCTCCTCTCTTAGGACCAGCTGCACTTTAAGAGACGAATTAGTTAAACTCCAAGGCAAAGACTACAAATTTAACCTGAGATTATGAAACTCGGTGAAAAGACTGTTTTGCTTGAAAAAGAAAGATAATTGGTACATGTTAAGTAAACCCAGGGAAAAAGATTTTTACAAGTTTTATTTCCAAATGGCTTGCTGCTGGGCTGATTTTAGGCAGAAAAGCTTTTGAATTATATGGGGTTGTCCATTCAGGCTGCGTGACCTCACAGTAAACTGAGGCGAGCACGGAGCTTCCGGAAGGAGGCGAACCGTCTCGGTCACCATGGGGCAGTCACCTGGCCCGGGGACCGGGGGCCTGGCGCCGCCGGGCTGGACCGGTCGTCTTCCCGGCCTCTGGCGCCCCCTGACGTCTGCAGTGGGAGTCGCAGGCCTTGGAGAGGCCCGGACCCGCTCCCTCCCATCACTTCGCCCTCTATAAATATTCAGGTATAATCTACCATCTATTTAGGAGCTGGGACGCGCCAGCTGAGAATCCAAGATCTACAAGAGTCCTACATCCCCCTTCAGCGGGTGGAAGGGCTGTTTGAACTAGATCCGTATGGTTCTAGGTCCTAGTTGTTCTTGATGGTGAGGGCCGCCGAGGCCAGTTTTGGGGAGGGGCTGGACGGAGTGAGGGCTGGGGGTGCCTAGGATGAGCTGAGGTGGGAAAGCAGTTTGAGGGCTGTGGTTTAGGGCCTGGGGAAAGGACCCTAACACATTCCTCCATAAGGTGGGTCTCCTAGGAAGTGGTTAGTCCCTTGTTTGCCGTTATTTCTACTGCTGCCTCTAGAGTGGATTAGGGATTTGTTTTCAATAATTTTCCCTCAGCAAACCGTGGCATAAGAAAGCTAGCCACTGGATATGTTCAGCATATGCTGGCTACTAGTCATGCACCCTTAGCATGGCTCTGAGTCAATGAGAGACTTCGCAGATGGTATTGTGTTTGTGGCCAGTCTCTTTTGTGGAATAAAAGGTTAGGATCCTGTTAAAGGAGTACCTGGCAAGCAAGGGTGAGAGTTTTTACTGGTAGGGAGGGATGTTCCTGGACCTCTAGAGAGCTCAAGAGATAAAGCTTGGCTCAGGAACAGCTCTGACCAGAGCCAGTCTCCTCAGAAGTGATGCTCACTTTCTCTGTCCTGCAGATGCCTGCGGGCTGGGCTAGCAGGGAGGGCATCGGGCTGTTTGTGAGAGTAGCGGTGGGTAGCAGCCTTTTCTTCCCCAGGCTGCTTCAGTCTCTGGGGTCTGGGCATGGATACCTGAGTCCTGTTCTTGAACCTAGGGCCTTTTAGGTTTTGGGTGGCAATGGGAAATGCCTTTGATTTGCCCCACGCTGCTCCATGCCTGACTGCCCCTCACCAAGACAACAGGAAATGAGGGGGCACACCCAGCAACTACCTGCCTTTGTCAGAGAGCAAATACCAGAGCAAATGTGAGGCTAGAGGGGAGACGTGCATCCTGGATAGCTTCTCCCAGCAGCTCTGGGCCAAGCAGAGACGGGAATTCACCCTCCACGCCCTGTGACTGTGCACCTGTGCAGTCTGAATTGTGGAAAGGGCAGCATTCTTTACTGGGACGAGCAAACCATCCAAGGGGGCATATAAAGAAGCAAGCAGGATGGACAGGCGTGCCCCTGGGGAAGTCAGCAGTAGTACTTTCCACTGAGTGTCCTCTTCTTCCCCCCAGAAGGGCACTACCTGAAGTCTTGCCTCAGGGCCTTTGCACAGGCTGCTCCCTCTGGCTGGAGTGCCACCCCGTCTTTCTCCAGCCCCTCCCACCACCTCCACTGCTGGCTTCATGAGTGGGTCATGCCTTTGTCATGCCTTTCCTGTCCCAGCATTGTTGCGTCCTGCCTGGTCATTGCTTTTTTTTTTTTTGCCCCCACTGGATTCCTTAAACACAAAAACTCACACACGATGTCATCTCCATGCCCAGCAGAGTCAGGAATACAGTATTTTTGTAGAACAAACCACTGTACACAGTGGTATGGTAACTTACAGTGTTGAGTGAATGGCCCTGGCTTGAGGTCTTCAGGAGTTCTAAGAGGTCAGATTAGGCTGGTGCATTGAGGGTGGCCTGTTGGTTTCTGCCACCTTCTTTCTGCGGCCTTCTTCTTTGTGTGTGTCTGTTGCTCCTTTCTGTCCCCTCCATCTCAGCCCTCTTTCTCTGCCCTGCACATAATCCCACTGCCGCCAGGGGTCTCTTCCATCACCCAGTCACTTGGGTCATTCCTTTTCATGAGCAAAGCAGAAGAGCGTACTGCTTAACTGAAGGGAACATTCCTAAGAAGTTAGCATTGAAGGGTTTCAGAGAGAGGTTTTCACTGAAACCAAGGGTAGGCAAACTACAGCCAAATCCAGCCTGCAGACTGTTTTCTCAGGCGAGTGAGCTAAGCAAGGTTTTTACATTTCTCTGCCTGTGAACAAACAAGGCAGTGCATGTGTGTCTGGGGCGAGGGAGTGGCTGTCACCAAGCCCCAAGTCATTCACGGCTTCCCTTCGGCTCTCCCCACACAGTGCCGCCCTCCAAGCCAGACTGCAGCATTCAGGGAGAGACCGTCATTGGGAACAACATCCAGCTGACCTGCCAGTCAAAGGAGGGCTCCCCAGCCCCTCAGTACAGCTGGAAGAGCTACAATGTCCTGCACCAAGAGCGTCAAGTCACAGCAGGTAAAAAGGTCTGCCAGGAAGGCCAGCCCCCCACATCGAGGTGCCGCTGGTGTGGCCAGAATTGCCAGAGGAGACCCTGGGCTGACCAGTCAGATGCTCCTGAAGGCTGCCCCTGCCCCCTGCATTTTGCACTGGATTATCTCGGACCATCTCTTTAAGCAGCATTTTTTCTCATAATAGTGCCTACCTCATAGGTTATTGTGACAGATAATTACATCGTGCATGTTAACTTGTTTTCTTTATTCCCCATAACTGAATTCTCTCAAGCAAGCATGTATCAGTAACCAGTCACTGCACAGGCACTGGTGGGATTTTAGTTTTGATTATGATCATGTCCTAAAGTATACACTAAAGTCCTCTGGTTTAACTCTGTGGCTCCACTTAAGGGCAGAGAAGTTTCTATTTCCATCCCTTATCTAGGCAGATACATCTCGGACTGCCCTGGTTCCCACCCCCAAACTCAACCCCATTGTATGGTCCCCACTACACAACTGGGTCTGCTATGTGGTTCCCACATTCTCAGGAAAGGAAATGGTAGATTCTGCTGTGGTTGCCAGGAGACTGGTTTTGTACCAGGCAGTTTAGCATTTGACCTTTCGATCAGGAAACAAACTGGAAAGAAAAAAGGAGCTGTATAAACATCCCGCTGCCATTACCTTGGAGTCGACTAATGTGGGAAAACCCCGTTGGAATCCCTGGGCCCTGTTTCCACCAGCTGCTTAGCCAGCTGCACCCACCACTCCTGAAGATCAAGAAAGCCAAGGTCTGGGAAGTCCCATTGGATTAACTTCTGGGAAGACTTTCTGTCCAGTGTGGGCGGAAAGGAAGTGGGTGGTGGAGCAGTGGGTATAGACAACAGGTCTGAGGAGATGAGATGGGAGAGCAAGTCCCTCCAAGTGAGGGCACAGATAGGGGCTCCTGCCAAATGAGGGGAGCTTGAGCACTCTACCATTAGTTTGCGGGTAAAACAAGAACTTCTGGAAAGTTAAAAAAAAAAAAAGAATTAGTAGAACCCAATCTATTGAACATAAAATAGAAGATGCATTATGGATTTCAACAAGCTTCTGGATTTGTTTACATATTTCTGGCTGTGTCCAAACTGGTTGGCAGCTCTCCTCTAGCTGTATGACCTCCTGTCTCCGGGCTGTGAACAGCCCAGGGACTCCATAGATGGTCACAGGCCAGCCACAGACACCGGTGACCTGGCCTTCCGGCAGAGTGTGTGGGGCAGAGGGCTGCATGAGTGCATGCCCAGTCACTCAGCTGACTCCTGTGACCCCATGGACTACAGCCTGCCAGAGTCCTCTGTCCATGCGATTTTCCAGGCAAGAATACCAGAGTGGGTTGCCGTTTCCTTCTCCAGGGGATCTTCCGGATCCAGGGACCGAACCTCTGTCTCTTACCTCTCCTGCACTGGCAGGCAGATTCGTTACCACTGACCCACCTGTCAGTGAAGCTAGCAGAGGGTAACAAGATGGGAAATGCTGCCATCGTTTGTATCCAGTGGTGCTAGAATCCAGAGGGGTCAAAGAAGGTTTCTTCAAGGAGGAGGCACTGGAACAGGCAGGAGAGCATAGTGGTTAGGAGCATGCATGGGCTTGAATCCTGGCTTGTTAGCTGTGTGACCTTGGCAAGTTAGTCTCTCTTTGCCTTCATTTGTACATCTGTAAAATGGGCATAAAATAGTATTTATTTCATAGGGATATTGTGAAGTCTTTTTTTTTTTTTTTTTTTTGACTTCTCTTTGCAGCCTGTGAGATCTTAGTTCCCCAACCAGGAATCAAACCCATGCCCCTTGCATTGGGAGTGTGGAGTTAGGTAAGTCCTATTGTGAAGTTTAAATGAAAGTACATATAAAATACTGAGACCAAGTGCCTGGTAGAACGATTAGCTGTTGTCTGAGCTGGTTCCTTAAGAATGAGTAGGCTAAGCGTGGAGAAAGCTTAGGAACTGTGCCTGCAGGAAGGATGGGAGATACTACTGAAGAGAAGCTGAGATGAGAGATGATGTAGGGCCTGCGTATCCGACTAGGGAGGCTGGCCTCTGCCCTGTAGGATGTGGGGACCCTACTCACAGCTCTCCTGTGAAAGATTCATCTGCTTGTTAGCAGCCAGAACTCAGTTTTTCAATGATCCAAAAACATGAGGGCAATAAAAGAGGTTAAATGGAGATTGCTTAGTTACTTTGGAAAAGAGTTATTCTGCCTCTAGTTAAGAATTACTCGGAGTCAGAATTGGGATTTGACAGTGACTGAAAAAAGCCTCCGGATGGTGGTGCGGGTTGGGCATTGTTCTTAAAGACTTCGGCTCTGTCTTGCCTCATGGAGCCCCAGAGAGTCTATCATGTCATCTTCTGTGGGTCAGTTGAAACCCGTTTCTGACTTTTAAAATATTTTGAAACAATCCACAGTGGGCAGTCTGGGGAGCAGAGTTCCTCAACCTTCTACATCTAAAGAGATAATTCTCAACATTAGAGATTGTTTCCTTTAATTTAGATCAGCGGGAGTAAGCCAGCAGTAAAAGACAGGGAATTTGGAATCAACAAATGAGGGTTTGAGTTCTGGCTTCTGTCACTCGTGGCCTCTCAGACGGTTAGTATCTTCATCTGCAAGATTGGGATGATCATTATACAGCCTTCCCCAAAGACTGTGGAGACAGTAAGAGGCGATCACGTATGTGATACCTCTGCACATCCTTGTAAACCCTGTCAGCTGAGTTTCATGCACTGAAGGAGTAGGAATCTGCATAGTAAGGAAGGTGGGAGAAGGGATTCTAGGGGTGGGAGCACTTTAGGGGAGGATGTTCTGAAGGGTGGGCTTCCCAGGTGGTTCAGTGATAAAAGAACCCACCTGCCGATGCAAGAGACACAGGAGACCCAGGTTTGATCCCTGGGTCAGGAAGATCCCCTGGAGGAGGAAATGGCAGCCCACTCCAGCATTCTTGCCTGGAGAATCCCGTGGACAGAGGAGGCGGGCGGGTCGCAGCTCGTGGGGTCACACAGAGTCGGACATGACTGGCGCAGTGCGCGCACACACTCCCACGTGCTTTCTGAAGGCTGGGGATGGACGTTGCTCCCAGCAGCCAGGCTTGTTGAAGGCAGCTTGAGCTTGCTGACAAACCATGGGATCAGGGAGGTGGTGGGGCAGGGGGCAGAAAAGTCAAACCTTGACAATCTGACGTCAGTGTCTCTCACTGACCGGGGCTGCTCTGGAGGGAAACTGCTTCCGAGCTGCTGCAGAGGCGACGTGGAAACCCTGCGGTCCTGTGTGTTCCCCTTCTTGACCACGAGGTGGCGTTGCAGAAGAAACATTCATTTTGGCCAGACTCCAAGAACTATTGGGTCTTTTCCAGAGGAAAAGGGACTTGGGAGCTCCAAACCAGAATCAAAACAGGTCTTGTGACAATGTGTGTGCACTGGTTAATCCAAGAGCAGCTTCTAATGTCCATTGTTTGTTTTGAGAAGCTGGGGAAGGAAAGTGCTGACTCTGGCCTAGGCTGCCACATGTTCCCTACGCTAAACAAGGCCAGGAGCTCCAAGCTGGGCTCTGATAAATGGGAAGAGCCTGGAAAGAGCCTGGGGTTTTCCACCTTGATCTGTCTGAAATGTGCTGGGTACATTTAACACGCAGATTGAGTTTCATGTTCTAAAATAGTGGGACTCTGTTAAGAGCCATACACCCCTGAAACATGTCCAGGTTCATAGAGTACTTCTCAGAATACTTTTGTGTTCCTTCAAGATGCCTCTTAAAAATATAAAAACCCAATTGGCTTAGAAAATGGGGCCATTAATACCATAACCCGTGTTAGAGGTGTCCGGTGCTATTAGCACGTCAGAAACTCTAACTCATGCTGAACTTGCTTTGGTCATAAACCCTTTCTTAGTATCATATGTTACAATCACATGTAAACAGTATTCCAGAAAAATTGCCAAGGTATGAAATTCTAGGATAGAAGGAATAGCATGTTATAGCGAATGAGTAACCAGAGACTATCATGCTGAGTTTCAGGGGATGAAGCTGGAGAAAGTATATATGAAAGGATTGGAAGAAAATAATCTGAAATCAAAGTGCTATTATTTCCATCTGATGAGATTATGAACGATTTTTATTTTGTTCTCTGCTCTTCATAGAGGCCTCCTCTGACCCATCAGATGAGATTAAGATCTGATAGGGCTCCCATTATGAACTCTAATCACTATGTAATCACCATTGCCTTATGTCTGTTCTCCCTTATATACAGCAAAGGATAGGGACCCTCTTCATCTTGTTTTGAACTGATGTGATGAGCATAGCAAGATTTTCTAGATTAGACTAAACTGAAGTAATAATTTTATGTCATAAATTATTGTATGTTATGTACATATTATTGTAATGAGCATAATGTAATATATGTATAAGTTTTTATAATGAACTTCCATTGCTTGTATAATATATCTTTTTCTTTCTTTAAAAAAATTTTTATTTTATACTGGAGTATAGTTGATTTAAAATGTGTTAGTTTCAGAATGATTCAGTTATACATATACATATATCTATTCTTTTTCAGGTTCTTCTCCCATTTAAGTTACTGTGCTATACTGTAGGTTTTTGTTGACTACCTTATATATAGTAGTGTGTATATGCTCATCTCAGCCTCCTGATTTATCCCTTCCCCTGCATTTCCCCTTTGGCAACCATGTTTGTTTTCTAAATCTGTGAGTCTGTTTTGTTTTGTAAATAAGTTCCCCTCATATCATTTTATTAGATTCCACGTATTAGTGGCTCAGACAGTAAAACGTCTGCCTAAAATGTGGGAGACCCGGTTTCAATCCCTGGGTCGGGAAGATCCCCTGGAGAAGGAAATGGCAACCCACTCCAGTACTCTTCGTCTGGGAAATCCCATGGATGGAGGAGCCTGGTAGGCTACAGTCCATCGGGTCGCAAAGAGTCGGACTTCACTTTCACTTTCTTTCACATATAAGTGATATCACATGATATCTGTCTTTCTCTGATTTATTTCACTTAGTAAGATAATCTCTAAATCCATTTGTGTGGCCACAAATGGCATTATTTCATTCTGTTTTATGGCTGAGTAATTGCATATATGGCATCTGGTCCCATCACCTCATGGGAAATAGATGGGGAAACAGTGGAAACAGTGTCAGACTTTATTTTTTGGGGCTCCAAAATCACTGCAGATGGTGACTGCAGCCATGAAATTAAAAGACACTTACTCTTTGGAAGGAAAGCTATGACCAACCTAGATAGCATATTAAAAAGCAGAGACATTACTTTGCCAACAAAGGTCTGTCTAGTCAAGGCTATGGTTTTTCCAGTAGTCATGTATGGATGTGAGAGTTGGACTGTGAAGAAAGCTGAGCGCCGAAGAATTAATGCTTTTGAACTGTGGTGTTGGAGAAGACTCTTGAGAGTCCCTTGGACTGCAAGGAGATCCAACCAGTCCATCCTAAAGGAGATCAGTCCTGGCTGTTCATTGGAAGGACTGATGCTGAAGCTGAAACTCCAATACTTTGGCCACCTCATGTGAAGAGTTGACTTGTTAGAAAAGACCCTGATGCTGGGAGGGATTGGGGGCAGGAGGAGAAAGGGACAACAGAGGATGAGATGGCTGGATGGCATCACCGACTCAATGGGCATGAGTTTGAGCAAACTCTGGGAGTTGGTGATGGACAGGGAGGCCTGGCGTGCTGTGATTCATGGGGTTGCAAAGAGTCGGACACGACTGAGCGACTGAACTAACTAACTAATTGTATATATGTACCACTTCTTCATCCATTGTCTGTTGATGGACACTTAGGCTGTTTTCATGTCTTGGCTGTTGTACATAGTGCGCAGTAAACACTGGGGTGCGTGTATCTCTTTGAAGTATGCTGTTCTCTAGATGTATGCCCAGGAGTGGCCTTGCTGGATCATATGGTAGCTATGTTCTTGAACAGTATTCTGTACAACCATAGTGGTTGTACCAATTTACATTCCCACCAATACTGTAGGAGGGTTCCCTTTTTTCCACATCCTGTCAAGCATTTATTGTTTGTAGGACTATTGATGATGACCATTCTGGCCAGATGAGATGATACCTCTGTAGTTTTAATTTGCCTTCCTCTAATAGTTACTGATGTTGAGTATCTTTGAGTTAATGATGTGCTTTTTGGCCATCTGTACGTCTTCTTTAGAGAACTGTTAATTTAGATTTTCTGCACATTTTTGGATTGCATTGTTTGTTATTTTGATATTGAGCTACATGAGCTGTTTATATATTTTGGAGATTAATCCCTTGTTGGTCATGTTGTCTGCAAATATTTTCTCCCACCCTGTGTGTTGTTTTTTCATTTTGTTTATGGTCTCCTTAGCTGTGCAAAGGTTTTTAAGTTTAATTAGGTCCCATTTTTTAGTTTTTTAATTTTTATTACTCTATGAGGTGGCTCCAAAAATTGTTACAATGTATGTCATTGAGCATTCTGCCTATGTTTTTCTCTAAAAGTTGTATACTGCCTGGTCTTACATTGAGATCTTTCATCCACTTTAAGTTTGTTTTTGTGTGTGGTGTTAGTGCGTGCATGCTAAGTCACTTCAGTCATGTCCAACTCTTTGCAACCCTGTGGACTGTAGCCCACCAGGCTCCTCTGTCCATGGGATTCTCCAGGCAAGAATACTGGAGTGGGTTGCCATGCCCTCCTCCAAGGGATCTTCCTGACCCAGGGATCGAACCTGCATCTCCTGCGGCTCCTGCATTGCAGGCGAGTTCTTTACCACTGAGCCACCAGGGAAGCCAGGTGTGTGGTGTTAGAGAATGTTCTAATTCCGTTCTTCACATGCAGCTGTCTAGGTACCCCAGCACTGCTGATGGAAGAAATCATCTTTTATCCATTGTATTGATATTATTCTTGCCTCCTTTGTTGTAGATGAATTGGCCAAACATGTGTGGGTTTATTTCTGGGCTTTCTCTCCTATTCCATTGATTTATATTTCTGTTTTTGTGCCAGAACCATACTGATTTGATTATTGTAATTTGTTGTATAGTCTGAAGTCAGGGAGCCTGACTCTCCAGCTCTGCATTTCTTTTTCCCCCTCAAGATTTCTTTTGCTATTATAAGTCTTTTGTTTCCATACAAATTTAAAAACTTTTTGTTTTAATTCAGCAAAAGAAATGCCATTGGCTTGGATAGTGTAGTCATTTTGATAGTATTGATTTCTCCAATCCAGGACCAGGGTGTAGCTTTCCATCTGTGTCATCTTTGATATCTTTCATCAGTGTCTCATATTTTTCAGAGTACAGGTTTTTCGTATCCTTAGGTAGGTTTATTCCTAAGTATTTTATTCTTTTTGATGTGATGGTAAATGGAATTGTTTCCTTAATTTCTCCTTCTGATCTTTCATTGTTAGTGCCTAGAAGTGTATTTCTGTGTATTAATTTTGCATCTGGCAACTTTACCAAGTTCTTTGATGCTATCTAGGTCATTTTCTGGTCTCACTTCTTTTCCAATTTGGATTCCTTTTTTTTTCTTCGCTGATTGCTGTGACTAGGACTTCCAAAACTATGCTGAACAAAGGACATCCTTGTCTTATTTCTAATCTTAGGGGAAATGCTTTCAACTTTTTCATCACTGAGTATAATGTTAGCTGTGGGTTTGTCACACATGGCCTTTATCATGTTGAGGTAGTTTCCATCTATCCTACTTTCTGGAGTTCTTTTTATTCATAAATAGTTGTTGAATTTTGTCAAAAGCTTTCTATTTTTTCTTTTTTGTATCTATTGAGATGATCATGTTTTTTATTCTTCAAATTGTTAGCGCATTATATCACACTAACTTGGTTAATTTGCAGGTATTGAAAAAGCCCTGCATCCATGGGATAAATCCCACTTGATCATGGTATATGATCCTTTTAATGTATTGTTGGGTTTGTTTGCTAGTATTTTGTTGAGGATTTTTGCATCTATATTCATCAGTGATATTGGCCTGTAATTTTCTTTTTTGTAGTATCCTTGTCTTGTTTTGATATCGAGGTGGTGATGGCCTCAAAGAAGGAGTTTGAGAGTGTTCCTTCCTCTGTAATTTTTGCAAGAGTTTCAGAAGGATAGGTGTTAAGGCTTTTCTATATATAAGTACCAAGTACTAATGGATTGCATAACTGGAACTCTGGTTACCTCTTCTCTAAATGTTAGGTAGATTAGCCTATGAAGCCATCTGGTTCTGGATTTTTATTAGTTGGGAGGTTTTAAATCGCAGTTTCAATTTCAGTACTTGTGATTAGTTCATATTTTGTATTCTTCTCAGTTCAGTCTTGGGAGATTATACGTTTCTAAAATTTGACCATTTCTTCCAGATTGTCCATTTTATTGGTGTATGGTTGCTTGTAGTAGTCCTTTATGATCCTTTGTATTTCTGTGGTGTCCATTGTAACTTCTCCTTTTTCATTTCTAATTTTATTGATTTGAGTCCTCTCCCTTTTTTTCTTGATGAATCTGGCTAAAATTTATCAATTTTGTTTATCTTCTCAAAGAACCAGCTTTTAGTTTCATTGATCTTTTCTATTGTTTTCTTTGTCTCTATTTCATTTATTTCTGCTCTGATCTTTATGATTTCTTTCCTTCTACTAACTTTGGGTTTTGTTTGTTCTTCTTTCTCTAGTTGTTTTAGGTGTAAGGTTAGGTTGTTTATTTGAGATTTTTCTTGTTTTCTGAGGTAAGATTGTGTTGCTATAAACTTCCCTCTTAGAACTACTTTTGCTGCATCCCATAGGTTTTGAATCATTACTTTTATATTTTCATTTTCCTCTAGGTATTTAAGAAATTTTTATTTGATTTCTTCAGTGATTTATTTGTTGTTTAGTAGCATATTGTTTAGCCTCCATGTGTTTGTGTTTTTCAGTATTTTTTTTCCTTGTAGTTGATTTCTAATATTATAGCATTGTGGTCAGAAAAGATGCTTGATATATTTCAATTTTCTTAAATTTACCAAGACTTGCTTTGTGGCCTAGCATGTCATTTATCCTGAAGAATGTGTACTTGAGAAGAATGTATATTCTGCTGCTTTTGGATGGAATACTCTACAAATATCAATTAAGTCTATCTGATTTAATGTTTAATTTAATGTCTGTGTTTCTTTATTAATTTTCTTTTTTTAAAAAATCCTTTTGGTCATATCACACAGCATGTGGGATCTTAGGTTCCTGACCAGGGACCAAATCTGTGCCTCCTGCATTTGGAAGTGTGGAGACTTAACCACTGAACCACCAAGGAAGTCTGTCCTTATTGATTTTCTGTCTGTATGATCTGTCCAATGATGTAAGTGGGGGTGTTAAAGTTCCCACTATTATTGTGTTACTGTCGATTTCTCCTCTTATGTCAGGTATCATTTGTTTTATATATTGAGGTGTTCCTATGTTGGGTGCATATATAGTTATAATTGTTATATCTTCTTCTTGGATTAATCCTTTGATCATTACATAATGTCCTTCTTTGTCTCTTAACAGCCTTTATTTTAAAGTCTATTTTGTCTGATACGAGTCCTGCTACTTCAGATTTTGATTTCCATTTTCATAGAATACCCTTTTTCATACCCTCACTTTCAATTTGTGTGGGTCCCTGGATCTGAAGTGGGTTTCTTCTAAACAGTGTATATATTGAGTCTTGTTTTTGTATCCATTCAGTCAGTCTATATCCCTTGGTTGGAACATTTAATCTATTTATATTTAAGGTAATTATTGATATGTATTTTCTTATTCCCATTTTGTTAATTGTTTTGGGTTTGTTTTTGTAGGGTTTTTTCTTCCTTTCTCTTCTGTTTTCTTGCAATTTGATGACAAACTTTAGTGTTGTGTTTAGATTCCCTTTTCTTTTTTATATGTGTATCTATTGTTTATTTTTGGTTTGCAGTTAGCATGAGGTTTCAAAATAACAGTCTATATATATGCAAGATTGTTTTGAGTTCTAGTCTTTTGATTTCAAATATATATTCCATATGCTGCATTTGTTTTCTCCTCTTCTCATGATTGCTTGTTACTATATCATATTTGTGCGTGAATAATTTCTTACCTTTACTGTTTATTTGCCTTTACTGATAAGCTTTCCTGTTTGTAATTTTCTTGTACCTTTTTCTTTTCCACCTAGAGAAATTCCTTTAAGATTTGTTGTAAAGCTGGTTTGGTTGTACTGAATTGTCTTAGCTTTTGCTCGTCTGTAAAACTTTTGATTTCTCCATTGATTCTGAACAAGAGCTTTATTGGGTAGAGTATTCTTGGTTGTAGGTTTGCTTCCCCTTCCCTTTTTGTCTTTTAGCCACACCATGCAACATGCAGGATCTTAGTTCCCTGACCAGGGATCAAGCCCATGCCCCTGTATTTGGAGCATGGAGTCTTAAATACTGGACTACAAAGCAAGTCCTGATTTCTCCCTTTTATCACTTTATATTGTGCCTCTCTCTTCTGGCATGCTGAGTTTCTCTTGAAAAATAAGCTGATAACCTATGGGAATTCCCTTGTGTGTTATTTTTTGCTTTTCCCTGTTGCTTTTAACACTTTTTCTTGGTGTTTAATGTTTGTCCATTTGGTTCATATGTGTTCTTGACATGTTCTTCATTGAGTTTATCATACATAGGACTCTCTGTACTTCCTGGACTTGGGTCAGGTTTCCTTTCCCATGTTAGGGAGTTTTTCAGCTTTTGTCTCTTCCAGGATTTTCTCAGGGCCCTTCTCTCTCTCTTTTCCTTCTGGGACCCCCATAATGTGAACACTGGTGTGTTTAATGTTGTCCCATAAGTGCTCATTTCTTCTCGCTCTTTCTCTTTACTGTGGTGACCACAGTAAAGTGGCCACAGTGACTTTCAGCACTTTGCCTTCAAGCTCCCTCACCTGTTGTTCTACCTCATTTACACTATTAATTCCTTCCAGTTTACTTTTCATTTCAGTTACTATATTGTTCAGCTGTTTGTTCTTTATATCTTTTAGCTCTTTGTTTTACCATTTTTGTATCTTTCCCATCTGTGCTTTCATTCTTTTTCTGAGGCCTTGGGTCATCTTTACTATCATTATTCTGGATTCTTTTTTGGGTAGGTTTCCTATCTCCACTGAGCTTAATCTTCGTAAGGGGTTTTATCTTGTTTCTTCATCTGGAACATATGCTTCTGGCCATCACATTTTGTCTAACTTTCTGATCTCCATTTCACAAGCTGTAGGTCTGTAGTTTCTCTTGCTTCTGGTGTCTGCTCCCTTGTTTGTGAGGTTCTCCTAGAGGCTTTTGCAAGCTTCCTGGTGGGAGGGACTGGTGCCTGCCCATTGGTGGGTGGAGCTGGGTCTTACCCCTCTGGTGGGCAGAACCATGTCAAGGGCTGTGTTTAGAGTTGGTTGTGGGATCAGAAAGACTTTAGGCAGCCTCTCTGCTGATGGGTGGGGCTGTGTTCCTGCCTTGTTTGTTGTTTGGCCTGAGGCATCCCAGCACTGGAGCTGTTGGGTGGGGCCAGGTCAAAATGGCAGCCTCCAGGAGCGCTCACACCATAGAGGACACCCCGCTACCTCTGCCTCCAGTGTTTCTGTCTCCACGGTGGCCACAGCCACCCCCTGCCTTCCCTGGAGATGCTACAAAACCAGCGAAAACTTCTGTCTCAGGCTCCTATGAAGTCACTGCTTTTCCCCTGGGTCCCAGTGCACATAAAACCTTGTGTGCACCCTCCAACTCAACAGAGTTGAATTTCTGTTTGGCACAGTTCTGTGGAGTTTCTGTGACCAAGCCCTGCTGGCCTTCAAAACCAAGTGCTCTGAGGAGTCCCTCACTCAGAGCCAGACCCCCAGGCTGTGCAGCCTGATGTGACGCTCAGAATTCTCACTTCTGTGAGAGAACCTCTGTGATATAATTATTTACCAGCTTGTGGGTTGCCCATCTGGTGGGTATAGGATTTGACTGGGCATATTGTGAATGTGCCCTTCCTACCATCTTACTGTGGCTTCCTCTTTGTCTTTGGATGCAGAGTATCTTTTTTGGTGGGTTCCAGTCTTTTTTGTCCATGGTTGTTTCAGCAGTTAGATATGATTTTGGTCTTTTTGTGGAAGGAGTTGAGCTCAAGTCCTACTCTGCCATCCTGTCTCCAACCAGAAGCCAAAGTTCTTTAATAACCATAGATGTGGACATGTGGGTAATCCTTCGGGTGTGTCTTCTCAGACAAATTCACATAAAATATATGTCTGTACTTGGTATTTCCACAGGCGCAGCAGTCTAAGATTGGTTTGTTGGTCACCCCATCAAATGTGGAATCTTGTTCACAAAGTTTCTTGGTCAGAGAGGCCTCATTTTGAAAATAAATGATGTGTTTCTATATGATGCTAGCCTCTAAAACCACAGCCTGTTCCTGCAGCCATTCCTGCAAGTGGCACTGTCCAGAACACCAAGATTTATGTCCTCTTCCATGGGGTGTTTTCTGAAACCACAGTGGGGCAATTGCTCATAAACTATGCTTCTTCTTCATCTGTGATATGGGAGGTCCTGGCATGGTCTTTCTACTTGTCACCCTCTCTGTTCTCTTTTCTATATATATTTTTTAAAAAGTTGTCAACTGTTCTTGGGAATTCTAGACCTAAAAATGAATCTTTGTTACTGTTTTGTCATTTCTTATTTTTGTGACCTTGGGGAAGTCACTTAATTTCTCCAAGCCTCCAGTTACCTCTAGGGCACTGGAGATTGAAATAGTTGTTCCATCCACAATACAAGATTGTTGGAAAAATCATATTTGAGGAAGTATAGTGAGTAGCATATTCAGGCAAGAATAATTCACACTGAGACACAATCTTGCAACAGAGTAGAGCTGGGCAAGTAAAGAATTGGCCACCAGGGGAGCTAGCAAGAGGTAAAGCTGGATTACTATGAATGGAGGTTTGTGACATTGCACACGAGACAGGGATCAAGACCATCCCCAAGAAAAAGAAATGCAAAAAAGCAAAATGGCTGACTGAAGAGATCTTACAAATAGCTGTGAAAAGAAGAGAAGCCAAAAGCAAAGAAGAAAAGGAAAGATATACCCACTTGAATGCAGAGTTCCAAAGAATAGCAAGGAGAGATAAGAAAGCCTTCCTCAGTCATCAGTGCAAAGAAATAGAGGAAATCAATAGGATGGGAAAGACTAGTGATCTCCTCAAGAAAATTAGAGATACCAGGGAACAATTCATACAAAGACGGGCACAATAAAGGACAGAAATGGTATGGACCTAACAGAAGCAGAAGATATTAAGAAGAGGTGGCAAGAATACACAGAACTGTGCAGAAAAGATCTTCACGACCCAGATAGATAATCACAATGGTGTGATCATTCACCTAGAGCCAGACATCCTGGAATGTAAAGTCAAGTGGGCCTTAGGAAGCATCACTACAAACAAAGTTAGTGGAGGCGATGGAATTCCAATTGAGCTATTTCAAATCCTAAAAGATGATGCTCTGAAAGTACTACACTCAATATGTCAGAAAATTTGGAAAACTCAGCAGTGGCCACAGGACTGGAAAAGGTCAGTTTTCATTCCAATCCCAAAGAAAGGCACTGCCAAAGAATGCACAAACTACCACACAATTGCATTCATCTCATACACTAGTAAAGTAATGTTCAAAATTCTCCAAGCCAGGCTTCAACAGTACATGAACCATGAACTTCCAGATGTTCAAGCTGCCTTTTAGAAAAGGCAGAGGAACCAGAGATCAAATTGCCAACATCCGTTGGATCATCGAAAAAGCAAGAGAGTTCCAGAAAAACATCTGCTTTATTGACTATGCCAAAGCCTTTGACTGTGTGGATCACAATAAACTGTGGAAAATTCTGAAAGAGATGGGAATACCAGACCACCTGACCTGCCTCTTGAGAAATCTGTATGCAGGTCAGGAAGCAACAGTTAGAACTGGGCATGGAACAACAGACTGGTTCTAACTGTTCTATACTGTCAAGGCTGTATATTGTCACCTTGCTTATTTAACTTATATGCAGAGTACATCATGAGAAACACTGGGCTAGAGGAAGCACAAACTGGAATCAAGATTGCCAGGAGAAATATCAATAACCTCAGATATGCAGATGACACCACCCTTATGGCAGAAAGTGAAGATGAACTAAAGAGCCTCTTGATGAAAGAGGAGAGTGAAAAAGTTGGCTTAAAGCTCAACATTCAGAAAACTAAGATCATGGCATCCAGTCTCATCACTTCATGGCAAATAGATGGGGAAACAGTGGAAACTGGCTGACTTTATTTTTCTGGGCTCCAAAATCACTGCAGATGGTGACTGCAGCCATGAAATTTAAAGATGCTTACTCCTTGGAAGTAAAGTTATGACCAACCTAGACAGCATATTAAATAGCCCAGACATTACTTTGCCAACAAAGGTCCATCTAGTCAAGTCAAGGCTATGGTTTTTCCAGTAGTTATGTATGGATGTGAGAGTTGGACTATAAAGAAAGCTGAGCACTGAAGAATTGATGCTTTTGAACTGTGGTGTTGGAGAAGACTCTTGTGAGTCCCTTGGGCTGCAAACAGATCCAACCAGTCCATCCTAAAGGAGATCAGTCCTGGGTGTTCATTGGAAGATCTGATGTTGAAGATGAAACTCCAATACTTTGGCCACCTGATGTGAAGAGTTGACTCATTTGAAAAGACCCGTGATGTTCAGAAAGGTTGAAGGCAGGAGGAGGAGGGGATGACAGAGGATGAGATGGTTGGATGGAATCACCAACTCAATGGACATGAATTTGAGTAAACTCCAGGAGTTGGTGATGGACAGGGAGGCCTGGCGTGCTGCAGTCCACGGGGTCACAGAGAGTTGGACACGGCTGAGCGACTGAACTGAACTGAACTGAAAGCTGGATTGTCAAGGCCAGATCTGTAACAACACATCCATATTAAAGAACTTGGACTTACTATTGAAGATGAGGGACTGTCTCTGAAATGTCACTCAGATCCTATTTGCAGTTTAGAATGTCTCCTTCGGAGGGCGTGAGAGCAGGGGAGGCTGACTCTGCAGCAAATTAGAGGACAAAGGCCACTAGCTCTTGTCTCGTGATAGTGGTTATGACAGAGCATCAGTGAGGGTGTGTGTGTGCTGAACTGCTCCAGTTGTGTCCAACTGTTGGCGACCTCATGGACTGTAGCCCGCCAGGCTTCTCTGTCCATGGAATCTCCAGGCAAGAATACTGGAGTGGGTTGCCAGCGTGGGTTGCTCTCCTCCAGGGGATCTTCCCGACCCAGGGATTGAATCCGCATCTCTTATGTCTGCTGCAGTGGCAGGGGGTTTCTTCACCACTAGCACCACCAGGGAAGCCCAGCATTGAGGATGGGGTATATAAATTTGTCTAAACATTTATGTTTTATGCTTTAACTTTCCCTTTCAGGGTGAAGACATTTGTAGGATCATAGATTTAGTAGAACGTCTTCTCATGAGGACATGTAGACCATCGCCCTGAATTTGGGAGGATCAGATACTTTCCCTCCCACTTCCAGATGAAGTAACTACAGCTCACAGAAGTTAAATGGCTTACTTAAGTGGTGGAAAAGAAAGAGGAAGAGCCTAGACTGACTGCCTGCCTCCTCCCTATCCCACCACACATACACACACATACACAACATACACATACCACATACACTCGCACACATACCACTCATGGTAGAGAAATACAGAACTCAGAGTCCTTGAGGTTCTAAAGCCTGCTTTCACATGAGTCTAAGCTGAGGAATTCTGTTTCTGAAGATCATAAAAGTTGTTATAATCATATAATCTAATTATAAAACATTTCTATGTAATATATAATGCATATTATGTTTCCTAAGCATGTTTAATTCAGTCAGTCAGTCAGTCTTGTCTGACTCTTTTTGACCCCATGAACTGCAACACACCAGGCCTCCCTGTCCATCACCAACTCCTGGAGTTTACCCAAACCCATGTCCATCAAGTCGATGATGCCATCCAGCCATCTCATCCTCCATCATCCCCTTCTCCTGCTGCCTCCAATCTTTCCCAGCATCAGGGTCTTTTCCAATGAGTCAGCTCTTTGCACCAGGTAGCCAAAGTATTGGAGTTTCAGCTTCAACATCAGATCTTCCAATGAACACCCAGGACTGATCTCCTTTAGGATGGACTGGTTGGATATCCTTGCAGTCCAAGGGACTCTCAAGAGTCTTCTCCAACACCACAGTTCAAAAGCATCAATTCTTTGGTGCTCAGCTTTCTTTATAGTCCAACTCTCACATCCATACATGACCACTGGAAAAACCATAGCCTTGACTAGACGGACCTTTGTTGGCAAAGTAATGTCTGGAATTTTTAATATGCTGCCTAGGTTGGTCATAACTTTACTTCCAAGGAATAAGCATCTTTTAATTTCATGGCTGCAGTCACCATCTAGCAGTGATTTTGGAGCCCAGAAAAGTAAAGTCTGACACTTTCCACTGTTTCCCCATCTTTCTGCCATGAAGTGATGAGACCGGATGCTATGATCTTAGTTTTCTGAATGTTGAGCTTTAAGCCATCTTTTTCACTCTCCTCTTTCACTTTCATCAAGAGGCTCTTTAGTTCTTCTTCACTTTCTGCCATAAAGGTGGTGTCATCTGCATATCTGAGGTTACTGATATTTCTCCAGGCAATCTTGATTCCAGTTTGTGCTTCCTCTAGCCCAGTGTTTCTCATGATGTACTCTGCATAAAAGTTAAATAAGCAGGGTGACAATATACAGCCTTGATGTACTCCTTTTCCTATTTTCCTAAGCATTTACATCAGGCATTTGGTTGTGGGCTTATATTCATTAGTAGTTTATTTCATGTTCACAATTACCCTATTGTGAAGGCACTATTATTATTTTATTTATAAATAAACAGATTTAATGAAGCTAGGTTCCTTGTCCAAAGTCACAAAATTAATGTGGCTTCAAACACACGGTTTCTGCCTGAATTCTAAGCACTTCAGAATGGTCCAGTCCACCTGGTTTAATCGTCCTGCAGCCCTACAGGAGGATATTTTGTCCACATTACAGATGAGACTCAGACATGTTCAGTGGCAATGCTTTTATCTACATAAGAGTTCAGGAGCCCACACTCCTTCCTAGCTGTTTCTATTCTACTATGATGGACTGTCTCCTCAGCGTGCCTCTTCTTGCTTCCCAGTCACAGGACAGACCTTCTCTCTGAAGAACATCTCCACAGAAATGTCGGGTTACTACATCTGCATCTCCAGCAATGAGGTGGGGACCGAATCCTGCAACATCACTGTGGCTGTCAGACCTCGTAAGAGCAGTTTGGGGTGGAGGGAGAGAGGGAGGGTGAAGGCCAGAAGGTGACTGGCTGGGGGTCCAAAGAGTCAGCTGACTGGGAGGTGAGCCGGGCAGCCTCTTTGGGGTCTCCCACTGGCAGGGTGGCTGAGGTGACGACCAGATGCTCCTGTCCCAGGCTCTCCTCATCTGAAGGCTAGCCCAGTTCCCTTTGTTGTTTGGAAATAGCACCTAAGATTGGCTTCTGGAGACCTTAGTCCTACCCTTAGGGTTGCTCTGTGGGCATGGAGGAAGTGCCCAGACCTGGCTTCCACAGAGTCATTCCCCATCATTTGGGGAGGGACACCCTGACCAGCTTGGAAATGAGTAAGAGCTGACATGACACTTGAGGGCTCTTTTGGAGCCTGAGTAGCTCAGATCTGTTGGCCATCTGGCCTTTTCTACACTTGCATCCTGAAAAGCATCCTCCAGCCTTGTCTGGTCATTCCCAGGAGGCCGTGCTGCTGGCAGCACTGCCCCTTGGGCTGGGAAGGCAGGCGCCACTCAGAGCCTGGGAAGGACCACCTCTCACATCGGGGACACTGGCTACTGTGGTTCCTCATCCCTGGCATGCACACCCTGCATCTTGTGTTATGGGCTCGAGTTGGGAACTGCGGTTAGGGCTCACAGGACTTGTGGCTCTGCCTCTCCCAGCCTCCATGAACGTGGCTCTGTATGCGGGCATCGCTGGGGGCGTGGCTGCGGCTCTCGTCATCATCGGCATCATCCTCTACTGCTGCTGCTGCCGGGACACCGGCAAGGCTGAGGACACCGACGTCGCACGGCCGTGAGTGTCGGGGGCAGCCTATTGGCAAGGGTCTGAGCAGGTTAGGAAGATGTGCCCCAGCTCCTCACAGCCTCTTCCTCTCATAGCACCTCAGGGGGCAGCTGTGAACAATAAAAACAAGTTTTATCCACCCCATTTTATAGTTGAGAAAAGAGTAAATGATTCACCCAAATCATAGAGTGGCATTGCTATCTGGTACATGACTCCAGGGCCCATGGTTCTCCAGTGTCTAATCCCAGGGTAGAGTTTCCTGTGGGTGTGGGGGCAAGCCTCTGTCACAGGCTGCTCTCTCCTCATAGCAAGCACTAGACCCAGCTCCCTAAGTCCTGAGTGGGTGAGTGTGAACCCTTCCCCTCTGTCCTCAATGCCTGCAGGAACCGGGCGGCCTACCGGGAGCCACCAGAGCAGCTGACAGAGCTTTCCGGAAGACAAGAAGAGGAGGGAGAGGATGACTACAGGCATGAAGAGCAGAGGGATGCCGGCCGAGAGACCCCTGACCAGGCTGGCCGATGATCCAGGCCTGCTGCAGGCTGGGGTCAGTGGGAGGATTAAGTGGTCATCCCCCTGCCTCAAGGCCTCTCCTCTCCTTTCCAAACCTGACTTTTCTGACCCTTTGCCCCAGTTATTGAGGGATGCTTCATTCCCCATGTTGGCTGCTGGAGGACTTGTCTTGGCCTAGCCAAGGGGACATCACTTCTGACTGACCTGCCAAGTGCCCTCCCCTTTGAAGTGACCCTCCTATTACAGCTCAGGGCCCTTCACCCTGGACTAGGCAGCAGCCTCCACTTCCCCATGGCACTCCTGCTACCCAGAGGTGATACTAGCCTCAGGAGGGCAGAAGCTGCCCTCCCTACTGTGTGCCCAGCATCCAGGGGAACAGCACCTGGCAGAGGTTTTGCATGCAATACATTTTTGTTGAATGAATGAAAGAATAAATGAGTACACAAAGACTTTATTTATCCAAATTTGGTGTGAACTCCTTGCTTTGGACCCATGTTGGCCTGACCTCAAGCTCCCTCTCCAGCTGCATCTCCCACAACTTTTCTGAACATTCCAGATGCTCCCTGCAAGGGCCACCTCAACTCCCACTGTGCACTCCCTCATGAGGCTTTGCTTTCTGCATTTGGCTGGGAATGCCCATGAAACTCCCATCTCTGCCTGTCAAATCCTACCTGTCCCTCCAGGCCCGTCTCAAATCCAAGTGAACTCTATAACCCCATCCTAATCTCACACACAGATGGGGACAATCTTGTTACTTTGTCCCACACCCATCACAGGCCACATGGCACAGTTGTCTGAGTGTCTCTCCCTCTGTGTATAGTGCTGCCTCCTGGAGCAGGGCCTGGGCCTCAACCCCCTGCTTCTCCTGGGGCCCTCATAGTCTACAGCTCTTCTAGCAGGCTCAGTCCAGCTAAATTTAGGAAACTGCTTTCGTAGATAGGGGCTTCCCCTCTCTGGTTCCTGAGACACAAGGATGACTCCCACCCAAATGCACTTGCTAATTTCATGAATGAAGGAAGAGGTGATTTAAATGAACACATCCTCATGTGAGTACATACACTGGAGTTAGTTTGCAGCTGGTCCTGTGGTCATAGTGATTATTCTTAAGGCCAGAGTAACTGGCATGCCCATCTCTGCTTCCTGATACCTAATCCCTGCACTTCCCGGTCTGTTCCTATCTTGGCTGGGCTGCCAGATCTGTTTTGCTGGCTGTCTGTCTAGTTGCCCCTCCCATAGCCTCTCACCTGTTGGTCGATTACTTCTGTTCCCAAGAGCTTGGCAGTGTCCTGGCTGCTTGGGTCTTGTGATCCAGTAGCTAGTTTCACTCAAATGCAATTTATCAGTAAGTAAACATTATCATTTCTTTTTTCTCTGAATGATCAGAAAGTAAACCTGTTGTCCTTTAGCTTCACAGCATTAGTCCTTCCAATGAATATTCAGGACTGATTTCCTTTGGGTTTGACTGGCTTGATCTCCTTGCAGTCCAAGGGAATTTAAAATATATTTTTTATGTATTTTTATATAAATATATTTTTTATGTGTTTTGTTAAATTCTTTGGTTCATTCAAAATGCTGTCAGTAATAATAAAATTGCCAGTGGAAATTCTTATTTCTTTTTTAAAGTGGGTTTTATCCACATCTAGGTAGAGATTGTGTCGTTTGTTGTCATGTGTCAGCCTGCTGTGGGCCTCTCTTGGGCTTTCTGGGAGAGGTGAGGTAAGGTGAGGGAGGCAAGGAGAGAACTGGGTCAGAGCCTGTGGGTCCCATTGGTTGCAGCCATAGTAGGGTCAGGCAATGGTTGCTGGGGACAGGACAGAGCCCTGCCTGGTTACGGAAGGATATTCCAGCTGCCTGCAACATCAGAAAGAACACACAGACCTGGGATTTGGTGCGTACACTCTAAGGAAGATGGTGGAGAGGCTCTGGCCAGATATACTCCAAAGAGTACCCCTCCTGAGAGAGGGAAGGAAGCAGACCCCCGTTCCAACTGTCAGAGATCTGGTGACTCCTCCTCCCCAAGCGCTCAGCTCTGTCACCCTCTCCCACCACACATTCAAAGTCCTCTTGACCTATGTACCCCTGTCTTGCACCTGTTCCACAGTACTGTCATTACCATGGTCTGTGTCTGCCTAGGCCTGTGAGGTTCGTGAGAATAGGAGCAGATCTTACTCATGGCCTGGCACATATTCATACAAAACTTGATACATTTTTGTTGAATGAATAATTTTTTGTCACTGTGTCCTGTTCAAGGCCATTTTCTTGTCCTCTAGATACTTTGGGTGTCTCCCAGCCCTCCGTGTGCAAAGTTTTACACACATGATCTTGAAAGTGGTGGAAAGGAGGTGGCCACCTCCCCCAGCCCTGACCTGGCTGACCTCTCTGCCCCTGGAAGGGCTCTGAAAGTTCACCTGCCTTAGCTCCAGGCTTGGGTACGAAAATGAGGGAGATTGGAACCCACCACATTCCTTCAGAAATAAATATTTTGTGAGCTCCTGCAATGTGTCACATTGAGAAACCTGTATGCAGGTCAAGAAGCAACAGTTAGAACCAGGCATGGCACAACGGACTGATTCCAAATTGGGAAAGGTGTACTTCAAGGCTGTATTATTGTCACCCCTTATTTAATTTATATGCAGAGTACATCATGTGAAATGCCAGGCTGGATGAAGCACAAGCTGGAATCAAGATTGCCAGGAGAAATATCAATAACCTCAGATATGCAGATGACATCACCCTTATGGCAGAAAGCGAAGAACTAAAGAGCCTCTTGATGAAGGTGAAAGAGGAGAGTGAAAAAGCTGGCTTGAAACTCAACATTAAAAAAACTAAGATCATGGCATCTGGTGCCATCACTTCATGTCAAATAGATGAGGAAACAGCAGAAAAAGTGACAGACTTTATTTTTTTGGCTCCAAAATCACCGCAGATGGTGCCTGCAGTGAAATTACATGAAATTCACATGCAGCCATGAAATTAAAAGATGCTTGCTCCTTGGAAGAAAAGTTATGACCAACATAGACAGCATATTAAAAAGCAGAGACATTACTTTGCCAACAAAGGTTTGTCTAGTCAAAGCTATGGTTTTTCCAGTAGTCATGTATGAATGTGAGAGTTGGACCATAAAGAATGCTGAGTGCTGAAGAATTGATGCTTTCGAATTGTGGTGTTGGAGAAGACTCTTGAGAGTCCCTTGGACTGCAAGGAGATCAAACCAGTCAATCCTAAAGGAAATCAGTCCTGAATATTCATTGGAAGGACTAATGCTGAAGCTAAAGCTCCAATACTTTGGCCACCTGATGCAAAGAACTGACTCACTAGAAAAGACCCTAATGCTGGGAAAGATTGAAGGCAGGAGGAGAAGGGAACCACAGAGGATGAGACAGTTGGATGGAATCACTGACTCAATGGACACGAGTTTGAGCAAGCACCAGGAGATGGACAGGGAAACCAGGCATGCTGCAGTCCATGGGGTTGTAAAGAGCTGGACATGACTGAGTCACTGACCAGCAACAACAATGTGCCAAACACAGTACTGGATATAGAGCTCACTATGATGTCATTACTCAGGAGGTTCTACAATCCTCCTGATGGAGGTGACAGGCGGGAGCGTGGTCATGTGAGATGGAGACGATGCCATGACAGGGGCCTGAGTTACACGGCTAGAGGAATTTGGGAAAGCTTCAAAGAGGAGGTGACCAGTGGGTTGCATCTTGAAGGAAAACAAGGATTTTTCAAAGTGAAAGAGGGGGTGGTGCTGAATCTTCTGTCCTCCATTTCAGGTCTCTTTTACTTTGGTCTTAAATTACATTATGAGTTGATAAGACTACTCTACTGCTGTATTTATTTCAAGCCATAAACTCAGTGAGAGTCAGATTATTGTCGGTTCCCTTACAGTCACCATTAGCCCAGCAGTACAGCCTCCTTCCCAATTCGGGGTTTCCAGCTGACAGTTCATAGCCTTACCATGTTTGACAAAAGAGGCCAAGAAAAAGAAAGAAGAAAAAAAGAAGAGACCCATGTTTGAGGGAAGATTGTTTGCTGGACACCCATTAGGCACTTGAGAGAGTTTTTCAAGTAATCCTCACTTGGACTTTCAAATATTAAGGCATATTTTTTTTCTCTTTATCTGCTTTTATTTATTTATTTAAAAAATTTATTTATTTTAATTGGAGGCTAATTACTTTACAATATTGTAGTGGTTTTTGCCATACATTGACATGAATCAGCCATGGATGTACATGTGTTCTGTACATGTGTCTGTTTCACATATGATATATGTGTCAATGCTATTCTCTCAAATCATTCAACCCTTGCCTTCTCCCACAGAGTCCAAAAGACTGTTCTGTACATCTGTGTCTCTTATGCTCTCTAATATATAGGGTCATCGTTACCATCTTTCTAAATTCCATATATATGTTTTAGTATACTGTATTGGTGTTTTTCCTTCTGACTTACTTCACTCTGAATAATAGGCTCGTTTTGTCCACCTCATTAGAATGGATTCAAATGTTTTCTTTTTAATGGTTGAGTAATATTCCAGTGTATATATGTACCACAGTTTTCTTTTTTTTTAATATAAATTTATTTATTTTAATTGGAGGCTAATTACTTTACAATATTGTAGTGGTTTTGCCATACATTGACATGAATCTGCCACGGGTGTACATGTGTTCCCCATCCTGAACCCCCCTCCCACCTCCCTCCCCATCCCATCCCTCTGGGTCATCCCAGTGCACCAGCCCTGAGCACCCCGTCTCATGCATCAAACCTGGACTGGCAATTCATTTCACATATGATAATATACATGTTTCAATGCAATTCTCTGAAATCATCCCACCCTCACCCTCTTTCACAGAGTCCAAAAGACTGTTCTATACATCTGTGTCTCTTTTGGTGTCTACCACAACTTTCTTATCCATTCGTCTGCTGATGGACATCTAGGTTGCTTCCATGTCCTGGCTATTGTAAACAGTGCTGTGATGAACATTGGAGTACATGTGTCTCTTTCAATTCTGGTTTCCTTGGTGTGTATGCCCAGCAGTGGGATTGCTGGGTCATATGGCAGTTCTATTTCCAGTTTTTTAAGGAATCTCCACATTGTTCTCCATAGTCGCTGTACTAGTTTGCATTCCAACCAACAGTGTAAGAGGGTTCCCTTTTCTCCACACCCTCTCCAGCATTTATTGCTTGTAGATTTTTGGATAGCAGCCATTCTGACCAGCATGAGATGGTACCTCATTGTGGTTTTGATTTGTATTTCTCTGATAATGAATGATATGGAGCATCTTTTCATGTGTTTGTTAGCCATCTGTATGTTTTCTTTGGAGAAATGTCTGTTTAGTTCTTTGGCCTATTTTTCGACTGGGTCGTTTATTTTTCTGGAATTGAGATGCAGGAGCTGCTTGTATATTTTTGAGATTAATTCTTTGTCAGTTGCTTCATTTGCTATTATTTTCTCCCATTCTGAAGGCTACCTTTTCACCTTGCTTATAGTTTCCTTCATTGTGCAAAAGCTTTTAAGTTTAATTAGGTCCCATTTGTTTATTTTTGCTTTTATTTCCATTACTCTGGGAGGTGGGTCATAGAGGATCCTGCTGTGATTTATGTCAGAGAGTGTTTTGCCTATGTTTTCCTCTAGGAGTTTTATAGTTTCTGGTCTTACATTTAGATCTTTAATCCATTTTGAGTTTATTTTTGTGTATGGTGTTAGAAAGTGTTCTAGTTTCATTCTTTTACAAGTGGTTGACCAGTTTTCCCAGTACCACTGTTAAAGAGATTATCTTTTCTCCATTGTATGTTCTTGCCTCCTTTGTCAAAGATAAGGTGTCCATAGGTGCATGGATTTATTCTGGGCTCTCTATTTTGTTCCATTAATCTATATTTCTGTCTTTGTGCCAGTACCATACTGTCTTGATGACTGTAGCTTTGTAGTATAGCCTGAAGTCAGGCAGGTTGATTCCTCCAAATCCATTCTTCTTTCTCAAGATTGCTTTGGCTATTTGAGGTTTTTTGTATTTCCATACAAATTGTGAAATGATCTGTTCTAGTTCTATGAAAAAATACCATTGGAAGCTTGATAGGGATTGCACTGAATCTATAGATTGCTTTGGGTAGTATACTCATTTTCACTATATTGATTCTTCTAACTCATGAACATGGTATATTTCTCCATCTGTTTATTTTGAAATAAAGGTTGTGAAAAGAGACAAAGAAGGACACTACATAATGATCAAATGATCAATCCAAGAAGAAGATATAACAATTATAAATATATATGCATCCAACATAGGAGCACTGCAATATGTAAGGCAAATGCTAACAAGTATGAAAGGGGAAATTAACAGTAACACAATAATAGTGGGAGACTTTAATACCCCACTCACACCTATGGATAGATCAACTAAACAGAAAATTAGCAAGGAAACACAAACTTTAAATGATACAATGGACCAGTTAGACCTAATTGATATCTATAGGACATTTCACCCCAAAACAATGAATTTCACCTTTTTCTCAAGTGCACATGGAACCTTCTCCAGGATAGATCACATCCTGGGCCATAAATCTAGCCTTGGTAAATTCAAAAAATTTGAAATCATTCCAAGCATCTTTTCTGATCACAATGCAGTAAGATTAGATGTCAACTACAGGAAAAAAACTATTAAAAATTCCAACATATGGAGGCTAAACAACACGCTTCTGAATAACCAACAAATCACAGAAGAAATTAAAAAAAGAAATCAAAATATGCATAGAAATGAATGAAAATGAAAACACAACAACCCCAAACCTATGGGACACTGTAAAAGCAGTGCTAAGGGGAAGGTTCATAGCAATACAGGCTTACCTCAAAAAAACAAGAAAAAAGTCAAATAAATAACCTAACTCTACACCTAAAACAACTAGAAAAGGAAGAAATGAATAGCCTCAGGGTTAGTCAAAGGAAAGAAATCATAAAAATTAGGGCAGAAATAAATGCAAAAGAAACAAAAGAGACCATAGCAAAAATTAACAAAGCTGAAAGCTGGTTCTTTGAGAAGATAAATAAAATAGACAAAGCATTAGCCAGACACATCAAGAAACAAATGGAGAAGAATCAAATCAACAACATTAGAAATGAAAATGGAGAAATCACAACAGACAACACAGAAATAAAAAGGATCATAAAAGACTACTATCAGCAACTATATGCCAATAAAATGGACAACTTGGAAGAAATGGATGAATTCTTAGAAAAGTATAACCTTCCAAAACTGAACCAGGAAGAAATAGAAAATCTTAACAGACCCATCACAAGCACAGAAATTGAAACTGTAATAAAAAATCTTCCAACAAACAAAAGCCCAGGACCAGATGGCTTCACAGCTGAATTCTACCAAAAATTTAGAGAAGAGCTAACACCTATCCTACTCAAACTCTTCCAGAAAATTGCAGAGGAAGGTAAACTTCCAAACTCATTCTATGAGGCCACCATCACCCTAATACCAAAACCAGACAAAGATGCCACAAAAAAAAGAAAACTACAGGCCAATATCACTGATGAACATAGATGCAAAAATCCTTAACAAAATCCTAGCAAATAGAATCCAACAACATATTGAAAAGATCATACATCATGACAAAGTGGGCTTTATCCCAGCGGATGCAAGGATTCTTTAATATTCATAAGTCAATCAATATAATACACCACATTAACAAATTGAAACATAAAAACCATATGATTATCTGAATAGATGCAGAGAAAGCCTTTGACAAAATTCAACATCCATTTATGATAAAAACCCTCCAGAAAGCAGGAATAGAACAAACCATACCTCAACATAATAAAAGTTATATATGACAAACCCACAGCAAACATTCTCCTCAATGGTGAAAAATTGAGAGCATTTCCCCTAAAGTCAGGAAAAAGACAAGGGTGCCCACTCTTACCACTACTATTCAACATAGTTTTGGAAGTTTTGGCCACAGCAATCAGAGCAGAAAAAGAAATAAAAGGAATCCAGATAGGAAAAGAAGAAGTAAAACTCTCACTGTTTGCAGATGACATGATTCTCTACATAGAAAACCCTAAAGACTCCACCAGAAAATTACTAGAGCTAATCAATGAATATAGTAAAGTTGCAGGATATAAAATTAACACACAGAAACCCCTTGCATTCCTATAAACTAACAATTAGAAAGCAGAAAGGCATATGTTAAGGTCAGGCATGCATATCATTACCTAAAGAAAGACTGGCTGTCCGGGGCCAGGTAATATGTACCTTCTTAATGAATTAGCCACAGTTCAGGGCCTTGTTCTTAAGTTGCTTTTGTGCACACTGACAGGGCATTGGCTTTCAAAGGCCAATTATCACATTACCCAACATGATAGAGCCTGATGTACAATATGAGTAGCAAACACTTAGCACATGCTCTGAGCCAGCCACTGTTTCAAGCACTTCCCATGAAGCATCTCATCATTCTCACCACAACTCTCTGAGATAAATCTTGTTATTATTCCCATTTTACAGATGAGGAAGCCAAGGTACAGTGAATTTAGCATTTGGAATAAATCCAATATTTACGGCTGTCAGGTAGAATGGACTTCTGTCCGCCTGACCTAGACATTCTCACCCTGTGGGCACCATGACCCCAGCTGCGGGTGTGGAATCACAACAGGAAGCTAGCTGTCTTCAAGGAGCCCTCATCCTCTATAGCAACAGGTGTTGTGCCATCTCCGGGGGTTCTGAAACCTTCACTGGCTCTGACCCTATCCCTAGATGTTCTGGTTTAGGGCCCTGGGCATTGGCAGAGATCATGCCTGGTCCCTATTGGAAAGTGTAGTTCCCCCAGGAAAGGCCTCTTAAGGGACACTTGGCTATTGGCTATTGAGTTTGCTCACTGAGACAAACTCTTCTGCGGCCAGTTTCCAGAAAGTCTTATCTACTGTCTCTACCTTGTGGATGAGGAAATTGAGGCTCAGGGAGATAATGTCAATTGAGTTAACATAGCAAGTCAGTATCAGAATAAGAATTGCACTCAGTTCTATCTGATTCTGAAGACCCTGTTCTTCCCATTGATCATATTTCCTCCTGACCCCATGTGTATGAACAGGATGGCTGAATGGGAAAAATGTGGGAGTGGAAACAGAGTTAGGGAGTTTTGTTTTAAGTTTGGCAGTTACCTACTGTAACATAGACATTTCAGGTATAATGTTGTATGTGCATTTCTACAAAACCTTGCTGTCTGCAAAATCACAAGCTAAAAATAATGGGATTTAAAAGAAGGCTAGGATTAGAAGCAGACAAATAAAGCTTTCTAAACTGATCACTTTTAAACATTAACAATCATAGTGAAAATACAAGTGGTGTTAGGTCAATGCTGTGAGTACCCAGGGGCATTCAATTCTGTAGAATTTCATCAGAAGTAAAAAATGATCCAAGCAGTTCATTTGACCATAGAATTGGGGGTGTCTATCTTTAAAAAATTTGGTTTTTATCACTTTTTGTTGGTTTTAGGCTACGTGCTTATTTTTGTAATTGAATTTTCTTGTTAGTACAGTTGACACTTGAACAACAGGGTTTGAATTGCATAGGTCTACTTATATGTAAGGGTTTCCCTGGTGGCTCAGTCAGTAAAAAGTCTGCCTGCAATGCAGGAGACTCAGGTTTGATCCTGGGTCAGGAAGGTCCCCTGGAGAAGGAAATAGCAACCCACTCCAGTATTCTTGCCTGGAGAATTCCATGGACAGAGGAGCCTGGTGGGCTACAGTCCATGGTGTCACAAAGAGTCGGACACAACTGAGTGACTAACACCTTATATGCAGACTTTTTTTTCAATAAGTATATGGGAAAATTTTTTTGAGATCTGCAACAATTTGAAAAACTCGCAAATTGTGTAGCCTAGAAATATCAAAAAAGTTTAAAATAATGGTCAGTATATCATGAATATATAAAGTATATGTATGTACTAATCTATTTTACCACTTACTATCATAAAATATACACAAATATATTATAAAAAATAAAATTTATCGAAGCTTATACTCACAAACAGACCATACATGGTGCCATACCCAGTAAAGGGAAATGTAAACAAGTGTAAAGATATAGTATTAAACCATAACTGCATAAAATTAACTGTGGCACATGCCTTACTAACATATATAATCCCATAGCAACCTCCTGTTGCTATTGTGATAAGCTCAAGTGTCACGAGTGTCCACCATGCTGTGTGATGCTAATCAGCTAATCAAAAATTGTGTGAGCAGATTCTCTCTCCAGGCAATTGCATGTTACACTAAAAAGAGATCTCATGGTTCTTGTGCATTTTCCACTGTGTTTAGTGAAATACCGTAGACCTTGAATAACACCATGGGACCCATATGAACTATCACTAATGATGCTGGAAGTGTTCCCAAGAAGCAGAGAAGAGTCATGACATTACAAGAAAAAGTTGAATGGCTTGTATGTACAATAAACTGAGGTCTGCAGCTGCCCACCACTCCAAGATAATGAATCCAGCATAAGGACCATTGTAAAAAAAAAAAAAAGAAAATTCATGAAACCATTGCTACAGCTACTCCAGCAGTCTAAAAATCCTTGCATGCATGCGTGCTAAGTCACTTCAGTTGTGTCCGACTCTGCAATCTATGGACTGTAGCCCATCAGGCTCCTCTGTCCATGGGGTTCTCCAGGCAAGAATACTGGAGTGGATTGCCATTCCCTTCTCCAGGAGATCTTCCTAACCCAGGGATTGAACCCATGTCTCTTACATCTTCTGCATTGGCAGTTGGATTCCTTACCATCACAGCCACTGGGAAGCCCTCGAAAACCTTGCGCTCTTTGCAAAACACCTTTTAATCTAGTGTCAGTAGTACAGATTTTATGTGTTACAGAATTGCTCTAAGAAAGGCAGGCATGCTCTGGGAGACAGTGAAGGACAGGGGAAGCCATGTGCTGCAGTCCATGGGGTCTCAAAGAGTCAGACACGACTTAGAGACTGAACAATAACAACAAGGTATGAATATAGACTTTAATGTGATTCAGGAAAAAACGAAGTCATTATATAACTTAAAGTGAAAGGAAGGTGAAGGATCTAAAGCTGGAGAATTTAAAACCAACAAAGTATGATTTGATAATTTTAGAAAGAGTCTTGGCTTAAAAAACATCCAGATAACAGGAGAAGCACCTTCTTCTGACCAGGAGGAAACAGGCGAGTTACCAGATGCCATGAAGAAAATCATTGAGGAAGGAAATCTGCCTGAACATGTTTTTAATGCAGATAGAAGTACCCTATTTTGGAAAAAAAAATTCTACCAAGGAGATTTATTATTAAGTAAGAGAATTGAGCACCAGAATTCAAGGCAGGAAGGCATAGACTAACTCTACTGTTGTGTTTAAATGCAGTTGGTTTATGATCAGGAGTGTCCTTATGTATAAAGCTGCTAACTCCCCAGCCTTGAAGGGAAAAGATAAACACGAGGTGCCAGTCTTTTAGTTGTACAAGAAGGCCTGGGCATGAGAACCCTTTTCCTATATTGGTTCCTTCAGAGCTTTGCCCCTAAAATCAGGAAACACCTTGCCAGAAAGGGACTGTCTTTTAAAATTCTTTTGATATTGGACAATGCCCCTGGCCACCCCAAACCCCACGATTTCAACCCAAGACATCTAAGTGCTCTATGGAGATGATTGTCAATGCTATGGAAGAGAACCCCAATAGAGAGAACATCATCAAAGTCTGGGAGGGTTACACCATTGAAGATGCCATTGTTGTCACAGAAAAAGCCATGAACGCCATTGGGCCTGAAACAATAAATCACTGTGAAGATTGTGTCCAGATACTGTATGTGACTTCACAGGATTTACAACAGATCCTATCAAGGAAGTCATGAAAGAGATTGTGGATACATGGAAAGAAAAAAAGGAGGTGGGCAGTGAATTTTTTCAAGATAAGGATCTTGGAGAAATTTAAGAGCTAACAGACTCCACACCAGAGGAATGAACAGGACTGGCATAGCATATATTGATTAAAAAAAAACAAAACATGCTTAGAGAAATGAAAAGACAAAGGACTCAGAAATTACAGTGTATTTCTATAGAGTTACACTGAACGTGCCTGTCTCTCCAGGTTCTACTTCCGTCTTCTCCACCTCTCCTGCCTCCACTGCCTCACCCTCCTTCTCAGCCCACTCAGTGTGAAGAGGAAGAAAATGAAGACCTTTACGATGATCCGTTTCACCTTAATGAATAGTAAATAATCACTGTGCCCTAATATTAATAGGCTTATCTGTTGTATATGTGTGTGAGTATCTTCGGGTGAAAATCTAAAAACTGCACAGCAAGAACGGTATGAGAAGCTTCTGTGTCCATCATCAGTGCCTAAGTATTTATCATGTAGCACATTTTGTGTAAGACTTGTATTGAAGTGGATAGCCTATCCTTACATAGGCATAAGGTGAGTGATATTTACCGTAATACAAAATTAACGTGTTAGTTTTCTAACTTTGTTTTCAAAAAATTATGTTACCATGTAGTATGCCTCTCTCTCTCATAATTGGAGAAACTGCCTACAAGCCTATCATCACAGGCAAGTGGGTTTTAAAAAAATGTAACAATGTTTACAAAGCAGTACTATGAATTTGACTGTAATATTGGATGCCATAGACATTTTCTAGTGATTTATTCATTAATTTATAGGCTAGGCTACTATGAAGAAACTGTAAATATTACACTGTTGTTCAGTCACTAAGTTGTGTCCGACTTTTTGCGATCCCATGGACTGTAGCACACCATCTTCTCTGTCCTCCACTATCTCCCAGAGTTTGCTCAAATTCATGTCCATTGAGTCAGTGATGCTATCTAACCATCTCATCCTCTGTCTCCCTCTTCTCCTCCTGCCCTCAGTCTTCCCCAGCATCAGGGTCTTTTCAGATGAGTCAGTTCTTTGGATCAGGTGGCCAAAGTATCAGAGCTTCAGCTTCAGGTTCAGCATCAGTCCTTCCAATGAACACTCAGGGTTGATTTTCTTTAGGATTGAGTGGTGAACATTGGGGTGCATGTGTCTCTTTCAGATCTGGTTTCCTCGGTGTAGCACCACAATTTTTTTTTTTCATTTATTTTTATCTGTTGGAGGCTAATTACTTCACAACATTGCAGTGGGTTTTATCATACATTGACATGAATCAGCCATGGAGTTACATGTATTCCCCATCCCGATCCCCCCTCCCACCTCCCTCTCCACCCGATTCCTCTGGGTCTTCCCAGTGCACCAGGCCCGAGCACTTCTCTCATGCATCCCACCTGGGCTGATGATCTGTTTCACTATAGATAATATACATGCTGTTCTCTTGAAACATCCCACCCTCACCTTCTCCCACAGAGTCCAAAAGTCTGTTCTGTACATCTGTGTCTCTTTTTCTGTTTTGCATATAGGGTTATTGTTACCATCTTTCTAAATTCCATATATATGTGTTAGTATGCTGTAATGTTCTTTATCTTTCTGGCTTACTTCACTCTGTATAATGGGCTCCAGTTTCATCCATCTCATTAGAACTGATTCAAATGAATTCTTTTTAATGGCTGAGTAATATTCCATGGTGTATATGTACCACAGCTTCCTTATCCATTCGTCTGCTGATGGGCATCTAGGTTGGCACCACAATTTGAAAGCATCAATTCTTCAGCACTCAGCCTTCTTTATGGTCCAACTCTCACATCCATATATGACTACTGGAAAAACCATAGCTTTGACTACATGACCTTTTCTGCAAAGTGACGTCTCTGATTTTTAATATACTGTCTTAGGTTTTGTCATAGCTTTCCTTCCAAGGAGCAAGAGTCTTAATTTCATGGCATTAGCTACAGTAAATAACCATATTGCAGCTCCTTCATTATTAATGCATGATTCTTTATACTTGTAAATAAATATGAATTTTTCTTTTTCACAGTATCTTTTCATTTTTGATGTCTGGTGTTAGTAACGTCTACAGTGTTTTGCACACATAAGATGATATTGATGCAGCTACTGACAGATTATTTATCTTATAAACAGACAATGTAAACTTATGGTATTAACAAATATAGCACACTACTGTAAATACATGTTTTCTTCCTTATGATTTCCTTAATATTTTCTTTACTCTGGCTTACTAAATTTTAAGAATCCAGTACATAATATTTGTATGTGGGTTAATCAGTCAGCTGTGTCCAACTCTTTGTGACCCCATGGACTGTAGTCTGCCAGGCTCCTCTGTCCATGGAATTCTCCAGGCCAGAATACTGGAGTGGGTAGCCTTTCCCTTCTCCAGGGCATTTTCCCAACCCAGGGTATTGAACCCAGGTCTCCCACATTGCAGGCAGATTCTTTACCAACTGAGCTATCTAAGTACCCCCCCCCCCCAAAAAAGAGGAATTTCAGGAATATTCATATCATATTCTGAAGGCCTAAACAGAACAAGCACCTTTCGATATTTTTCTAGTTCCAGAAAATGGGGAACTGACTCCTCATATGGCTGGCCCTTCAATCACATCATAGGTGGCTGGAAAGGCTGTAGATTGGCACATATGTAGATGCCAAAAATACACAGGAAGGTGTATGATTCTGCAGTATCCCTCCACTAGAGTTAACCCCTTATGATATTTTCCTTGAAATAATCTCAAAATTACAAAAAATATACAAGCAAATATAAAAGAAGATCCAACTAGTCCATCCTAAAGGAGATCAGTCCTGGATATTCACTGGAAGGACTGATGTTGAAGCTGAAACTCCAATACTTTGGCCACCTCATGTGAAGAGCTGACTCATTGGAAAAGACCCTAATGCTGGGAATGGATTGGGGGCAGGAGGAGAAGGGGACGACAGAGGATGAGATGGCTGGATGGCATCACCGACTCGATGGACATGGGTTTGGGTAGACTCCAGGAGTTGGTGATGGACAGGGAGGCCTGGCATGCTGCGATTCATGGGGTCGCAAAGAGTTGGACACGACTGAGCAACTGAACTGAACTGAAATATAAAAGACTTTTCTTGAATCACTTGAGGATAACTTACCCACACAATATCCCATCACCCTATATATGTATGTTTAATGTGCATTTTCTTCCTGTAAGGATATTCTCCTGCCTAACTACAATATAGCAATCAAAATCAGGAAATCAGTATCAGTATCCTCAGACCTAATTCAAGTTTCACCAGTTTCTTCAGGAATTTCCATTTGAGCAGAAGACTCTAGTTCAGAATTACTCATTGCATTTAGTTATGTATATTTAGTCTCCTTCAATCTGGAACAATTCCTCAATCTTTCCTTGATTTTCATGACTTTGACACTTTTGATGAATACACACCAGTTATTTTGTAGAATGTCTCTCAATTAGAGTTTGTCTGATGTTTCTTTATGATTAAACTCATACATATTTAGCAACAATACTGCAGAAATGAAGCTGTATTCTTCTCATTGCATCCTATTAGGTGGCACAGAAATTCAATTTTTCTATTACTGATGATGTTAACTTTGATCACTGGATGAGATGGTATTTGCAGTTTCTCGACTCTAAAGTTATTTGTTTTCCCATTGCAATTAAAAGCTGTTTTATTGAGAGGTTTTAAGAGACAATGGAAATGTTCCATTTCTCATTAAACTTTTAGCTTATTCATCAACTTATTAAGTTTCCATGGGCTCTTGAATTTTTATTTTACCCACTGGGCTAGGACCTATTCCTATCATTATTTACTTTGACATTTAAATTGTCCCAGATTTGGCAGTGGGAGCCTCTCTCAGAAGTGAAAAGATCTAGTGAATGAAATATATTTCTTCCACACACATTATCCTCTACTTTACTTCTTTTTTTTTTTTTTTACTTTACTTCTATATTTATTTACACATTCATGTCTCTATACTGATGACCATTAGTTTACACCAATGCCTTCAACACACTACATGGTTCAAGTGAGTGTTCTCCCTTTCCATATTCCTCTTCCAGAAATGAAGATTCAGATTCAATTTTCTTTCAATCATTTGCTTATTTGATAAATTTCCCTCAATGACCAGTCTCCTTTTACTGCTTTACTTTGCTACTGCTCTTTCGTCCATGTGGACAAACTTCTAACCATGTATCCTCTCACGTCCTTGTTTAGGGAGACTAACTTGTTTGTGAATGTTTTCCATATATTTCTTCCAGAAGCATTTTAGTTTCAGCTTACACATTTAGATATTTGATTCATCACATATTAATATTTAAGTGTGTTATGAGGTAGGAGGTGAAGTTTAAGTTTGTTGAAATGTTTATCCAATCTCTGTGACACCATCTATCGAGAAGACTTTTCTTTCCTCCATTGCCTTGGTACTTTTGCGAAAAGTCAATTGACCAGATATATTTGGGTCTGTTTCTGAATTCTGCTCTTTCCCATTGATCTATTTGTCTATCATTATGCCAGTACTATTCTGTCTTGATTACTATGGATTTATAGTAAGCCTTAAAATCAGGGTCCTCTAACTTAGTTCTTCTTCACGGTTGTTCTGGCTATTCTGGATCCTTTGCCTTTCTATATAAACTTGAGAATCGGCTTTTACACTTATAAGATGATGGTGGTGGTTTAGTCACTAAGTTGTGTCCGGCTCTTCTGACCCCATAGGCTGTAGCCCACCAGGCTCCTCTGCCCATTCATCCAGGCATGAATTGGATTGCCATCTCCTTGGTTGTAGCTCCGATTAGGATTGCCCTGAATCAATAAACTAAACTGGGGAGAACTGGCATATTAACAATACTGAGGCTTCCAATTTATGAGCATAGTGTGTATCTCTCTCAATGTTTACGAGGCATTAGGCTGCTCCCCCTCAAGGAGGTGCTGAATCTCAAGGAGTCTCTTTCCACCTCGGCCTCAGGCACTGCCCCTCTTTAGGGGCCTTTTCTCCTGACCGCAGTCACCCAGCCTCAAGGGCATGAAGAGAGCAACGTCCCGCTAGGGTCCCTCTTTGGTCATTTGCTCTGGCTAGGCACCGTGACACTTGCAGCTGATTCCTCTGGTGGCGGGTCTCCTCTCTTCTCATCGGTGGTGATTTGCCCAGGGAAATTTGATGAGAAGGAAAAAAAGCAAAAAAGATGAAAGTCTTTCCTTAATATAAAGGTCCTTCTAGACTCTACTTTTTCTTCTAACTATCCTATGCCAAGTCCTGAACATTCTACTCTTTTAGCATTTCTCCAATGTGTCTTCACTGTCTCAGTTCTCATTATTTTGTCTTTGTTCCATGGCATAGAGACCTAAGGCCTTGCCTGCTGACATATCCCTGGTTCAAAGGGAACCTGGGTTGTTTTCTGTCCATTGCTAGCCCTTCAGGTCATCTCCATGCAGAAACAAGCGGAGTGGCTTCCTTTAGGTTAGTATCTACATTTCAACATTCATTAAAAGTTGTCACTTTTACTCTCACCCTCGTTGTCTAGCTTTTAAAGCAAATATGTCCGCACTTAACTACCAAGAAAGAACTGTTTTGCACTTCAGAAAAATCACTGCCAACCAATAAATTTCAATTTTTCCATTGAATAAAATAAAATTTGCAGAAAAATTTTGCAAAGTATATAATATTCCTCATCCTTGACTCAAGTCAAATCATCAGATATGCATTCTTGGTTTGTACCATCTTGATTTCTTCTGGAATTATTTTATATAATTATGTTATTTCACTCACTATTGTAGGAAATTGTTAGAAACAGTATTAGGTCTCTCATTTTTGTAATTACCTTTAGGAAGTTATTGAGGATACTAATCATTACATTGCAAGCTTTTTATTGATTAAAATCCACTAGAGAATTTGCTCTCAGTTCTGCTTACTAGGAAGATTTTTGCTACTCATGAACAACAAATTTGCTACAGAAATATTGTTTTAATTTGACATGAACTAAAGAGCTTCTTGATGAAAGTGAAAGAGGAGAGTGAAAAAGTTGGCTTAAAACTCAACATTCAGAAAACTAAGATCATGCCATCTGGTCCCATCACTTCATGAAAAATAGATGGGAAAACAGTGGAAACAATGACAGACTTTATTTTGGGGGCTCCAAAATCACTGCAGATGGTGACTGCAGCCATGAAATTAAAAGATTCTTGCTCCTTGGAAGAAAAGCTATGACCAACCTAGACAGCATATTAAAAAGCAGAGACATTACTTTGCCAACAAAGGTCCATCTAGTCAAAGCTATGGTTTTTCCAGTAGTCATGTATGGATGTGAGAGTTGGACTATAAAGAAAGCTGAGTGCTGAAGAATTGATGCTTTTGAACTGTGGTGTTGGAGAAGACTCTTGAGAGTCCCTTGGACTGCAAGGAGATCAAACCAGTCCATCCTAAAGGAAATCAGTCCTGAATATTCATTGGAAGGACTGATGCTGAAGCTGAAACTCCAATACTTCGGCCCCCTGATTTGAAGAACTGATTCATCTGAAAAGACCCTGATGCTGGGATAGATTGAAGGCAGGAGGAGAAGGAGATGGCAGAGGATGAGATGGCTGGATGGCATCACTGGCTCAGTGGACATGAGTTTGAGTAACTCCGGGAGTTGGTGATGGACAGGGAGGCCTGGCATGCTGTGGTCCATGGGGTCGCAAAGAGTCGGACGCGACTGACCCACTGAACTGAACTGAACTGATGAACTTGTGTTTCCCATTTTGCAATGGCTAGTAGCAAGTTGAAAGCCAAACTTATGATACAGATTAAGCAACTGTGTACAACTTTTCTAAACAGACCTTGTGAATAACTCTTCCATCATTTTTTAATTGCCTTCATTTTTACTTTCACATGGATTTTGCCTTTTCATATTGCCTTTATGTAGCTTTTTAAATGTATCTTTATAATCCTCCTTAATAGCATAAGTTCTTTTGAAAACAAGGTGGGTTTGATTAGCAATAAATAAGAATAATGAAAAGAGCTGTGGGGTCTGAGGTCTAAGTACCTGGAGCTCTGGAAACAGTTCTGGCTGATTATGGACTTTCAGGGTCACAGACATCCAGGAATGAGTAAGGTCATGGATACCAAGGAGATGCCCTGGATGGTGTGTGGTGAGAAAGGAGTCAGGGACAAGTCTTGAAGGCATCTTTAATGGCACATGGTAAAAGGAAACACACAAAGGAGATCAAAGTGAAAAGCCTGCAGCAAAGATGGAGGAAAGTGCTAGAAAGGATGGTCCATAGGTGGCACTAGTGGTAAAGAACTCATCTGTCATACAGGAGATGTAAGAGATCTGGGTTCAGTCCCTGGGCTGGGAAGATCCCCTGGAGAAGGGTATGGCAACCCACTCCAGTATTCTTGCCTAGAGAATCCTATGGACAGAGGAGCCTGGCAGGGCTATGGTCCATAGGGTCGCAAAGAGTCAGACAGGATTAAGCAACTTAGCATGCACACACACAGCAAGAGACTATGGATTATATTTTTCTCTTCTTTTTTTCTATAGGAGAAGAGCATGGAAACCCACTCCAGTATTCTCGCCTGGGAAATCCCAGCCTATGTGGCAGGCTGCACCACATAGGATCACAAGAGTTGGACACAGCTGAGTGACCGAGCAGGCAGGCGTGTACTGCAAATGGCCTGCTCACATGACAGTGCAGTCCTTTCGTTTGCAGTACACTCACAGCAAGAACGTCCCCCGGAGTGCACATCACCATGCAAGACATGATGAATGCCATGTATCACCACACCCTCTTAGCCCTAGACATCTTTCTTTTTTTTTTTAATTAATTATTTTTGGTTGTGCTGGGTTTTTGTTGCTGTGTGCAAGCTTGCTCTAGTGGTGGCGAGTGGGGGCTGCTCTTCATTGAGGTGTGCAGGCTTCTGGTTGCCGTGGTGTGTGTGTGTGTGCTAAGTTGCTTCAGTTGTGTCCAACTCTTTGCAACTCTATGGACTGTAGCCTGCCAGGCTCCTCTGTCCATGGGATTCTCCAGGCAAGAATACTAGAATGGGTTGCCATGTCCTCCTCCAGGGGATCTTCCCGACCCAGGGATCAAACTTGTGTCTCCTGCTTTGGAAAACAGATTCTTTACCATTGTGCCACCTGGGAATATCCAATGTGATTGAGAACCTGTCAAATGCTAGAGACTGGAGTTAAAAACACAACCGATGCCTAGGAACTTGAGGGGTAAGACAGAAACACAAACAGATAATTTGAATATGGCCAAATGTACCTATTCTGGTGGATTTTAGGTGTTAGTAAGGAAATATTAATGCCATATCTTGATTTTGAATAAGTAGAACCTATTTGTAGCAAATGATACGAAAACAATGTTCAGTTCACCTCAGCCCTCTGGGCTGTAAGATTTGCTTCCTGTGTCTTGATATTTCAGGGCTTATTATTTGCCTCTTCCTGTTAATTAGTCCTAAGATGTTTCTCTTCCTCTCCTTTCCCTCAATTCTTTTTTAGGTGTCTTCCTTATCAATAGCCTAATCTAGTAGTCAAGTTAATCTCTCTTTTAATGTTACATCAGCATTTCTTCTATAGTTTCTCAGTGTTCTTCCACATGGGTTAGCCAAGTTTTTGCCTCCTAGACTTTAAATCATAAATTGTAGACTAAGTAAACAAATTCTGAAATAAATACAAAGTTTTAAATATATAAATGGTCAGAACTACACAGAAATTCTTGTAGGCAACTCCCAGCTACCTGTTATCTGTCAGCGTGAACATTTACACATCTACCAGCTTGGATTTTACGTGGCCATTGGACACTTTCAGATGCATGCCCTGGAGTGGCCACTTGAACCCACGCCCAGCTGTACCTTGGGGAAATACACCAGATATTTCTCCTTCACTAGCTGCGGTGAGTGCCAGACTAGATGGAACAGGGGTTCAGGCTTGAGGTCTCTGAGGTGTGCTGGGGGCTCAGTGAAGCTTCTCTGACATGTGATACTTTAGCAGTCTTGATAACATGCAGGAAGAGATGATGGGTGATTAAGAATTCCAAGAAAGAAGAAAAATTCATAGCACAAACCTAAAACCCTGAAAAATACATTCTTTATGTAATATTTTTTTTTTTTGTGTACAAACTGGAAAAAGACAGCTCTATCTGACTCTTAACAGTAGTAAAACTCTATCCAACTCTTATTTTCAAATTAGCTTGTGAAAGGTTGTGTGTAGATTTACATGATCTCAAGTCCCGAATGACTGTGATATTTCAATTCACAAGTCCCTGGATGAATTTCTATACAGTAGGAGAAGTAAACTAGTTCTTCAAAGCTTTAAGAAGCCTTAAAACCAGTGTACTCAATTTTCTTCACCTTGTGTAAATGGATGACCATCTATCCCTGAACAGACAACGTTGCTGTACATGGAAAGTCTATTGAGGCATTATTTCCCACAGTGTAGCTTTTAGTTTCTTTACTTTCCATTATACTTGTTCATCCTCTCTTATAACTTTTTTCAGTGCTCTCACTGCTTTTGCATTTCTGGACATGCTAGGATTAATAATAATCCCCAAACAACCCCAGTATGGCAGAACTCAAACACGTGATCACCCACGACCTCGAACACCCAACTTTTTGAAGTCAGGTAGCATTGATTGGCTTCTCTTCTCCTCTGTGGAAGACCATCATTGGAAAGACTTCTGTTCCAGCTTTGGAGACCATTGCAGTGGATCTGGGGAGCCCTCACATGCAGAAGGCTGAGAAAACTCGGCGGGTGCTTTAGGAAGACAACTCTGGCAGCAGGTGGAGGAAGGGAAAGAGGAGAAGGTGAAAGGAGACTAGCTGGGAAGCTACGGACAGACTGAGAGGAGAGGTGGTGACCAGAGCTAAGACAGGGCCCTGGGGATTGACTTGAAAGCACATTTAACAGCATGGTGCTTGAGGTGAAGGGAAGAGGCGTACGGTTAGATGTTGTTTACAAAAATAAATGACATCTTGATACTTGGCTTTTCCAGTGTTTTATAATGCTTCTCTCTTTTTCAAAAACATATAACTCTTACATCTACTTTTTCAATTGGGCTTTCTCTTCCATTGATTTATGGCTCTAGTATGCCTGTATGTATATGCACACCTGTATCACACTGTTTTACTAACTGTTGATCTGTAGCATGTTTTCAGTCTGGTACACATGGTTTCTGTGAGCTCTTCTGTTTCAGCTATTCTTTCCTGTTTCTGTCTAAAAATGAATTTTGGCATCACTTTTCCAGTTCTTAGAAAAATTCATTTAGGATTTTGATTGATATGGAGCTCACTCTCTTATCCAAACAATATTTATTGAGTGCCTGCTAAGGGCTAGGTCCTGAGGAGACAGAAATAACTAAAACCCAGGAATTATGGTCTAGGAAATCTGTGAACTAGACCTGGGGAGAATTGATATCTTGACAGCGTGAGCGTGGCGCATCTCTTTATAGACCCAAAGCTTTCATGTGCTTCCTAAATATTTGGTTGCAGCTGTTCTTGTTGAGAATAGTGACTAATCAGTGTAACTAGCATGGGTCACATTGATGTTTGTATATACTTTACAACTTCGTTAGCTACAGTTGATAATTTTGTTACTTCCTTGACTTTTCCATGTATATAATATCATCTGTGTTATGTTTCTATTTCTTCTTTTGGTATTATTTTAATGATTTCTTTTTCTTTCCTTATTTAAAGGGTTAGACTCTCCAAAATAATGTTGAGCCATATAATTGTTTATAGAAATATTGTATAAAGGGCATGTGATTGCACTCTTCTTGGGCATTCCAGAAACATGATAAGGAATGCTTAAATCCTGCTAAAATGCAGATATCCTAATCCAAATGGTTCCCAGTGGAAATCAGCAAGCTTTCCCCAACACCTTCCTCTCTCTCTCTCTCTCGGCCACACCCCTTGGCATGTGGGATCTTAGTTCCCCAACCAGGAATTGAACTCTTACCCCCTGCATTGGAAGTGTGGAGTCAACCACTGGACTGCCAGGGAAGTCCTTCCACTCTTTTCTTTTAACCTCACACCTTTTAATACGTCTGATGAGCCTTTATTCTGTGTCTTAGTCCTAAAATTGGCAGGTGATCTTATAGGCAGAATGCTGAACTTGTAGAAGTCCAGCGATATGGAGAAAACAATCACAATGCACTTAGGGTGAGGAAGGACTTGGAAGAGAAAGTTGAGAAATAGTGAGAGAAGCGTTTTTTAACTTACTTCTTTTAATTGGAGGATGATTGCTTTACAGTGTTGTGTTGGTTTCTGCCCTATGTCAGCATGAATCAGCCATAGGTATATATAAGTTTCACTCCCCCTTGACCCTCCCGCCCATCCCCCATCCCATCCCACCCCTCTAGGTTGTCACAGAGCACCAGGCTGAGCTCCCTGTGTTACACAGCAACTTCCCACTAGCTATCTATTTTACATATGGTAATGTATATATTTCAATGCTACTCTCTCAATTTGTCCCATCCTCTCCTGCCCCCACTGTGTCCATAAGTCTGTTCTCTATGTCTGTGTCTCTATTCCTGTCCTGCAAATAGGTTCATCAGTACCATTTTTCTAGATTCCACATATATGCATTAATACAATATTTTTTTCTCTTTCTGACTTATTTCACTCTGTATAACAGGCTCTAGGCTCATCCACCTCACTAGAACTGACTCAAATTCATTTCTTTTCTATGGCTGAGTAATATTCCATTGCATATATGTACCACAACTGCTTTATCCATTCATCTGTTGACAGACAACCCAGTTGTTTCCATGTCCTGACTCTCGTAAATAGTGCTGCAGTGAAGATTGGGGTACATGTGTTCTTTTCAATTATGGTTTTCTCGGTATATGCCCACTAGTGGGATGGCTGGGTCATATGGTAGTTTTTTATTCCTAGTTTTTAAAGAAGTCATCATTCTGTTCTCCATACTGGCTATATCAGTTTACATTCCCACCAACAGTGCAAAAGGGTTCCATTTGGTGGGAGGAGTTTAAATGGAGCATATGTGACATTATGTTCCTGGAACTTGTCAAGTGGTCAGTAGATCACAGGTCCATGGACTTAACTGTAGTCTTTGAATCTTAGAATAGTCTTTAGGAACAGAAACCTTGCTAACCCATAGATTTTGATGAAGGTTTTAACAATCCTCTCCCCAGAAAAAAATCTCCACAAATACACACTTGCATATAATTTCATGGACTTCATAGACATCTTCAAGCCTATGGACAACAACTCCAGGATTAAAGGAAACCCATCTATATGGTCTATAGCTCAGTTATCTCTACTGGTTATTAGAGAGATGCTGGGCTGCTTTCTAGGCTGTGAACTGGTCTTAGTGTACAGACGCGTCCCTCACACATCTGTGTGTGTTATTCTGGTGGTCTCCAAAACATACACTCGAGGTCTCTCTGAGAGCCCTCCCCAACCAAAAGCAGAAATTTGGTTCTCTAATTGATGAGATTTGATGAGCACATCAAATTACTTCCCCTTAATATAAATCAGCTTGTTGGGAAGTTTGTTAATTTAGTTATGTTTTTAAAACTTTTAGATGACGGCTTAAGAAAGCTGATATTACTTCAGGGCAGTTGGGGTACGGTAAGAGGTGAAGCTGAGATCTTGACTGTGCTGTTTATTAGCTCGCTCTGTCTGGCCTTGGCCGAGTCGGCCTCCCTGCTGTGTTTCTGCCTTGTCTGCTGGAGAACAAGCCCTGGTATATTTAAGAAATTGGCAGGTGATAAGGAGACATTATAAGACAGAAAGGAATCAGTCTGAGATGGCAAGTTAGTATTCGGAAAAGAGTCAGGTGAGATTTCACCTAGCTGTTACATGTCAATATAAATTCCAAATAGATTTTGAGTTTTGTGTAAAAAATAAAACCATAAAATAAATAGAAGGAAATATGGGAAGTACTTCATGTTCTGGCTTACAAATGCAGAGAATGAACAGTAAAAGATAGCCTTTAGACTTAGCCACATAACTAAAATTCTGTCTATCATAGATCATAATTAAAATTATGGTGAATGATTACTTGTATAAAATTGAGAGCAGACACAACAGAGGGTTAATATCCTTAAAATTTAAAGCTTTCTTATCAGTCATTTTAGAAACTCTACTGGGGCTTCCCTGGTGACTCAGGCGGTAAAGAATCCGCCTGCAATGCAGGAGACCCTGGTTCAATCCTTAGGTTAGGAAGGTCCCCTGGAGAAGGAAATGGCAACCCACTCCATGGTGTTCTTGCCTGGAGAATCCCATGGACAGAGGAGCCACAGCCCATGGTGTCTCAAAGAGTGGGACGCAATTGAGGGACATAGACTTTCACTTTCATAGTTGATTTATGATGTTTTATTAGTTTCAGATATTCAGCAAAGTGATTCGGTTATACATATATCTATTCTTTTTCAGAGTTTTTTCATAGGTTATTACAGAGTATTGTGTTCCCTCTGCTATACAGTAAGTCCCTGTTGATTATCTATTTTATATATGGTAGTATGTATATGTTAATCCCAGCCTCCTAATTTATCCCTCCTGCCCCACCTTTCCTGTTTGGTAAACATAAGCTTTGTTTTCTAAGTCTGTGAGTCTCTTTCTGTTTTGTAAATAAGTTCATATTTTCAGATTACACATATAAGTGACATTACATGATATTTGTCTTTCTCTGTCTGATCTACTTCACTTAGTATAGTACTCTCTTGGCCCATCCATGTTGCTGCTAATGGCATTATTTCATTCTTTTTTATGGCTAAGTAATATTCCATTGTATGTATGTACCACATCTTCTTTGTCCATTCCTCTGTCAATGGACACTTACGTTGCTTCCATGTCTTGGCTTTTGGAAATAGTGCTGCTGAACACTGGAGTGAATATATCTTTTCTAACTAATGCTTTTCATTGGATGTATACCCAAGAAGAGGGGTGTAGGATCATATGGTAATTCTATTTTCAGTTTTTAAGGAATTTCTATACTGTTTTCCATAATGGCTGTACCAATTTACATTCCCATCAACAGTGTAGAAGGGTTCTCTTTTTTTTACACTCTCTCCAGCATTTATTGTTTGTACATTTTTTGATGATACATTCTGACCTGTGTGATGTGATACTCATTGTATCAATAGTTTGATTTGCATTTCTCTAACAATTCTGTCTGTCTTTTCATGTGCCTTTTGGTTTTCTGTATGTCTTTATTGGAGAAAAGTCTTCTTAAATATTCTGCTCATTTTTATCATTGGGTTTTTTTTTTTTTTTTTTTTTTTGAGGTTGAGCTTTATGAGCTGTTTGTATATTTTGGAGATTAATCCCTTGTCAGTTGCTTTGTTTGCAAATATTTTCTTCCATTCTGGAGGTTGTCTTTTTGTTTATGGTTTCCTTTGCTGTACAAAGCTTTTAAGTTTAATTAGGTCCCATTTTGTTATTGTTGTTTTTATTTTCATTACTCTAGGAGGTGGATCCAAAAAGATATTGCTGCAATTTATGTCAGAGAGTTCTGCTATGTTTTCCTGAGAATTTTATAGTATCTGGTCTTCCATAGAGGTCTTCAATTCATTTTGAGTTTATCTGTGCATATGGTGTTAGAGAGAGTGTTATAATTCATTTTTTTACCTGTAGCTGTCCAGTTTTCCCAGCACCACTTATTAAAGAGACTGTCTTTTCTCCATTGTATAGTCTTGCCTCCTTTGTCATAGATTGACCATTTGTGCATGGGTTTATTTCTGGGCATTCTATACTGTTCCAGTTATCTATATTTCTGTTTTTGTGTCAGTTTATAATAGTATTTTGGTTATTGCAACTTTATAGCATAGTCTGAGGTCAGGGAGCCTAATTCCTCCAGCTTTGTTTTTCTTTCTCAAGATTGCTTTGGCTATTTGGGGTCTCTTGTGTTTCCATACAAATTTTAAGATTTTTTGTTATTAGTGTATAGAAATGCAACAGAATTCTGGGTGTTAGTTTTGCATTTTGCAACTATACCATGTTCATTGGTGAGCTCTAGTAGTTTTCTGGTGGCATCTTTAGGATTTTCTATGTGTAGTATCATGTCATCTGAAAACAGTGACAGTTGTTCTTTTCCAATTTGGATTCTCTTTTATTTCTTTTCCTTCTCTGACTGTCATGGTTAAGGCTTCTAGAACTGTGTTGAATAAAAGTGGTGAGAGTGGATATCCTTGTCTTGTTCCTGATCTTAGAGGAAATGCTTTCAGCTTTTCACCATTGAGAATGATGTTAGCTGTGGGTTTGTCATATATGGCCTTTATTATGTTGAGTAAGTTCCCTCTATTCCCACTTTTTACAGAGTTTTTGTCATAAAGAAATGTCTGGATTTTGTCAAAAGAACTTTTTCTACATCTGTTGAGGTGATCGTGTGGATTTTATTCTTCAGTTTGTTGATGTGGTGTATCACACTGATTGATTTGTGGATATTGAAAAATCCTTGCATCCCTGGGATAAATCCCAATTGATTATTATGTATGATCCTTTTAATGCATTGTTGAATTTGGATTGCTACTATTTTGTTGAGGACAATTGCATCTATGTTCATCAGTGATATTGGCCTGTAATTTTCTTTTCTGTGGTATCAGTCGGGTTTTAATATCAGGGTGATGGTGGCCTCCAACTATGGTGCTGGGGAAGACTCTTGAGAGTCCCTTGGACTGCAAGGAGATCCAACCAGTCCATCCTAAAGGAGATCAGTCCTGAATATTCATTGGAAGGACTGATACTGAAGCTGAAACTCCAATACTTTGGCCACCTGATGCAAAAAACTGACTCATTGGAAAAGACCCTGATGCTGAGAAAGATTGAAGGGAGGAGAAGGGGACGACAGAGGATGAGATCACTAAGTTGATGGACATGAGTTTGAGCAAGCTCCAAGAGCTGGTGATGGACAGGGAAGCCTGGCATGCTGCAGTCCACAGGGTGGCAAAGAGTTGGCCATGACTGAGTGACAACTGAACTGATGGTGGCCTCATAGAATGAGTTTGAGAGTGTTCCTTCTTCTGCCATTTTATTTTTTGGGGTAGAATAATTTCAGAAGGATAGGTGTTAACTCTTCTCACCTTGATAGAACTTGCCCTTGAAGCCACCTGGCCTTAGACTTTTGTTTGTTGGAAGACTTTTTAAAATTTTTATTTATTTACTTATTTTACTTTTGGCTGTACTGGGTCTTCATTGATTTGTTGCAGCGAGGGGGGCTACTCTTCATTGCAGTTTTCAGGCTTCTCACTGTGATGGCTTATCTTATTGACGAGTATAGGCGCTAGGGTGCACAGGCTTTCAGTAGATGCAGCATGTAGGTTGAGTAGTTGTGGCTCACAGGCTCTAGAGCGTGGGCTCAGTAGTTGTGGCAAACAGGTTTAGTTCTTGGCAGCATGTGGCATCTTCCCAGGATCAAACCCACGGCAATTGCATTGGCAGGCAAATTCCATCCACTGTGCCACCAGGGAGGCCCCTGTTGGAAGTTTTTAAAGTGTAGTTTCAATTGCAGTATTTGTGATTGTTCCGTTCATATTTTCTATTTCTTCCTGGTTCAGTCTTGGGAGATTGTACCTTTTTAAGAATTTGTCCATTTCTTCTAGGTTGTCCATTTTATTGGCATATAGTTGTTTTTAGTAGTCTCTTATGATTCTTTGTATTTCTGTGGTGTCCGTTGCAATTTCTCTTTTTTTTTTTTTCATTTCCAATTTTATTGATTTGAGCCTTCTTCCTTTTTTCTTAATGAGTCTGGCTAAAGGTTTTTCAATTTTGCTTACCTTTTCAAAGAACCAGCTTTCACTTTCATTGATCTTGTCCACTGTTTTCTTTCTTTCTTTTTTTCTTTTTCGTTTATTTTTATTAGTTGGAGGCTAATTACTTTACAATATTGTAGTGGGTTTTGTCATACATTGACATGAATCAGCCATGGATTTACATGTATTCCCCATCCTGATCCCCCCTCCCACCTCCCTCTCTACCCGATCCCTCTGGGTCTTCCCAGTGCACCAGGCCGGAGCACTTGTCTCATGCATCCAACCTGGGCTGGTGATCTGTTTCACTATAGATAATATACATGTTTCGATGCTGTTCTCTCAAAACATCCCACCCTTGCCTTCTCCCACAGAGTCCAAAAGTCTGTTCTGTACATCCACTGTTTTCTTTGTCTCTCTTTCATCTGTTTTTTTCTCCTTTCTTTGATTTCTTTCTTTCTACTAACTTTGGGTTTTGTTTGTTCTTTCTCTAGTTGCTTTAGGTGTAAAGTTAGGTTGTTTATTTGAGATTTTCTTGTTTTCTAAGGTAAGGTTTTTTTTTTTTTCCATTTATTTTTATTAGTTGGAGGCTAATTACTTTACATCATTACAGTAGTTTTTGTCATACATTGAAATGAATTAGCCATGGATTTACATGTATTCCCCATCCCAGTCCCCCCCTCCCACCTCCCTCTCCACCCGATCCCTCTGGGTCTTCCCAGTGCACCAGGCCCGAGCACTTGTCTCATGCACCCAACCTGGGCTGGTGATCTGTTTCACCCTAGATAATATACATGTTTCAATGCTGTTCTCTTGAAACATCCCACCCTCGCCTTCTCCCATCAGCAGACGAATGGATGAGGAAGCTGTGGTACATATACACCATGGAATATTACTCAGCCATTAAAAAGAATTCATTTGAATCAATTCTAATTAGATGGATGAAACTGGAGCCCATTATACAGAGCGAAGTAAGCCAGAAAGATAAAGACCATTACAGTATACTAACACATATATATGGACTTTAGAAAGATGGTAACAATAAGGTAAAGTTTTATTGCTATAAACTTCCCTCTTGGAACTATGTTTACTGCATCCCATAAGTTTTGGATCATCATATTTTCATTTTCATTTGTCTCTAGGTATTTTTTTATTTCCTCTTTGATTTCTTCAGTGATCCATTGGTTGTTGTATAGCATATTTTTTAGCCTCCCCCATTTATACAGTTTTTTTCCTTGTAGTTGATTTCTATTTTTTTTTTTTTTGACAGGAAATAGCATTTATTGGTGAGCGTGATTAAGGAGGGAACAGAGCTGATGCTCATGAGTGCAGGGCCCGCCATTTGTCCAGGGGACCACGATTAGGGATGTATTTGACCCCACAGCCGTCCGGGATGAGTCGCTTTTCTGCCACCATGTTCTCAAATTCATCCGCATTGAACTTGGTAAATCCCCACTTCTTGGAGATGTGGATCTTCTGACGGCCAGGGAACTTGAACTTGGCCCGGCGGAGGGCTTCAATCACATGCTCCTTGTTCTGCAGCTTGGTGCGGATGGACATTATGACCTGGCCAATGTGGACCCTGGCCACTGTGCCCTGGGGCTTTCCAAAGGCACCGCGCATACCTGTCTGGAGTCTAGATTGAGAAACAGCAGGCCAGTCATGAATGCCCACTAGGAAGAGCTGTCTCCAAGGTCCCTCAGGACTACCTGTACAGGCAACAGGCTGCACACACACCAAGGAGGCTGCTGTTTGCAGCCGTTGCACACTGGGCCCCCATGGGGAAAAGAGCACAGTCGGCTTAATTGGCTGCAAATGTAGTTGATTTCTAACTCATAGTTTTACAGTTGGAAAAGATGCTTGATGTGATTTCAACTTTCTTATATTTACCCAGGCTTGCTTTGTGGCCAAGCGTGTGCTCTCTCCTGAAGAATGTTTCATGTGCACTTGAAGAGAATGTGTATAAAAGCTAACCAAAAAAGTAAATAAATAAATAAAAGAAAAGAATGTTTGTTCTTCTGCCTTTGGATGGAATGCTTTATAAATATCAATTAAGTCCATCTGGTGTAATGTGTCCTTTAATCTTGTGTTTCCTCACTGATTTTCTATCTGGATGATCTGTCCACTTGTGTATGTGAGGTGTTCAAGTCCCCCACTGTTATTATGTTACTGTCTATTTCTCCTTTTATGGCTGCTAACATTTGCCTTATATATTGAGTGCTCACATGTTGGGTGCATGTATATTTACAGCTGCTATATCTTCTTTCTAGATTGATCCTTGATCATTATGTACTTCTTCTCTGACTCCTGTAACAGTCTCTATTTTAACATCTGTTTTGTTTGATGTGAATATTGCTACTCCTACTTTGGTCTCCACCTGCATGTAGTAGCTTTTCCATCCCCTCATTTTCAGTCTCTGTGTATCCCTAGATATGAAGTGATTCTCTTGTAGACAGCATATATATGGGTTTGTTTTTTTTTTTTTAATCTTGTCAGCCAGTCTCTGTCTTTTGGTTCAAGTATTTGATCCATTTATATTCAAGGTAATTATTGATGTGTATGTTTTGCCATTGTGTTTTGGATTTCTTTTTGTAGTCTTTTTTTCTTCCTCTTTTGTTCTTTTTTCCTTGTGATTTGGTGGCTATCTTTAGTGTTTGGATTCTTCTTTCTTTTTGTGTGTGTATATATCTGGTGTGGATTTTTAGTTTGCCATTCCTGTGAGGTTTTGATGCAGCAGTCTGTATGTAGATATACAAGATTGTTTTATGTTGCTGTCTTTCAATTTCACATGCATTTTCAATATCCTGCTTTTGTACTGTCCTCTTCTTACAATTGTTAGTTTTGATATCATATTTGTGTGTGGATGACTTCCTACCTTTACTGTATGTTTGCCTTTATCAGTGAGCTTTTCCATTCATAATTTTCTTGTTTCTAGTTGTGAGACTTTCTTTTCCACCTTTTAGCATTTGTTGTAAACCTGGTTGGTTGGTGGTGAATTCTCATAACTTTTGCTTGTCTGTAACTCTTCTGATTTCTCTGTGGAATCTGAATAAGAGTCTTGCTGGTTAGAGTATTCTTGAGTTGTAGGATTTTCCCTTTCATCACTTTAAATTTGTCATGCCAGTCCCTTCAGGCTTGCAGAGTTTCTGCTGAAAAACCCCAATAACCTTATGGGGGTTCCCTTCTGTTTTTATTTATTTATTTTTTGCTTTTCCCTTATTGCTTTTAACATTTGTCATTGTCTTTAACTTTTGTCAACTTGATTATACATGTCTTGGCATTTTCCTACTTGGTTTTCTCCCATGTGAGACTCTCTGCACTTCCTGAACTTGCATGAACTGTTTCTTTCCCATGTTAGAGAAGTTTTCAACTATTATCTCTTCAAAAAATTTTTCAGGCTCTTTCTCTGTTTCTTCTCCTTCTGGGACCCCTATAATGTGAATGTTGGTGCAGAAGACTTTTAAACTGCTCTCATTTCTTTTCTTTCTTTTTTCTATACCCTGTCTACTGCAATGAAATCCACCATTTTGTCTTCCAGCTCACTTATCTGTTTTTCTGACTCATATGATCTGCTATTGATTCTTTACAGTACTTTTTCATTTCAGTTATTGTGTTGTTTAACTCTGTTAGTTCTTTATATCTTCTAACTCTTTGTTAAGCATCTCTTATATCTTCTCCATCCATGCCTCTATTCTTTTTCTGAGATCTTAAGTCATCTTTACTATCTTTACTCTGGATTCTTTTTCAGGTAGATTGCCTATCTCCACCTCACTTAGTTGTTCTTCTGGGGTTTTATCTTGTTCCTTCATCTGGAACACCTATCATCTCATTTTGTCTAGCTTTCTCTGTGTTTGTAGTCTCCATTCCCCTCTTGCTTCTGGTGTCTGCCTTGTGGTAGGTGAGGCTGATCTTAGAAGCTTGTGCAGGCTTCCTGGTTGGAGGAACTGGTGTCTGCTCACTTTGGAGTGAAGCTAGGTCTTGTCCCTCTGGTGGCAGGGTCATGTCAAGGGGTATGGTAGAGTTTGTTATGGGCTCAGGAAGTCTTTAGCAGACTTTAGGCAGCTTATCTGCTGATGAGTGGGGTGATGTTCCCACCCTGTTAGTTGTTTGGCTTGAGGCATCCCAGCAATGGAGCCTACACAGTTGTTGGGTTGGGGTCAGGTCATTGTGTCAAAATGGCAGCCTTCAAGAGAGCTCACATCAATGAGTACTCCTCAGTACCTTCACCACCAGTATTCTTGACCTCATAGTGAGCTACAGTCACCCACCACATTCCCAGGAGACATCCGCACCCCACCCCCCAGCAGGTGTGTCTGACTCAGGCTCCTATAAAGTCATTGCTTTTTCCCTCAGTCCTAGTGTGCATAAGAATTTGTGTGTGTCCTCCAAGAGTGGGATTTCTGTTTCCCTCCATCATGTGGAGTTCTTACAATCAAGCCTTGCTGGCCTCAATACCAAATCCTCTGGGGGATCCTCCTCCTAGTGCCAAATCCCCATACTGCGGTCCTGATGCAAAACTCAGAATTCTTAACTCCTGTGGGATAACTTCTGCAATAAAATTATTTTCTAGTTTGTGAATTATCCACCAGGTGGGTATGGGATTTGATTAGATCACTAATGAGAGTCCCTTGGACTGCAAGGAGATTCAACCAGTCCATCCTAAAGGAGATCAGTCCTGGGTATTCATTGGAAGGACTGATGCTGAAGCTGAAACTCCAGTACTTTGGCCACCTCATGCGAAGAGTTGACTCATTGGAAAAGACCCTGATGCTGGGAGGGATTGGGGGCAGGAGGAGAAGGGGACGACAGAGGATGAGATGGCTGGATGGCATCACCGACTCGATGGGCAATGAGTTTGAGTAAACTCCGGGAGTTGGTGATGGACAGGGAGGCCTGGCGTGCTGCGATTCATGGGGTCGCAAAGAGTCGGACACGACTGAGCGACTGAACTGAACTGAATGTACCCCTCCTACCATCTTGTGGTTTTCTCTTAGTCTTTGGATATAGAATGTCTTTTTGAAAGGTTCTAGTCTTTTTGTCATGGTTGTTCAGCAGGTAGTTGTGTTTTTGCTGATTTTGGGAGAGGAGGTAAGCTTGAGTCCTTCTACTCTGGCATCTTGTCTTCAACCCCCTATAGATTCTTCTTTCAAATTCTTTAAACAAACCTATCATGTTTCTATATCACTTTTCCTGTATAAAATCAACACAAGGCACTCCATAGTTTAAAGTCTTAACTGAGAATTGCTTAATTAGCTTGACAGTCTTCTATAACTTTTTTTTCCTGAATCAAAACAAGGCCACCCATGGAAATACAAGCCATTCTATTCCACCTAAAATCTACTTCCCAGATCCCTAGGTGCATTGATGTAAGCATAAGCATATCAGCCTGGTCTACTGCCATTTTAAGTAACCTTTCAAACTTTCAGGCTGGAAGCTCACCCTGACTTTACATAGTTCTCTCAGGGAGCCAGAGTGTTTGAGGCAGAGGAAGCATGCACAGCAAAACATGAGATAAGCATCTCAGCAACGCAGAAGTGGATTTGTGTGTAGAGACATCTGGACTGATGATTTAGGCTACTTTCCTTCCCTCCCCTACTTGGCAGTCAAAACAAGAGATGTTTCTGAGCTTCCTTTTGTGCTGCCTAGAGAGAAGATGAGCTAACTGTGCCAGTGGGCAATTATTTCATATCACTCTGAGGAGAGCACATGCTGCTGCTGCCTTCAAGCAAGAGCTTTCTGAGGTGGATTAAAAGTGTCTCATCCCACCCGGGATCCAGACACAGGCTTCAGAGCTGTGCTAAAACATTAATTGAGCCACTTTCTAGAAAAATCAACCTCAGTGAATCACAACTACTCAATCTTCCTATCTAAATATTTTGCATTATACATACATGTGCTTGATGGCATGGGGGAAGGGAGCTTATTTTTTAGAAGTTCACGATAGCCAGTTCAGGAATGGAAGAAGCACTGAACTTTGCAAAGCATATTCAATGACCCATTTTCATCCTCACATCCACACTCTCAGTCAGACAATCACACTCTCTATATGGATTAGGAATCTGAGGTTCAGAAGGCTGATGTATCTTGAGCAGGATTCAGGCAGCTGGTTAGTGACAGAACTGGGGCCCAAACAGTTTGACCATTTAGGTCCTGGGATTCATTGCAGAACTTTCTGCTTCAGAGAGAGATCCAGAACCCCTAAATAAATGTTGGTTGCTTAGTCCTAAGCAACTAAATGTTATGAGCCTTTGTCGTTACTTTTGGGAAAGATCTATTTGGTTTGTCGACTCAGAGCAGACTTCCCTCAGTGGGTTACTTTTATCTTCCTCCTCCCACTTTTCTCTGGATTTTATGGTCTTCCTCATGAAATTAAAAACATCTTGAAGAACCTTTGAACCAGTTCCATGACTCAGGAGAGCTCTGTGGCTTGGCACATAAGGGTGAGACCTGCTAGGGAACAGCCTGGCAGAAACAATACCACCACCAAATATTGCTCAGGGCCCCATTAATAGGAATTATTCTCTAGATGAGGACCAAATGGTGGGGTTGCATCTGTGTTGTTTTTGCTCCTTTAAGTTCTCTATAAGGTTGATGTTGTGAAAATAACCCAGTAAGACCTAAAACCCAGAGGTCCTGGCTCTATATGACTTCAAGAAGTGTTAAGATCTCTGGATCATTTTTCCTTCTTCAACAGAAGAAAAAAATGAGACAAGATGAGACTGAAGTTCCTCTTCCAGCACTGAAAGTCATCTCTGTAGAAACTGGGATCAGAAGCAGTGGTTGAAACCCACCAATGGGCTGATACCCAATTTCTGCATACCACAAATAGAAACATAGGGAAAATCAAGCAAAAGAAGAATATGTTCTCTAGGGGTGATCTTTTGGCCTGCATCAGGAGAATAATATCATTCCTTTTTCCATTAGTTCCCTGAGGTGAGAGAATAAATTCATCATTGATTCCAGCAGCTGGAAGTGTTTGGACGTAGCATGTGCTTAAGAAATATTAGTTGAACTAATGAGAAAATAAAACTTAACTACCTAAGAAGTATTGGATTTGTTATCTCATAACATACAACCTAAACCAATATCTGAAAATATCCATCAGTTCATTTCAGTTCAGTCACTCAGTCATGTCTGACTTTTTGCGACCCCATGGACTGCAGCACGCCAGGCCTCCCTGTCCATCACCAACTCCTCAGAGTTTACTCAAACTCATGTCCATTGAGTCGGTGATTCCATCCAACCATCTCACCCTCTGTTGTCCCCTTCTCCTCCTTCCTTCAACTTTTCCCAGCAACAGGGTCTTCTCAAATGAATCAACTCTTTGCATCAGGTGGCCAAATATTGGAGCTTCAGCTTCAACATCAGTCCTTCCAATGAACATCCAGGACTGATCTCCTTTAGGATGGACTGGTTGGATCTCCTTGCTGTCCAAGGGACTCTCAAGAGTCTTCTCTAACACCACAGTTCAAAAGCATCAATTCTTTGGTGCTCAGCTTTCTTTATAGTCCAACTCTCACATCCATACATTACTACAGAAAAAAAACATAGCCTAGACTAGATGGACATTTGTTGTCAAAGTAATGCCTCTGCTATTTAATATGCTGTCTGGGTTGGTCATAAGTTTCCTTCAAAGGAGTAGGTGTCTTCTAATTCCATGGCTGCAGTCACCATCTGCAGTGATTTTGGAGCCCAAAAATAGAAAATCTGCCACTGTTTTCACAATTTCCCCATCTATTTGCCATGAAGTGATGGGACCAGATGCCATGATCTTAGTTTTCTGAATGTTGAGCATCAAACCAACCTTTTCACTCTCCTCTTTCACTTTCATCAAGAGGCTCTTTAGTTCTTGCTTCACTTTCTGCCATAAGGATGGTGTCATCTGCACATCTGAGGTTATTGATGCTTCTCCTGGGAATCTTGACTGCAGCTTGTGCTTCTTCCAGCCCAGCATTTCTCATGATGTACTCTGCATAGAAGTTAAATAAGCAGGGTGACAATATACAGCCTTGACGTACTCCTTTTCCTATTTGAAACCAGTCTGTTGTTTCATGTCCAGTTCTAAATGTGGCTTCTTGAGCTGCATACAAATTTCTCAAGAGGCAGATCAGGTGGTCTGGTAGTCCCATCTCTTTCAGAATTTTCCAGTTTATTGTGATCCACACAGTCAAAGGCTTTGGCATAGTCAATAAAGCAGAAACAGGTGTTTTTCTGGAACTCTCTTGCTTTTTTGATGATTCAGTGGATGTTGGCAATTTGACCTCTGGTTCCTCTGCCTTTTCTAAAACCAGCTTGAACATCTGGAAGTTCACAGTTCATATATTGCTGAAATCTGGCTTGGAGAATTTTGAGTATTACTTTACTAGCATGTGAGATGAGTGCAATTGTGTGGTAGTTTGAGCATTCTTTGGCATTGTCTTTCTTTGGGATTGGAATGAAAACTGATCTTTTTCCAGTCCTTTTCCAGGCCACTGCTGAGTTTCCCAAATTTGCTGACATATTGAGTGAAGCACTTTCACAGCATCATCTTTCAGGATTTGAAATAGCTCAACTGGAATTCCATCACCTCCACTAGCTTTGTTCTCAGTGATTCTTACTAAGACCCACTTGATTTCGTATTCTAGGATGTCTGGCTCTAGGCGAGTGATCACACCATCGTGGTTATCTGGGTCATGAAGATCTTTTTTCTGTAGTTCTTCTGTGTATTCTTGCCACCTCTTCTATTCTGCTTCTTTTAGGTCCATACCATTTCTGTCCTTTATTGTGTTCATTTTTGCATGAAATGTTCTCTTGGTATCTTTTATTTTCTTGAAGAGATCTCTAGTCTTTCCCATTCTATTGTCTTCCTCTATTTCTTTGCACTGATCACTGAGGAAGGCTTTCTTATCTCTCCTTGCTATTTTTTGGAACTCTGCATTCAAATGGGTGTATCTTTCCTTTTCTCCTTTGCTTTTCACTTCTCTTCTTTTCTCAGGTATTTGTAAGGCCTCCTCAGACAGCCATTTTGCTTTTTTGCATTTCTTTTTCTTTGATCCCTGTACAGGATTCTTGTCTCCTGTACAATGTCACAAACCTCTGTCCATAGTTCATCAGGCACTCTGTCTATCAGATCTAGTCCCTTAAATCTATTTCTCACTTCCACTGTATAGTCATAAGGGATTTGATTTAGGTCATACCTGAATGGTCTAGTGGTTTTCTCCACTTTCTTCAATTTCAGTCTGAATTTGGCAATAAAGGAGTTCATGATCTGAGCCACAGTCAGCTCCCAGTCTTCTTTTTACTGACTGTATAGAGCTTCTCCATCTTTGGCTGCAAAGAATATAATCAATCTGATTTCAGTGTTGACCATCTGGTGATGTCGATGTGTAGAGTCTTTACTTGTGTTGTTAGAAGAGGGTGTTTACTATGACCAGTGCATTCTCTTAGCAAAACTCTATTAGCCTTTGCCCTGCTTCATTCTATACTCCAAGGCCAAATTTGCCTGTTACTCCAGGTGTTTCTTGACTTCCTATTTTTGCATTCCAGTCCCCTATAATGAAAAGGACATCTTTTTGGGGTGTTAGTTCTAGAAAGTCTTGTAGGTCTTCATAGAACCGTTCAACTTCAGCTTCTTCAGCATTACTGGTTGGGGCATAGACTTGGATTACTGTGATACTGAATGGTTTGCCTTGGAAATGAACAGAGATCATTCTGTTGTTTTTGAGATTGCATCCAAGTACTGCATTTCAGACTCTTGTTGACTATGATGGCTACTCCATTTCTTCTAGGGGATTCTTGTCCACAGTAGTAGATATAACGGTTATCTGAGGAACCGTCTTGGGTGGCCCTACATGGCAAGGCTTACAGTTTCATTGAGTTAGATAAGGCTGTGGTCCATGTGATTAGATTGGTTTGTTTTCTGTTATTGTGGTTTCCAGTCTGTCTGGCCTCTGATGGAGAAGGATAAGAGGCTTATGGAAGCTTCCTGATGGGAGAGACTGACTGAGGGAGATACTGTGTCTTGTTCTGATGGTCAGTAAATCTTTAATCCAACTTTCTGCTGATGGGCAGAGCTGTGTTCCCTCCTTGCTAATTCCCTGCTAGTTAGCAGGGAATTAGAACTTCCAAATTTGAGTAAAACAGAATAAAAATCTAATAGGCTATTAAATAAGTGTGTTTAAAATGATCAAAGATGAAAGGTGACATACACTAGCATACAGTTATGAGCACAAACACTAGAACCAGGTAGCTTGACTGGAATTCTAGCTCTTTCACTTAATAGCTATGTGAACCTGGGCAATGTATTAATATTTAATCTTTGTATCACTGTTTCCTTATCTGTAAAATAGAACCAAAAATAACATTTATTTCATAGGATTACTGTGAGGATTGAATGAGCTGATGGACTGGGTTGGCCAAAAATTCTTTCAGGTTTTTCCATAACATCGGCTGGAAAAATCTGAACATACTTTTGTCCATATGCTTACAGGTCATCTATGATTCTCCATGGTCTCTATACAGTAAGTCCCCTACATAAAAATGAGTTCCATTTTGAGAATACATTTCTAAGTCCAATTTGTTTGTAAGTTCAACAAGTTCTCGGTACCCAACTAACACAATTGACTATACAGTACTGTTGTGATAGGTTTATATTATTTTTCACACAAATGATACACACAAAAAAAGCAACCCTCCCAAAATAAAGAAAATATATTTAATCTTACAGTACAGTACCTTAAAAAGTAAGGTAATAGAGTACAACAACTGGCATACAGGGACTGGCATCAAGTGAACAGGCAAGAAGAGTTACTGACTGGAGGAGGAAGTGTGGGAGATGGAAGAGGTGAAGCTTTGTCAATAATTGGAGATGGAGGGCAAGTTGCAATTTCACTCACACCTGATCAAATTTATGGCATAGATTCTGGTTCCTTGCTGGACTCAATCTATCTACCTTCTTGCTTGCAGACTTGAAATAAAGATACTATGCTACTATACTCTATATAGTGTATGCATGCTCAGTGACTTCAGTCTGTCCAACTCTGTGCAATCCTGTGGGCTCTAGCCCACCAGGCTTCTCTGTCCATGGGATTCTCCATCCATGAGATCCTCCAGACAAGAATACTGGAGTAGACTGCCATGCCTTCCTCCAGGGGATCTTCCTGACCCAGGGTTGGAACCCATGTCTCCTCTGTCTCCTGCATTGCAGACAGATTCTTTACCCATTGAGCCACCTGGGAAGCCCACTCTGTACAGTACTGTATAGCAAAGTACACAAAAACACAACCACTTGTAGAAGATGTACACACATGACAGTGTATGCCAGATACCTGAGCTAACTTACCTGCTTGGACATGCAAATACATGCTCACATTTTTGAGAGTTGGCAACTTGAAGGTTTCTATGTAGGGAACTTACTGTACCACTCTTCAACTGAAATTACCCCAGGAACTGAGAGTTCTTTGGTGTATATTGTTGTTGAGAATTTGAGGCTATTAGCGGAAAGATAAGGTAATAATTTAAAATATAAGGCAAAGTCTGCTAAGAACATTATCTGAGATACAAGCATACAGTGTATTGAAAAGCCTGAAAACAACACTTAAGCATGTGAAAAGATGCTGAATATCACTCAAAATATATATGTAAGTTAAAACTATACTGAAATACCACTTCCCATCTGTAAGTTCAACAAAAATCCAATATTTGGACCACATACTCTTTTTGCCAGGCTATGAAAAACAAGCCCTTGAATGCATAACTGGTAGGAATGCACAATGGTAAAATAACCCTGATGGAGGAGAAATTGGGAATATTTTGCAAAATTATATATGCATATGCATTTACCATTTGGCCCAGCAATCATGCTAGAAATATATATTTCAAGAATCTATATTTTTAGAACACTATCCTGAAAACATACTAACAAAAATACGATGAGGTGTATAAATAAGGTACTATTATACAGCATTATTTGTGATAACAAAAGATTGGCAACAACCTGAATCAACAGGAAAACAGTTAAATAAAGTTTTTAGCTACACAATGGAATATAAACAGTATAAAAGGAAAAGTTACAATGTGGTGATCTCTAGGGTGTATTATTTTTTGTTTTGCATTGTTTTCTGTTGAACATGCATTTTTTATTGGCATATATTTGATTTACAATGTTGTGCTATTTTCTGCTATATAGCAAAGAGATTCAGTTGTACATATGTGTACATTTTTTTAAAATATTCTTTTTCATTATGATATCGTTTGTGTTCAGTCGCCAAGTCATGTCTGACTCTACAATCCCATGGATTGCAGCCCACCAGGCTCAGACTCTGTCCATGGGACTTCCTAGGCAAGAATACTGGAGAGGTTGCCATTTCCTTCTCCAAGGGATCTTCCTGACCCAGGGATCAAGCTTGCATACCCTGCATTGGCAGGCATATTCAAACCCTTATGGTTTATCATAGGGGATTGAATATACTTCCCTGTGCTATACATCAGGCTTTGTTGTTTATCCATTCTGTGTGTAATAACTTGCATCTGCTAACCCAAACTGCCAGTGCATCCCTCCCCCATCCCATCCCCCTTGGCAACCACGAGTCTATTCTTTCTATGTTTGTGAGCCTTTTTTTTAGTGGTTCATTTGTGTCATGTTTTAGATTCCACATATAAATTATATCATATGGTATTTGCCTTTTTCTGTCTGACTTCACTTATTATAATCTCTTGGACTATAAAGAAAGCTGAGCACCGAAGAATTGATGCTCTTGAACTGTGGTGTCCGAGAAGACTCTTGAGAGTTCCTTGGACTGCAAGGAGATCCAACCAGTCCATCCTGAAGGAGATCAGTCCTGGGTGTTCACTGGAAGGACTGATGTTGAAGCTGAAACTCCAATACTTTGGCCACCTGATGCGAAGAGTTGACTCATTTGAAAAGACCCTGATGCTGGGAGGGATTGGGGGCAGGAGGAGAAGGGGACGACAGAGGATGAGATGGTTGGATGGCATCACTGACACAATGGACATGGGTTTGGGTGGACTCCGGGAGTTGGTGATGGACAGGGAGGCCTGGCGTGCTGCGGTTCATGGGATCGCAAAGAGTCGGACACGACTGAGTGACTGAACTGAACTGAACTGAAGTCCATCCATGTTGCTGCGAATGCCACTATTTCATTCTTTTTTGTTGCAATGTATTCCATTGCATATGTGTATGACATTTTAAAAAATCTATTCATCTGCGGATGGACATTTAGGCCGTTTCCATGTCTTGGCTATTGTGAATAGTGCTGCTATGAACATAAGGGTGCATGTATCTTTTTGAATTATAGTTTTGTCTGGATATATGCCCAGGAGTGGGATTGCTGGATCATATGGCACTTTTTTTTTTTTAATTTGGCTATGTCAGGTGTTAGCTGTGGCAGTGGGATCTTTGTGGCCTCATGGGGGATCTTCGCGTGTGGTGCACAGACTCTCTAGTGGCAGTGTGAGGACTCCAGAACAGGGGTCTCAGGCACTGCAGCCGGGGGCTCAGTTGCTCCATAGCATGCGGGATCACAGTTCCCCAGCCGGGGATCAAGCCCACACCCCCTGCACTGCAAGGCAGTTCTCAACCACCGGGTCACCAGGGAGTCCCCACAGACCTCTATTTCAGTTTTCTGAGGAACCTCCATATTGTTTTCCACGGTGGTTACACTAACTGGCATTCCCATCAACAGTGTCGCAGGATTCTTTAGGGAATATTAAGTGGGAAAAGCAAAGCGAAGAAAGATACTTAGAGTATGCTACCAATTATATAAGAAAGGGGAGATGTGAATATAATTATATATCTACAGATAGATATACAGGTAATATATGCACGGATATGTATTTGCTCATGTTATAAAAGCCAATAAAAGAACAATAAAAATTTAATTATTAAATATGAAGGGGAAAAGAGAAGAGCTTTTCTGAATATTTCAAAAATTTGTCTTTAGAAACAAGCATTTTTTAAAATTAAATAAAAATATAATCCCTAAAAAAGCAAAAATAAGTGATTATATCTGTATATCCAGTTAATAACATAATTCTCAGAAAGGAAACATTTAAAATGACTTTAAAAACAGCAATTTGATCATATATTTCCCCTGGGATTAACCCAAAGGACAAAAACAACAGAAAATAAAACCATAAATTGTTCCCAATTTGGTGGTAGATTTGGTATTGCTATCCTCAGACTGCATATTACAGGATTAAAGAAATGTGCTTATTTGGTAACACTAAGAACCACATTTTTTTCGTGTGGTTGAAAGAAGATACAAATGCAAGATTAGTGAGTTTAAATAAGAGCCTGTAGGCCTGTACTTCATCAGTATGAAATAATGATGTATGTTAGATCTTAAAAATATGTATTTTTCTAGTTCTATATGCTGAAGAGCTCCACGCACAGCTTCTGACTCTAATCAGTGGTCCTCAAAACCAACCTCAGGCTCAGTGATTCTCTGAAAGAACCCACAAAGCTCAACAAAATTGTTATACTCAGGATTACAGTTTATTGCAGTGAAAGGATACAGACTAAAATCAACAATGGAAGAAGGCATATAGGGCAGACCAGGGACAAGCTTCCAGTCGCCTGCTCCCACGTAAGTCATACAGACAAAATTTCATTTTCCCAGCAATAGTGTGTAGCAACTTGCACTTCCCAAGCATAGAAGCTTACTCAAGCATTGATATCAGGATTTTTATTTTAGAGGTCAATTATGTAGGTATGTCCTCCAGTGGTCAACTGACAGATATTGTGTGGCTCAAGGCCCACACCATAACTCACACTGTTAGCACAGACTGGTGTGGCCCAAGTTCCTTCATCCAATCAGTCCATCCTAAAGGAGATCAGTCCTGGGTGTTCACTGTGGAAGGACTGATGCTGAAGCTGAAGCTCCAATACTTTGGCCACCTGATGCAAAGAGCTGACTCATTGGAAAAGACCCTGATGCTGGGAAAGATTGAGGACAGGAGGAGAAGGGGACGACAGAGGATGAGATGGTTGGATGGCATCACTGACTCAATGGACATGAGTTTGGGTAAACTCCGGGAGTTGGTGATGGACAGGGAGGCCTGGCGTGCTGCAGTTCATGGGGTTGCAAAGAGTCAGACATGACTGAGGAACTGAACTGAACTGAACTAGTTAGAGGTTCTCTTCTAGGAGCTAGTCAAGAGCCAAACCTTTCTTTGGAATAAACAGTGTTTGGATAACCTAGGTCTTCTTAGGCACAGTGTCCTAGTACCAGTGAGGTACCACTAGAGCTCAGGTTGTCATCTGTAAACACTATTGGCCAGGAAAGAAAATAGGGCTCTTTGGAAAAGGGCTGAATCCAGTTCTAGGGGAAGAAATACAAAGTTAAGTTAGGATATTTTGTCATACCAGAGTAAGAGAGTTATCATAGATGATTTGAATTGTGTTAATAGAATTCAGAAGTCAATCTAAATGAGTTCCCACTGGGCAAAGATATGACAATTTGAGCAACAATAAAGATAATTACTATCATAGATTAAAACATATAAAAATACTTTTATCTATTGTTCATAATGATGCTAAAATAACCACCTCTGGAAGACGCTGCTGCTAAGTTGCTTCAGACGTGTCCCTATAGATGGCAGCCCACCAGGCTCCCCCGCCCCTGGGATTCTCCAGGCAAGAACACTGGAGTGGGCTGCCAGTTCCTTCTCCAACACATAAAAAGTGAAAGTGAAGTCGCTCAGTCGTGTCTGACTCTTCACGACCCCATGGACTGCAGCCTACCAGGCTCCTCCATCCATGGGATTTTCCAGGCAAGAGTACTGGAGTGGGGTGCCATTGCCTTCTCCACTGGAATATGTTAGAGGTGGAAATTTGAAAATAGGTAAATGAAGCATTTGTCCTCTTTTTTGTGAATGGTCAGGGAAACTAGATAGCTGATGAGTGGTGAATGTGGAGGGGCTTCTTTTCGTAGAAATATTTCAGCTAAAAAATGGGAGGGAAATGATAGAATATCAATATTTTCCCCTGGTGACTCAGACAGTTAAGAACCTGCCTGCAATGTGGGAGGCCCAGGTTTGATCCCTGGGTCAAGAAAATCTCCTGGAGAGGGGAGTGGCTACCCACTCCAATATTCTTGCCTGGAGAATCCCAAGGACAGAGAAGCTGGCAGGCTACAGTCCAAAGGGTCACATAGAGTTAGACATGAATGAGTAACTAACAGAGAAGTAGATTTCTTTTTTAAATTTGGGCAATAATCATAACCCCTTAAAAAGAGACAAAGCAAGAAACGTTCATCCTATTTGAAGTGCAAACACCACCCACATCCAAGGATAAAGGATAAGCCACAGTGAGACGGTAGGAGGGGTGCAATCACAATAAATTCAAATCCCATATGCCCTGGTTGCCAGCCACAAACTGGAGAACAATGATACCAAAGATCTTGCACGGCCGTGAATGTTCTCGGCCCCACACCAGGCTGCCCAGCCTGGGGGTCCGACAAAGGGACTAGGAGTCACCAGGGAATCTGACTTTGGAGGCCAGCAGGACTTGATTACAGGACTTCCACAGGACTGGGGAAACACAGACTCTACTTTTGGAAGGCACAAACAAAACCTTGTGCACACCAGGAGTAGGGGAAAGGACTCATAGCTACACTGGAGACTGAGGCAGACCTACCCTGTGAGGGTTTGAGGGTCCTCCTGCAGAGGTGTGGGCCGGCAGTGACCTGCCACAGGGACAGAGACACTAGCAGCAGCAGTCCTGAGAGCTGTGTCTTGATGTAAGTCTTCGTGGAGGTTGCTATTAGCCCTATCATAAAGCCTGTATGCTCCAGGACTGGGTTCAGTTCAGCTCAGGTCAGTCGCTCAGTCGTGTCCAACTCTGCAATGCCATGAACCACAGCACGCCAGGCCTCCATCACCAACTCCCAGAGTTCACCCAAACCCATGTCCATTGAGTTTGTGATGCCATCCAACCATCTCATCCTCTATCGTCCCCTTCTCCTCCTGCCCTCAATTTTTCCCAGCATCAGGGTCTTTTCCAATGAGTCAGCTCTTCGCATCAGGTGGCCAAAGTATTGGAATTTCAGCTTCAACATCAGTCCCACCAATGAACACCCAGGACTGATCTCCTTTAGGATGGACTGGTTGGGTCTCCTTTCAGTCTAAGGGACTCTCAAGAGTCTACTCCAACACTACAATTCGAAAGCATCAATTTTTCGGTGCTCAGCTTTCTTCACAGTCCAACTGTCACATCCATACATGACCACTGGAAAAACCATAGCCTTGACTAGATGGACTTTTGTTGACAAAGTAATGTCTCTGCTTTTCAATATGCTGTCTAGGTTGGTCATAACTTTCCTTCCAAGGAGTAAGTGTCTTTTAATTTCATGGCTGCAATCACCATCTACAGTGATTTTGGAGCCCCCCAAAATAAAGTCTGACACTGTTTCCACTGTTTCCCCATCTATTTGTCATGAAGTAATGGGACCGGATGCCATGATCTTAGTTTTCTGAATGTTGAGCTTTAAGCCAACTTTTTCACTCTCCTCTTTCACTTTCATCAAGAAGCTCTTTAGTTCTTCTTCACTTTCTGCCATAAGGGTGGTGTCATCTGCATATCTGAGGTTATTGATATTTCTCCCAGCAATCTTGATTCCAGCTTGTGCTTCTTCCAGCCCAGCGTTTCTCATGATGTACTCTGCATATAAGTTAAATAAGCAGGGTGACAATATACAGCCTTAACGTACTCCTTTTCCTATTTGGAACCAGTCTGTTGTTCCATGTCCAGTTCTAACTGTTGCTTCCTGACCTGAATATAGATTTCTCAAGAGGCAGGTCAGATGGTCTGGTATTCCCATCTCTTTCAGAATTTTCCACAGTTTATTGTGATCCACATGGTCAAAGGTTTTGGCATAGTCAATAAAGCAGAAGTAGATGTTTTTCTGGAACTCTCTTGCTTTTTCGATGATCCAGCAGATGTTGGCAATTTGATCTCTGGTTCCTCTGCCTTTTCTAAAACCAGCTTGAACATCTGGAAGTTCACGGCTCACGTATTGCTGAAGACTGGCTTGGAGAATTTTAAGCATTACTTTACTAGCATGTGAGATGAGTGCAATTGTGCAGTAGTTCGAGCATTCTTTGACATTAGCTTTCTTTGGGATTGGAATGAAAACTGACCCTTTCCAGTACTGTGGCCCCTGCTGAGTTTTCCAAATTTGCTGGCATACTGAGTGCAGCACTTTCACAGCATCATCTTTCATGATTTGAAATAGCTCAACTGGGATTCCATCACCTCCACTAGCTTTGTAGTGATGCTTCCTAAGCCCCACTTGACTACACATTCCAGGATGTCTGGCTCTAGGTGAGTGATCACACCGTTGTGATTATCTGGGTCATTAAGATCTTTTTGTACAATTCTTCTGTGTATTCTTGCCACCTCTGAGGCATCCAGGACTTGGTTCAGGCCACAAAACTAACAGGGAGGGTGCCCAGCCCACCAGCAGACAATTGGATTAAAGATTTACTGAGCATGGCCCTGCCCACCAGAGCAAGACCCAGTTTTCCCCACAGCCAGTCCCTCCCATCAGGAAGCTTGCACAAGCCTCTTATCCTCATCCATCAGAGGGCAGACAGAAGAAGCAAGAACTACAATCCCACAGCCTCCAGAACTAATACCACAATCACAGAAAGCTAACCAAAATGAAAAGAAATAGGATTATGTCCCAGATGAAGGAACAAGATAAATCCCCAGAAAAACAACTAAATGAAGTGGAGATAGGCAATCTTCCAGAAAAAGAATTCAGAATAATGATAGTGAAGATGATCCAGGATCTTGGAAAAAGAATGGAGAAGATGCAAGAAATGTTTACCAAAGACCTAGAAGAACTAAAGGAGAGAGAAAGGACCTGAGAAAATATTTGAAGAGATAATAGCTGAAAACTTCCCTAACATGGGAAAGGAAATAGTCAACCAAGTCCAGGAAGCACAGAGAGTCCCAGGCAGGATAAACCCAAGGAGGAACACACCAAGACACATAGTAATCAAACTGACAAAAATTAAAGACAAAGATAAAATATTAAAAGCAACAAGGGAAAAATGACAAATAACATACAAGGGAACTCCCATCAGGTTATCAGCTGATTTCTCAACAGAAACTCTACAAGCCAGAAGGGAATGGCATGACATATTTAAAGTGATGAAAGAGAAGAATCTACAACCAAGAATACTCTACTGATAAGACTCACAGTAAGATTTGATGGAGTAATCAAATCTTTCCAAACAAAGCAAAAGTTAAGAGAATGTATAACCACTAAACCAGTTTTACAACAAATGCTAAAGGAACTTCTTTAGGCAGGAAACACAAGAGAAGGAAAAGATCTACAAAAAATAAACCCAAAACAATTAACAAAATGGTAATAGGATCATACATATCAATAATTACCTTAAATGTAAATGGATTAAATGCACCAGCCAAAAGATATACACTGGTTGGGTGGATACAAAAACTCATGTATATGTTGTCTACAAAAGGCCCACCTCAGACCTATGGACATTTACAGATTGAAAGTAAGGGAATGGGAGAAGGCCTTTCACTCATATGGAAATCATAAGAAAGCTTGAGTAGCAATACTCGTATCAGAAAAAACAGACTTTAAAACAAAGAGTGTTATAAGAGACAAAGAAGGACATTACATAATGATCAAGGGTTCAATCCAAGAAGATATAACAATTATAAATATATATGCACCCAACATAGGAGCACCTCAATATGTAAGGCAAATACTAACAAACATAAAGGTAGAAATCGACAGTAACACAATAATAGTGGGGGACTTTAATACCCCACTTTCATCAATGGACAGATCATCTAGACAGAAAATCAATAAGGAAACACAGGCCTTAAATGACACTTTAGATGAATTGAACTTAATTCCAAAAGCAGCAGACTACACAGTCATCTCAAGTGCACATGGAACATCTCCAGGATTGACCACATGCTGGGCCACAAGGTGAGCCTTGGTAAATTTAAGAAAATTGAAATCATATCAAGCATCTTTTCTGATCACAATGCTATGAGATTAGAAATAAACTACAAGAAAAAAAAAACTCTAAGAAACACAAACATATGGTGGCTAAACAATATGCTACTAAACAACCATTGGATCACTGGAAAAATCAAAGAAGAAATTAAAACTTACCTAGAGACAAATGAAAACAAAAGCACAACAGTTCAATACTTAATGGGTACAGTAAAAGCAGTTCTAAGAGGGAAGTTTATAGCAATACAATCTTACCTCAAGAAACAAGAAAAATCTCAAATAAACAACCTAACCTTACACCTAAAACAACTAGAGAAAGAAGAACAAACAAAACCTAAAGTTAGTAGAAGGAAGGAAATCATAAAGATCAGAGCAGAAATAAATGAAATAGAGACAAAGAAAACAATCACAAAGATCAATGAAACTAAAAGCTGGTTCTTTGAAAAGATAAACAAAATTGATAAACCTTTAGCCAGACTCATCAAGAAAAACCAGACAGGACTCAAATCAGTAAAATTATCAGTGAAAAAGTAGAAATTACAACTGACTCCACAGAAATACCAATGATCATAAGAGACTATTAATAACCATTTGCCAATAAAAATGGACAACCTGGAAGAAATGTGCAGTCTCTCTAGACTGAACTGGGAAAAAAAAAATAAACAGACAAATCACAAGTGCTTAAATTGAAGCCATACTTAAAAACGTCCCAACAAATACACGTCCAGGACCTGATGTCTTCACAGCCAAATTTGATATCAAACATTTAGAGAAAAGGTAATATCTATCCTTCTGAAACTGTTCCGAAAAGTTTCAGAGGAAGGAAAACTCCCAAACTCCTTTTATGACATCATTATCACCCTGATACCAAAATTGGGCAAAATACCACACACACAAAAAAAAAAAAAGAGAGAGAGAGAGAGAGAAAATTTCAGGCCAATATCACTGATGAACATAGATGCAAAAATCCTCAACAAAATACTAGCAATTCATACCCAACATATATTAAAAAGATCATACACCATGATCAAGTGGGATTCATCCCAGGGATGCAAGGATTTTTCAACATCTGCAAATCCATCAATGTGATATACCACCATCAACAAACTGAAGAATAAAAGCCATATGATCATCTCAATAGATGCAGAATAAGCTTTTGACAAAATTCAGCACCTGTTTATGATAAAAACTCTCCAGAAAGTGGGCATAGAGGGTACATACCTCAACATAATAAAGGCCATATATGACAAACCTGCTTCCCTGGTGGCTCAGAGCATAAAGAATCTGCCTGCAATTCAGGAGACTCAGTTCAATCCCTGGGTTGGGAAGATACCCTGGAAGAGGAAATGACAACCCACTCCAGTATTCTTGCCTGGAGAATCCCATGGACAGAGGAGCCTGGTGGGCTACAGTCCACGGGGTGGCAAAGAGTCAGACACGACTGAGCAACTAACACACATACACCCACATGACAAAACTATAGCTGGCACCATACTCAACAGTGAAAAGCTGAAAGCATCCTTTTTAAGATCAGGAACGAGACAAGGATGTCCACTCTCACCACTTTTATTCAACATAGTTTTGGAAGTCCTAGCTACAGCAATCAGAGAAGAAAAAGAAGTAAAGGGAATCCAAATTGGAAAAGAAGAAGTTAAACTGTCACTGTTTGCAGATGACATGATAGAAGATCCTAAAGATGCTACCAGAAAACTACTAGAACTCATCAATGAATTTGGTAAAGTTGTAGGTTACAGAATTAATACACAGAAATCTGTTGTATTTCTACACACTAACATCAAAAGATCAGAAAGATAAATTCAAGAAGTAATTCTATTTACCATTGCATCTAAAAGAATAAACTACCTAGAAATAAACCCATCTAGAAGACAAAAGACCTGTACTCTGAAAACTATAAGATGCTGATGAAAGAAATTGAAGAAGACATAAACAGATGGAAAGATATACCATGTTCATGGATTGGAAGAATCAATATTGTCAAAATGACTATACTACCCAAAGCAATCTACAGATTCAATGCAATCTCTATCAAATTACCAATGGCATTTTTCACAGAACTAGAACAAAAAAATCTCAAAATTTGTATGGAGACACACACACCAAAAAAACCTGAATAGACAAAACAATCTTTGGAAAAAAACAAAACAAAACTGGAGCTGGAGGAATCAGGCTCCCTGACTTCAGACTATACTAAAAGCTACAGTCATCAAAACAGTATGGTACTGGCACAAAAATAGAAATATAGATCAATGGAACAGGATAGAAAACCCAGAAATAAGTCCATGTACTTATGATCAACTAATCTATGACAAAGGAGGCAAGACTACACAATATTGTAAAGACAGTTTCTTCAACAAGTGGTGCTGGAAAAACTGGACATCCACATGCAAAAGAATGAAATTAGATTATTCCTTAACCCCATACACAAAAATAAGCTCAAAGTTGATTAAAGACCTAAATGTGAGACCAGATACTCCTCTCGTCTAAAGCTCCTAGAGGAAAACATAGGTAGAACACTCTCTGACATAAACCAACATCTTTTTCAATCCATCTCCCAGAATAATGGAAATAAAGTTACCCTACTTAAACTTAAAAGCTTTTGCACAGCAAAGGAAACAATAAACAAAACAAAAAGACAACCCACAGATTTGGGAGAAAATATTTGCAAATGATGTGACCAATAAGGGATTAATCTCCAAAATTTACAAACAGCTTATGATGCTTAATGGCATCAAAAGAAACAACCTACTCAAAAAATGTGCAGAAAACGTGAATAGACATTTCTCCAAAGAGGCACATAAAAATATGTTCAACATTGCAAATTAGTATAGAAATGCAAATCAAAGTTACAATGAGATATCACTTCATACCGGTCAGAATGGCTATCATCAAAAAATCTGCAAACAAATGCTGGAGAGGGTTAGAGAGAAGGGAACCCTTCTACACTGTTCATGGGAATGTAAATTGGTACAGCCACTATGGGGAACAGTATGGAGGTTCCTTAAGAAACTAAAAATAGAGCTACCATATGACCCTGCAATCCCACTCCTGGGCATATATCCAGAGAAAAACATGATCCAAAAGGATACATGCACCCCAATGTTCATTGCAGCACTGTTTACAATAGCCAAGACATGGAAGCAACCTAAATGTCCATTGACAGAGGAATGGATAAAGAAGATGTGGTACATATATACAAAATGGAATATTACTCAGCCATTGAAAAGAATGAAATAATGCCATTTGCAGCAACATGGATGGACCTAGAGAGTGTCATACTGAGTGAAGTAAGTCAGAGAAGGAGAAATATCATATGACATCATGTGGAATCTAAAAAGAAATGATACAAATGAAGTTACAAAACAGAAAGAGACTCACAGACTTAGAAAATGAACTTATGGTTGCCAGGGGAAGGGATAGTTAAGGACTTTGGGAAGGTCATGTATATACTGCTATATTTAAAATGGATAACCAACAAAGACCTATTGTATAGCACATGGAACTCTGCTCAATGTTATGTGCCAGCCTGGATGGGAGGGGATTTGAGGGAGAATGGATACATGTATATGTATGGCTGAGTCCCTTCACTGTTCAACTGAAACTACCACAACATTGTTAATCAGGTACTCACTCATTTTTTAAAATTAAATTAAATATTTTTAATTTTAATTTTTTCTAGTTGATTTTGTTTTTTCCCAAATGTTAAATTTTTATTTTGTAATCAGCTATACCCCAATACAAAATAAAAATTTAATATTTGGGGAAAAAACAAAAGCAACTAGAAAAAAAATGAATGAGTGAAGCAAGGTATGAAAAAATCCATTTTTTTTTTGGCCTCAGTGTCCAGCTTGTGCATCAAGGATCAAATCTCTTGGCAGTGAAAGTGCTGCTGAGTCCTAACCACTAGGCCACTAGGGAATTCCCAAAGTATCCTAGATACTTCTAAATGCAATAGTGAATAGTAAATCTGGCTAGGGTGCTAGGGAATGTGGGGGAACAGCTGTTTTGAAGAAAAGATGTCTGGGAACATGACATCTGGGCAAACAAAGGAAGTAATAAGAGAGCTATATAGATATCTATGGAAGAGCACTGCAGGTAAATGGATCAGCAATCGTGCAGACCCCATGCAGGAGTGTGCCTGCAATGTTTACAGAATAGCTAGAAGAGTGAGGCTGGAGCAAAGGTGAGGGTGGAAAGTAAGATAGCGCGTTTGGGTAACTAGAAAATGAATTTTGACTTGTTCATGATTTGAGATGGAAAGCCATTAAAGGTTTGTTTGCTTGCTTTTAAGTAGTTTTACTGAACTATGTCTTCATTTCCTAGGGCTGCCATACAAATTACCACAAACTGGGTGGCTTAAAACAACAGAAATTATTCTCACAGTTCTGGAGTCCAGAAGTTTAAAATCAGGGTGTCAGTTGGGTTGATCCTTTCTGGAGGTTGAGCCCTCAGGACTGTAAAATTTTGAAGGAGGGTAATGCAGCTAAGACTGAGCAATCACCAAGATAGGCGAGAACCAAGAGAATGTGGTGTTCTGGAAGCTAAGTGAAGAACCTGGTTCAATTGTGTTTCAACATTTCTTTAGAGAAAGGTTGCTGGTTAATTAAGAGGAGGGGGACTGAGACTTTGAGCCTTCAGGTTAGCAATATGAAAGTCACTCGTGACCTTGATAGGAACAGTCACAGTTGAGTGAGAGGGACAAGTGCCTGGTTGGGCTCAAGCAACAATGGGAGGAGAGGAACTGAGGCAAGGAAGAGAAGCTTTGCTCTAAAAGGGAACCCCGAGTGGAGCCATAGAGGAGTATGAGGATTGTTTTTGATTTTTAATGGGAGGAATAATACCAAGTTTGTACAGCAATGGGAATGATCAAATAGGGTGGGAAGCATTAAGGGTATCAGAGGAAAAAGCCAGATTGCAGGTGCAATGCCCTGAGTGAGATGGATGAGATGCAGCCTGAGGAGTAGTGCTGGCCTTACGGAGGAGCATGAGCAAGTCATCTGTTCAGTGGGCTGGGGTCAGGAGGATACAGATGTGGGACAGATGCAGTCACTGGGTAGTTGTGGCAGAGGGAGCTTATTGAAATTCTAGTAGTACAAAATTGGAGTGTGGATGGGGAGGTGGGTATTGGAGTCTTAAGGAAAGAAAAAAGGTGTAATCATCTAGACCCGTGGGAAAGTCAGGGACTAGGGAAATATGGCAGCATTAAGGGCCCCCTGCAGGTGGGGATCAAGAATTCATAGTAAGACTGGGCAAAATGGCTGGGCATCTTTCTCCTGCCATATTTAGATCTGTGGGTGTTGACACAGAATAGGCACAGGACTGGGTTTCTGGCAGGGTTTGGACTGTGCCAAACAACAAGAGAAAAGGATGAACAAAGGAAGTGAGGATGGGTATACAAGGGAGTGATCACAGCGCTTGACTGGGGCCTTTCAGTTTGGCAAAAAGCAAAGTGAAGACAAAGAGCGGTAAGAGATGGGGGAAATGGCAACTGAATCAACAGGTTGTAGGTCCCATGTGCAACAAAAGAATTGCTGAACTTGGGGTGCCAGAAGGAATGAACTAAAAATGTGAGGTGATGAGTCAAGCACAGAACACTTGAAATTCAATGTATGGTGGGGTCGTGTTATTAGTAGTGATAATGACTCAGATATGATTAGGATTCCCTGGCGGCTCAGATGGTAAAGAGTCTGCCTGCAATGCGGGAGACCCGAGTTCGATCCCTGGGTCAGGAAGATCCCCTGGAGAAGGAAATGGCAACCCACTCCAGTATTTTTGCATGGAAAATCCCATGGACAAGAAGTCTGGCAGACTATAGTCCACAGGGTCTCAAAGAGCCGGACACGACTGAGAGACTTCATTTTCACTTCAGTTTCATGACTAGGAGAGTGGGTAGTTGAAGTGGGATTGAGGACAAGTTCACTGAGTAGAGGGAGTAAGAGGTCAGGATTTGAAAAGATCATCTCCGTGGAGATTGAAATCATCTAGAACCATGGTAGAAGTAGCTTTGGAGAGTGTGACGGTGTGCCTGGGGCTGAAATTGGCAAGGAATGAGTAGGAGTGCTCTGGCAGGGTAGATGACAACACCAGGAGGGGTAGTGGGTGACAGTCTATCAATGGACACTCAAGTCTGGAGGTTCTTAAGGTTTAGGTTTTAGGGAGGAGAAGGGAGATGGTAGGAAAATGATGTTTAAAGAGCAATGAAGGGGCAGGGGGCACCCTTCTCAGCTCTAGGTCTAGGTGTATAAGAAGGTGGGAGGTGACTACAGAGCATGAAGTGGAAGGAGCGTTCTTACAAGAGGTGGTGTATACAGCAGGGTGTGCCCACAACTGCCCTTGACTTCCAGAGGGCCCAGTGGAAGGGTCTCATGAGATGGGGAGGGCTTTGAGGTGCGGCCGGAAAGAGACATACAGATCTGTAGGGGCTTCCCATGTGGGGGGAGAGGGATGACTTAAGAGTCTGGTGTTTGGAGCCAGGGTTGTTAGGGGAAAGCACAGTGAGATTGGTCCAACAGTCTCAAGGCTCATGGTGGGGAAGTCAGCATGAGTGTGAGGGTTGCTGGGGTCTTGGGTCATGTGACATTCCTGCCAATCAGGGAGGAGGAGGCCAGGGAGAGGACATCTTATCAGAGTATGCAGAGATCCCTGAAGGCCTATGGGGGTCAGGGCGAGATTGTCTCGCCTAGAATATACATAGTGCAAGAATTTTCTAAGTACATCAAATCTCTTAATTCTCCTAACAACCACTACTAATAGGTAGGTGCTATTAGTACCACTTTTAGATGAGAAGAACAATTTGCCCAAGGCTATACAGCCAATAAGTGGTGGAGTCCAGATATGAATGGAACCTATCTATCTGCCCAAGGCCCATACTTTTAACCACTAACTCTACAGATATTTGACATTAATTGAACATTGATTGGGTACCATCCATCTACCCACTTCTCTGTGAACTCTCTAAGAAGTTCTCTAAGGGACTGCTGTTCATTTTTTCCTCTCCTGAATGTGGCATAATGCCAGGAATATGGAGGGCATTTAATAAATGTTTTACTAGTAAATAAATGTATTAATAAGTAGAAAAACAAAAAGTAGAGGTTAAATTAAAAATGAATAAAACAGTTCCTTTGCCATACCAGATATTAAAAACTTGTTGTAAAGCTATAATAACTAAAACAGGACATTAGAACACATGAATAGAGTAGAATATAAAGTCAGGAATTAGACCTAAATATATATTGGAATTTATGATATGAAAAATATGCACTTTGAAATTAGTGTGGAAATGTGGATTATTTAATAAATGGTGTTGGGGAAATTAGTTGATCATCTGGAAAAAAAATACAATATGAATACAATACAAAAATACAGTCTTACATCATCACCAGGATACAATTCGGATGGATCAAGAAGTTATAAAACAATGAAATTCTGGAAGTCTGATAAATAAACATGGTGTATATATATATATATATACATATATGTTTATATATATACATATATATATGTTTATTTTTCATCTCAATGTGGGGAAGTCATTTCTAAATGTAATATTAAGCCTCATATAGAAAAGATCAATAAATCTGAGCAATGTAAAAACAGAAATTTCAGCATGACAAAAACAATTGGTAAAGATAAAAATGTACAATAAGCTGTGATAAAATGTTTGTAACTCATGTCATAGATATAAAGGGATTCTAAAAATCAAAGTAAAATTACTCAAGAGCATAGTGGATAAAGGACAGGAATGCCTAGTTAACAGAAAATATATATATATACATATGTATATATATTGCTCTTTAGCATATAAAACACGTTCAGCCTCATTCACATTAAGAGAAATGGAATTTAAATTATGCTGTGATACCATAGTTGAGCATAGTTAAACACTATCACTCTGGAGAAAATCCAGGTTTGGGAACATACTATGTGGTCTGGGGAAACAGGGATACTTACATATTTGTACATGTGCAACATTATGTATGTACATACAAGGATATTCATTGCAGCTTTTGTAACAGCAGAAGGTAAGAAGTGACTTAACTGTACATGAACAGGGATGGGTCACACCATAAGCAGGGTGTTGCTCCACACATGCACAAGTAAATACAAGAACCTGTTAAAAAGCATGAGGAAACTCTGCAGAATGATACAGAATGAGTTCCCATATACAGCAAGTGGAAAAACAAGATGCTGGATAGTATGCTATCATTTCTATTTTTTGAAAGAGAGGGTAAAAACTATATGAATGTTTGGTATGTTTCTATAGGTGTAAGGTACTTTAGAAGGACATCCAAGAAACTGGAAATATTGGATGCCCCTGGGGAACAGAACTGAGTACACCAGACACAAGTGCTATCTTGCAAGTCATGCATAAGGATTACCACAAATCCTTTGTATCTTCTGAATTTGTACTCAAATATAGTAACCTAAAGAATCCGCCTGCAATGAGGGAGACCTGGGTTCAATCCCTGGGTTTGGGAGAAGATCTCCTGGAGAAGGGAAAGGCCACCCACTCCAGTATTCTGGCCTGGAGAATTCCAGGAACTCTATAGTCCATGGGGTTGCAAACAGTTAGACACAACTGAACGACTTTCACTCACTCATAGTAACCTATTCCAAATAACAGTAGTGTTCATAACTAAAGTGAACATCTTTTTGTCCTCAAGTTGGGGAGATAAGACATACATTTACTGTTTTACTACAAGATGGAAAGTGTTTGGCATCCTAAGAGAGCCAGGGATTAAATTATGTTCTGGCTGGGCTGGAAAGACAGCGCTCATGGAAATTTAGGCAGAAGGATGCTTGTATTTTATTTAAATATACTATAATGGAGCTAGAACGAGTGCTCTAACCTCCAAGCTCAAGTAATATTCCGCAGCACTTTGGCCTCCGACAAAACTTTTTTCTGGTTAAAAGCAGGTGCCTTAAAACTCAAAAGAGTTCTAAAAGAGCTCAGATAGCATCCGGCAAAAGTAAGGGGTCTAATGTTACTAGTTAAAGCCTTTTTAAGTGCACATCACCCTCCATCATGACCTGTTCCAGTGTTAAAGTAGCTGTGCTTAACACTATCGTGTGCCAGCAGGAGACAGAAAATATATGTTATTTTTAGCAAATTCTAGTAGCAGTGGTACATGCTCTTTGGACTCTGCTGGCAGACTTGCCTCTCAGCTCCTGGGAGGCCAAATTTAGTTAAATTGCCATCTTTGTCTGTCATCTCAAGTGGAGAAATGGACTTTTTAGATTCCTCAAGCAGGGAGGTAATGGGTGAATAAATTCCCAAGGTGGCATCCAACTGTGGCTGGACTGACAGTTTGGGGATTTTATTTCCCCTAAAACTAAGTAAGGACACAGAGTTTCAGCTCAGCAACTGATAAAGACATCTGATTTACAGAGACAGCAAACAGAACTCTCCCGCCTTTATTTTTCAAAGTAGAAGAAAGGTCTCAGGTAACTCATTAACTCTAGCCCTTTCCATAACAATTAGTATAAACTGTCTTAGAGAAAGATTAAGATATCATAACATAAGAGAAAGAAACTTGTTATTTCACTATTTACTGCTTTAGTCACCAAAAAGCCTCTATTAAAATTGACTCTTTATTGTCCTTTTAAGTGTAATATTTGGCACATACCTTCCTCTACTTTCTCTCTCCTATTTCCCAGAGGCAATTGCTATCTTGATTCTGTGCTTCTAATTTCCAGTTTTTGTCTTATCTTTTCACATTCTCTGTAGCTTTTTTTTTTAAGCAAATGAACATAATTTCTTAAATTAATGTAGTCACAACTATCAGTAGCTTCTTTTATAGTCAATTCTTTCTGTACTACGTGTTCAAAAAAATCATGATCTCAATGATATTTTTATACATTTTTCTTCTAAAGTTTAGAAGGTTTCCTTTTCTAATTTATTTTTAAAATTTTTTAATGAATTTATTCATTTTAATTGGAGACTAATTACTTTACAATATTGTAGTGGTTTTGCCATACATTGACATCAATCAGCTGTAGGTGTACATGTGTTCCCCATCCTGAACCCCGCTCCCACCTCCCTCCCCATCCCATCCCTATGGGTCATCCCAGTGTACCAGCCCCAATCACCCTGTATCATGCATCAAAACTGGACTGGTAATTTGTTTCACATATGATAATATGCATGCTTCAGTGCCATTCTCCAAAATCATCCCATCCTTGCCGTCTCCCACAGAGTCCAAAAGACTGTTCTATACATTTGTGTCTCTTTTGCTGTCTCGCATATAGGGATATCGTTACTCTCTTTCTAAATTCCATATATGTGTGTTAGTATACTGTATTGTTGCTTTTCTTTCTGGCTTATTTCACTCTGTATAATAGGCTCCAGTTTCATCCACCTCATTAGAACTGATTCAAATGTATTCTTCTTAATAGCTGAGTAATATTCCTTTGTGTATATGTACCACATCTTTCTTATCCATTCGTCTACTGATGGACATCTAGATTGCTTCCATGTCTTGGCTATTATAAACAGTGCTGTGATGAACACTGGGGTACACGTGTCTCTTTCAATTCTGGTTTCCTTGGTGTGTATGCCCAGCAGTGGGATTGCTGGGTCATATGGCAGTTCTATTTCCAGTTTTTTAAGGAATCTCCACACTGTTCTCCATAGTGGTTGTACTAGTTTGCATTCCCACCAACAGTGTAAGAGGGTTCCCTTTTCTCCACACCCTCTCCAGCATTTATTGTTTGTAGACTTTTGGATAGCAGCCATTCTGACTGGCGTGAGATGGTATCTCATTGTGGTTTTGATTTGCATTTCTCTGATAATGAGTGATGTTGAGCATCTTTTCATGTGTTTGTTAGTCATCTGTATGTCTTCTTTGGAGAAATGTCTGTTTAGTTCTTTGGCCCATTTTTTGATTGGGTCGTTTATTTTTCTGGAATTGAGCTGCAGGAGCTGCTTGTATATTTTTGAGATTAATTCTTTGTCAGTTGCTTCATTTGCTATTATTTTCTCCCATTCTGAAGGCTGTCTTTTCACCTTGCTTATAGTTTCCTTCATTGTGCAAAAGCTTTTAAGTTTAATTAGGTTCCATTTTTTATCTTTGCTTTAATTTCCATTACTCTGGGAGGTGGGTCATAGAGGATCCTGCTGTGATTTATGTTGGAGAGTGTTTTGCCTATGTTTTCCTCTAGGAGTTTTATAGTTTCTGGTCTTACATTTAGATCTTTAATCCATTTTTGTGCATGGTGTTAGAAACTGTTCTAGTTTCATTCTCCTACAAGTGGTTGACCAGTTTTCCCAGAACCACTTGTTAAAGAGATTGTCTTCTCTCCATTGTATATTCTTGCCTCCTTTGTCAAAGATAAGGTGTCCATAGGTGCATGGATTTATCTCTGGGCTTTCTATTTTGTTCCATTGATCTATATTTCTGTCTTTGTGCCAGTACCATACTGTCTTGATGACTGTAGCTTTGTAGTATAGTCTGAAGTCAGGCAGGTTGATTCCTCCAATTCCATTCTTCTTTCTCAAGATTGCTTTGGCTATTCAAGTTTTTTTTTTTTTTTTTTGTATTTCCATACAAATTGTGAAATTATTTGTTCTAGTTCTGTGAAAAATACCGTTTGTAGCTTGATAGGGATTGCATTGAATCTATAGATTGCTTTGGGTAGTATACTCATTTTCACTATATTGATTCTTCCAATCCATGAGCATGGTATATTTCTCCATCTATTTGTGTCCTCTTTGATTTCTTTCACCAATGTTTTGTAGTTTTCTATATGTAGGTCTTTTGTTTCTTTAGGTAGATATATTCCTAAGTATTTTATTCTTTTCTTTGCAATGATGAATGGAATTGTTTCCTTAATTTCTCTTTCTGTTTTCTCATTGTTAGTGTATAGGAATGCAAGGATTTCTGTGTGCTAATTTTATATCCTTCAACTTTATTATATTTATTGATTAGCTCTAGTAATTTTCTGGTAGAATCTTTAGGGTTTTCTATGTAGAGGATCATGTCATCTGCAAACAGAGTTTAACTTCTTCTTTTCCAATCTGGATTCATTTTATTTCTTTTTCTGCTCTGATTGCTGTGGCCAAAACTTCCAAAACTATGTTGAATAGTAGTGGTGAGAGTGGGCACCCTTGTCTTGTTCCTGACTTTAGGGGAAATATTTTCAATTTTTTCACCATTGAGGAGAATGTTTGCTGTGGGTTTGTCATATATAGCTTTTATTATGTTGATGTATGTTCCTTTTATTCCTGCTTTCTGGAGGGTTTTTAGCATAAATGGATGTTGAATTTTGTCAAAGGCTTTTTCTGCATCTGTTGAGATAATCATATGGTTTTTATCTTTCAATTTGTTAATGTGGTGTATTACATTGATTGATTTGTGGATATTGAAGAATCCTTGCATCCCTGGGATAAAGCCCACTTGGTCATGATGTATGATCTTTTTAATATGTTGTTGGATTCTGTTTGCTAGAATTTTGTTAAGGATTTTTGCATCTATGTTCATCAGTGATATTGGCCTGTAGTTTTCTTTTAATGTGGCATCTTTGTCTGGTTTTGGTATTAGGGTGATGGTGGCCTCATAGAATGAGTTTGGAAGTTTACCTTCCTCTGCAATTTTCTGGAAGATTTTGACTAGGATAGGTGTTAGCTCTTCTCTAAATTTTTTGGTAGAATTCAGCTGTGAAGCCATCTGGTCCTGGGCTTTTGTTTTTTTGATTACAGTTTCAATTTCTGTACTTGTGATGGGTCTTTTAAGATTTTCTATTTCTTCCTGGTTCCGTTTTGGGAAGTTGTACTTTTCTAAGAATTCATCCATTTCTTCCAAGTTGTCCATTTTATTGGCAAATAGTTGCTGATAGTAGTCTCTTATGATCCTTTTTACTTCTGTGTTGTCTGTTGTAATTTCTCTGTTTTCATTTCTAATATTGTTCATTTGATTCTTCTCCTTTGTTTCTTGATGAGTCTGGCTAATGGTTTGTCTATTTTATTTATCTTCTCAAAGAACCAGCTTTTGGCTTTGTTGATTTTTGCTATGGTCTCTTTTGTTTCTTTTGCATTTATTTCTGCCCTAATTTTTATGATTTCTTTCCTTCTACTAACCCTGGAGTTCTTCATTTCTTCCTTTTCTAGTTGCTTTAGGTGTAGAGTTAGGTTATTTATTTGACTTTTTTCTTGTTTCTTGAGGTAAGCTTGTATTGCTATGAATCTTCCCCTTAGCACTGCTTTTACAGTGTCCCATAGGTTTTGGGTTGTTGTGTTTTCATTTTCATTCATTTCTATGCATATTTTGATTTCTTTTTTGATTTCTTCTGTGATTTGTTGGTTATTCAGAAGCGTGTTGTTCAGCCTCCATATGTTGGAATTTTTAATAGTTTTTCTCCTGTAATTGACATCTAATCTTACTGCATTGTGGTCAGAAAAGATGCTTGGAATGATTTCAATTTTTTGAATTTACCAAGGCTAGATTTATGGCCCAGGATGTGATCTATCCTGGAGAAGGTTCTGTGTGCACTTGAGAAAAAGGTGAAGTTCATTGTTTTGGGGTGAAATGTCGTATAGATATCAATTAGGTCTAACTGGTCTATTGTGTCATTTAAAGTTTGTGTTTCCTTGTTAATTTTCTGTTTAGTTGATCTATCCATAGGTGTGAGTGGGATATTAAAGTCTCCCACTATTATTAGTGTTATTGTTAATTTCCCCTTTCATACTTGTTAGCATTTGCCTTACATGTTGTGGTGCTTCTATGTTGGGTGTATATATATTTACAATTGTTATACGTTCTTCTTGGATTGATCATTTGATCATTATGTAGTGTCCTTCTTTGTCTCTTTTAACAGCCTTTATTTTAAAGTCTATTTTGTCTGATATGAGTATTGATACTCCTGCTTTCTTTTGGTCTCTATTTGCATGAAATATCTTTTTCCAGCCCTTCACTTTCAGTCTGTATGTGTCCCTTGTTTTGAGGTGGGTCTCTTGTAGACAACATATATAGGGGTCTTGTTTTTGTATCCATTCAGCCAGTCTTTGTCTTTTGGTTGGGGCATTCAACCCATTTACATTTAAGGTAATTATTGATAAGTATGATCCCATTGCCATTTACTTTGTTGTTTTGTATTTGCATTCATAAAACCTTTCTGTGTTTCCTGTCTAGAGAAGATACTTTAGCATTTATTGAAGAGCTGGTTTGGTGTTGCTGAATTCTCTCAGCTTTTGCTTGTCTGTAAAGCTTTTGAATTCTCCTTCATATTTGAATGAGATCCTTGCTGGGTACAGTAATCTGGATTGTAGGTTTTTCTCTTTCATCACTTTAAGCATGTCCTGCCATTATTGCCTTCTGTCCTGAAGAGCTTCTATTGAAAGATCAGCTGCTATCCTTATGTGAATCCCCTTGTGTGTTATTTGTTGTTTTTCCCTTGCTGCTTTTAATATTTGTTCTTTGTGTTTGATCTTTGTTAATTTGATTAATATGCATCTTGGGGTGTTTTGCCTTGGATTTATCCTGTTTGGGACTCTCTGGGTTTCTTGGACTTGGGTGACTATTTCCTTCCCCATTTTAGGGATGTTTTCAACTATTATCTCCTCAAGTATTTTCTCATGGCTTTTTTTTTGGTCTTCTTCTTCTGGGACTCCTATGATTCAAATGTTTGGGTGTTTAACATTGTCCCAGAGGTCTCTGAGGTTGATCCTTATTTCTTTTAATTCTTTTTTCTTTTTATCTCTCTGCTTCATTTATTTCTATCATTCTATCTTCTACCTCACTTATCCTATCTTCTGTTTCAGCTATTCTACTGTTGGTTCCCTCCAGAGTGTTTTTTTATCTAATTTATTGTATATTCATTATATATTGACTCTTTTTTATTTCTTCTAGGTTCTTGTTAAACCTTTCTTGCATCTTCTCAATACTTATCTCCAGGCTATTTGTCTGTAACTCCATTTTGTTTTCAAGATTTTGCATCATTTTCACTGTCATTTTTCAGAATTCTTTATCAGGTAGATTCCCTATCTCCTCCTCTTTTGTTTGGTTTGGTGGGCATTTATCTGTTCCTTTACCTGCTGAGTATTTCTCTGACTTTTCATCTTGTTTATATCACTGTGTTTGGGGTGGCCTTTCCATATTCTGGCAGTTTGTGGTTCCTCTTTATTGTGGAGGTTCCTCACTGTGGGTGGGGTTGGACAGGTGGCTTGTCAAGGTTTCCTGGTTAGGGAAGCTTGTGTCAGTGTTCTGGTGGGTGGAGCTGGATTTCTTCTCTCTGGAGTGCAATGAAGTGTCCAGTAGTGAGTTTTGAGATGTCAGTGGGTTTGGTGTGACTTTGGGCAGCCTGTATATTGAAGCTCAGGGCTATGTTCCTGTGTTGCTGGAGAATTTGCGTGGTATGTCTTGCTCTGGAACTTGTTGGCCCTTGGGTGGTGCTTGGTTTCAGTGTAGGTATGGAGGCATTTGATGAGCTCCTATTGATTAATGTTCCCTGGAGTCAGGAGTTCTCTGGTGTTCTCAGGATTTGGACTTAAGCCTCCTGCCTCTGGTTTTCAGTCTTATTCTTACAGTAGCCTCAAGACTTCTCCATCTATACAGCACTGATGATAAAACATCTAGGTTAATGATGAAAAGTTTCTCCACAGTGAGGGACACCCGGAGAGGTTCACAGAGTTACATGAAGAAGAGAAGTGGAAGGAAGGAGATAGAGGTGACTAGGAGGAGAAGAGGGGGAATCAGAAGACGAGAGATCAAGCTAGCCAATAATCACTTCCCTATGTGCTCTCTACACTCTGGAACACTCAGAGAGGTTCACAGAGTTATATAGGGAAGAGAAGAGAGGGGAAGGAGACAGAGGTGACCAGGAGGAGAAAAGGGAGAATTAAATGGAGAGAGAGAGAGAGATCCAGCCAGTAATCATTTCCATAAGTGTTCTCCACAGCCCCAAACACACAAAGAGATTCACAGAGTTAGGTAGTGAAGAGAAGGGGGAGGGAGGAGATAGAGGCAACCTGGTGGAGAAAAAGGAGAATCAAAAGGGGGAGAGAGCAATCAAGCCAGTAATCATGCTCCCAAGTAAAAATGGGTACTGAAGATTGGGTTCTTAAAGGTACAAAATTGATAACAAATACCAAAAAGCAAAGATTAAGAATCTAGAGTAGAGATTAGACTGTGAAAAATACAATATGAAAAAAAAAAAGAAAACAAAGTCACAAAAATTATAAAATATATATATGAAGTTTGCTTTAAAAATAGGGTTTTTTTTTTTTGCAAGGTAATAGTAGGTTATAAAAATGAAAATTAAAGGAGTAATAGAGGACTTAAAATAAAAAAAATTTTTTTTAATTTAAAAAATGATAATAGTAAAAATATATCTAGGAATTTCTCTGGAGCTGTTGTGGGCAGTGTGGGTCAGTTCAGTTTCAGATAGTTCCTTGTTCCAGCTTATACTTCTTAAGATCTATAGGCCTCTTCCTACATAGTCGGTGCTAACTACAGGGTTTCAATCTATTGCGCCTGTCACCTCCAAAGCGATTCCCTCTGTTTATTTTGGCTTCTTCTGTTTGCTGGTCTCTTCAGTGTCTAATTTCCGCCGTGACACAGGGGGTGGAGGTGGTCACTTATCTAGGCTCACTTGTTCAGTCGTGCTGCGGGGAGGGAGGCTCACTGCAAGCAAATATCACTGGCGTGTGTGGGGAGTGCTCACAGTGTCTGGGCCACACTGGGTTTGCCCCCGCTCATGGCGTGTGTGCTTTCCCGGTCTACACTGCTCAGGCTCCAGGTAGCTCTGCGGGGAACTGTCTGAGGCGGGCCCTGGGTTGCATGCACTTCCCAGGTCTAAGCTGCTCAGGTTCAGGTTCTCGGTACTCCACAAAGGCACAGACTTGGCTGGGCCTGCATTTTGTGCCCTTCCCAGGTCCGAGCAGCTCAGGTGACCAGGTGCTTGGTGAGCACAGTCGCCCCCAGTTGGGGGCTGCATCTTATCGCCTCCCCCGTCCCTGCCGCTCGGTTTTCTGGGTGTACAACGGGCGCGCCTTCTCAGGTGTGCTGTGTGTCTCTTCTGGGGAGCTGATCTCTGGCTGCGACCCTCCCGGCGGATGTCAACCATCCAGAATCCCAAGAACTCTTGGTTAGCAATGGAGCCTGCTTGCAGTTTGGTGGATGATGCCTCTCTGGGGCCGTGATTGCCCCCTTCCGGCTCTGGCTGCCCTCCTCCTGCCTGTCTCCAGCAGGGGATGGGCCAGTCCGCAGCCGGCTAGCTCTGCTCAGTCCTTTGTTCTGTGAGCGGGCCTGGCAGTGTCTTAGGTTAGGGCTTTTCACAGGATAGTTCTCTCTCTTTTTCTTTCTCTCTTTCTCTGGCTATCCCACAGTTTGGGCTGCTCTCTCATGTCAGTTCCCTCAGATTGCCCTCAGGGCATTCAGGCCAGGTCCTTACCCTAAGCAATGCAGCCGGCGCCTCCCTGTTCAGCCCCCGCTTGCTGGTGGTGGCTGCGAGTGCTGGGAGTTGCCAGTTAGGCACGTAATCTGTGGGTTTTAATTATTCATTTATTTATTTTTCCTCCCGGTTATGTTGCCCTCTGAGATTCCAAGATTCCCCACAGACCTGCCAGTGAGAGTGTTTCCTGGTGTTTGGAAACTTCTCTTTTAAGCTCCCTTCCCAGGATGGATCTCTGTCCCTACCTCTTTTGTCTTTTTATCTGTTATATTTTTTCCTACCTCCTTTCGAAGACAATGGGCTGCCTTTCTGGGTGCCTGATGTCCTCTACCAGCATTCAGAAGTTGTTTTGTGAAATTTTCTCAGTGTTCAAATGTTCTTTCAATGAATTTGTGGGGGAGAAAGTGATCTCCCTCTGCCATCTTATTCCTATTCCTATTCCTCTGCCATCTTAGGACCGCCCCGCTCTTTTCATATTTAAAATCTTAGACCAAATGGAATTGCTTTTTATGAATAAAGTGGGGAAGGGGTCTAAATTCAACTTTTTCCCTTTATGCATTTATCAATGAATTATTCATGGACAATTTTCTAAATAGTCCCATTGGTCTGTAATATTACCTTGGTCAGTTTCATAAATGAATGGAAAAAATAATGAGTGGGTCTTCTGATTTTGTGCCATTTGTTAATTTGGCTATACTTACTTTAATATCTCACAATCTTAATTATCATTATAATATTTTTTATAATCAATTAAAGATCTGACAGGGCAAGTCCCATCCCTCTTATGACGTTACTCTGCTATAGGTGTGTCCAGGCTTTCTTCATCTCTATCTTCATAGAATTAGCTTGTGAAGTCCCACAAAAACAGCGTTGGAACTTTAACTGAAACTGCACTTATCTACGGACTGGTCCAGGAAGAATGAACATCTGTACAGTTTTGAGTCCTTCTATAGACAGAAAAACTAGGTCTAAGTTTTCGGTCAGATTTATTCTTAGGTACCTCACAGTCTGGGGGTTCTGTTTTATTTTGTTGTTGTTTTGCTGTTGTGAATGTTGTCTTTTCCCGCTTCTTTTTAAAAATGTTTTTCAAACTATTTGTTGCTGTTGTATAGAAATGTATTTGATTATTTGATTTTTTTAATTGACCTTTTAGCCAGCTAAACTCTTCTATTTTTTCCTACTTTTTCTTTTGCTTGTTAGTTTCGTTTCTTTTGGCTCTGCCACATGGTTTATGGGATTTTAGTTCCCTGATCAAGGATTGATCCCAGGCCCATGGCAGTGAGAACACAGTGGAATTGCAGAGTCCTAACCACTGGACTGCCAGGGAATTCCTTATTTTGTCTACTTTTTGTCTGTAGATTCTTTTAAGCTATATAGACAGCCATATCTGTGAATAATGACAATTTTATTTATTCCTTTCCAAAACTTGTGCTTTTCTTTCTTATATTGTGTTTGCTAGAAACTCCAGTACGATGTTAAATAGAAGTAACATCAGACATTTTTTTTTTCTTCTTGCTCCTGATTTTAAAGGAAAAGCTTTTAAATTTCCATTGAGAATAATACTTGCTATAAAATTTTTGTAGATGCTTTTCATCATGCTAAGGAAGTTCTAATTCTTGTTCGCTTGCAGTTTTTTTTTTTTAATCATAAGTGGATGTTCAATTCTGTCAAATATTTCTCTTTCCATCCATTCTAATAACATGCTTTTTCTCCCTTGAACCTATAATGTGATGAACGACATTTATAGATTTTTCTAATGGTAAATCACTCTTGATCTCCTGAATAAACCCAACTTGAACACGGATGATATATTTTTGTATGTATTTGGAATGATATATTTCTTGAAAATTTAGTAGAATTTGCTGGTTAAACTATGTGACCCTGGCATTTTAATCTTAAGAATCTTTTAGCATTTCAATTTCTCCATTACAGGAAGTATAGACTTTCTATGTCTTCTAAATGCATTTCTAGTGAATTAATTTTTCTAGGAATTTGTTTCCAGTTCACCTAGGTTTTCAAATTTATTGGTATGAAATATTTCAGTATTTTTTCATGTCTTTAGCCTCTGCTGGTCTGGATTTATGCCTCCTTTTATATTCCTAATTATTGTATATGCCTTCTTTTTTGCTTGGTTCATCTCAGAGTTTTCATCTACTTTAATAATCTTTTCAAAGAGTCAGCTTGGGCTTTGTTGAAGTTCATTATCTTTGTTTTTTATTTCTCTTTATTTTCTCTTTTCTTCTACTTTTCATGGGTAAATTGTTATTTTTCTAATTTAAGTTGGTTATTTAGTTGCTTAATTTTCAGTCCTTCTTTTCTTCCAATATAAGTATTTAAAGCTATATGTTTTCCTCTCTCTTCATGTAGTATGTAGTATTTAATAAAACTGTTTTGCAGACTTTTACTATCAATTTAGTCATAAGTTTTCGGATTTCATCATGATTTCCAAATGCATGAGATTAAAAAATTTTTTTTTGATATATACACATAATTGAGAAAAAATATGACTTGTCAATTCCTTGAAATTTATTGAGACTTTTCTTCTTACAGTTTGGTCCATTACTATTGAAAAAAATTCCATGTGTATTTGAAATGAACGTAGTTAAATTGTCTATTTAAGCTTAACTAAAGTTTTCAAATATTCTGTATATTTACTGATTTTTAGTATGCTTGTCAAAGACATGTTTAAATCTTACAGTCTGATGGTAGACTTGTCAGTTTCTCCTTATTCTCTATTACCTTTAATTTTACATTTTTGGAAACTATTGAAAAAGGAAAAATTACTGAATTAATCAGGAAATATTTTAAAAAGTCTAACAATGATTTTGCTAAACACTCTTTCGTTTGATATTAATACCACAGATTTTTGAGGGATTGGTATTTCCTTGGTACATGTGTATTTTTTTAAACTTTTTTCATTTTTCCTGCCAATTTGCTTCTAGTGCATATCTTGTACACAGCATATAACTGAATTTTATTTATTTATTTATTTTTATAACTGGATTTAAAAAAAATTCAATTGGTAAACTTTTGACCAGTGAGTTTACATTTATTGTATTATTGATATATTGCACTGGATTCTACCATTTTATTCTTACTATTTTTCTTTCCCCCAACTCTATGCATTTTCTTTCTTTTCTTCTCTCCTGCTTCCCCAGGGGGGTGAGTTTATTTTTGTTATTATATTTTTCTGTATTCTAATTGTTTTCTCTTTATAAATTTATAAATTATTCACTCTATTTCTGTTCTCTCAGTGGTTATCCTGGACATTTTACCAAACTTATTTGATAAGATCTAGTGGGATCGAAAATCCCATGGACGGAGGAGCCTGGTGGGCTGCAGTCCATGGGGTCACTAAGAGTCGGACACGACTGAGCAACTTCACTTTCACTTTTCACTTTCCTGCATTGGAGAAGGAAATGGCAACCCACTCGAGTGTTCTTGCCTGGAGAATCCAGGGACGGGGGAGCCTGGTGGGCTGCCGTCTATGGGGTCGCACAGAGTCGGACACGACTGATGTGACTCAGCAGCAGCAGCAGCAGTGTCACATAGGGCTTCCTTGGTGACTCAGATGGTAAAGAATCCACCTGCAATGTGGGAGACCTGGGTTCGATCCCTGGATTGGGAAGATCCCCTGGAGGAGGGCATGGCAACCCACTCCAGTATTCTTGCCTAGAGAATCCCCATGGACAGAGGAGCCTGGAAGGTCTCAAAGAGTGGGACGTGACTGAGCAACAAAGAACAGCACAGCACAGTGTCAAATAATATATTAAGCTTTTAGTGAACAACTCTAGGACTTTAGAACACTAATTTCAGCAAACACCCTGTCTGCTTATGTTATTATAGATCCAGAATTTTAGTGCTGTCCTTTCATAACCCCCTTGAATTAAACAATATAATACTCAGCTTTTTACATGAACAATATTTGCTTAGGTTTGGTGGCTCAGTCAGTAAAGAATCCACCTGCAATGCAGGAGACCTGGGTTTGATCCCTGGGTTGGGAAGATCCTCTGGAGAAGGAAATGGCAACCTACTCCAGTATTCTTGCCTGAGAAATTTAACCTAAGGGTTCATGTTTTTCATCATTTTTGAAAATTTTCAGCCACCTCTCATTTAGTCTTTCTTGCATGGAAATTCCAATTAGACAAATATTAGACTCACTTTTTCCTCCAAATCGATCATCTTTTTCTCATTTTAATTCTATTGTATCTCTATGGTACATTCTACTCATTTCTTTAGTACTATCTTCCAGCTTGCTAATTTTCTTTTCAGCTGTGGTTAGTCTTCCAGTGAGTTTTTTTTCACTTCAACAATTACATTTTTTTCATTTCTATAACTTCTTGTTTTGTCCTTCAAATATGCCTCCTCATTCAAATAATTATTGCTTAGTTTTCTGTGAGTCTTAAAACATTTCATGCATAGATATTCTGTATTCCATATTTAACAGTTCCAGTATCTGCAGTACCTGAGTGAATAATTCCACTATTTGCTGTTTATACTGTCAAAATGTTTTACCTTTCCCTAGGCTTCATGTGCTTAATGAGCTACTTCTTGATCTTGCTGCTGCTGCTGCTAAGTCACATCAGTCGTGTCCGACTCTGTGCAACCCCATAGACGGCAGCCCACCAGGCTCCTCCGTCCCTGGGATTCTCCAGGCAAGAACACTGGAGTGGGTTGCCATTTCCTTTTCCAATGCATGAAAGTGAAAAGTGAAAATGAAGTCGCTCAATCGTGTCCTGACTCTGAGTGACCCCATGGACTGAAGCCTACCAGGCTCCTTCCATCCATGGGATTTTCCAGGCAAGAGTACTGGAGTGGGTCTCCAGTGCCTTCTCCGCTTCTTGATCTTAATCTGAGGGAATTTTGGAGGACTAAATTGGACAAACATTTCTTACACGGATCACCATCTGTTTCTGACAATGTCCAGGGGGTTTCACCAACATGGTACTATTTCAGACCTCTGAGAGGTAAAAGGCCAGGCTCAGATTCTCCATCTTGCTCCTGGTCCCAGCAAGTCAAATGACAGCAGTCATGCCACCTGCATTATGCTTTATGTCCTTCTCCTATCCCCAGGCCTTCCACAACTTCAAATTCCTGCTGTGCATCAACAAGATAAGGCAGACATGTTTAGAGTGATTGCCCTTCCCTCAACAGAGGTCTAGCACGAGGCAGGGTCCAGAAGTACACCCCCCATAGGTGTATGCTCACCCATCATGAGTGAAAAGTCACAGGAATTCACTCATCCTCATCTGCTAATAACGAGTCTTAGCATCAATATCTGCTTTGAATCTACCAGTTTTCTCATGCCCTTTCTAGCCCTGTTTATGTCAGTTGTCGCAAGAACCACGAGATTCCTAGGTCAACTCCCACACTCAGATCAAAGGGTCTATATACATCCCTAATCCTGCCCCTTTTAGCACCTTTCTCCAATTCCTGAACCTATCATGCCCTCTAAAATTCATGGTTCATCAAAACTGCCTTCCAACCTTTTTTTCTCCTGGATGCCCTCATCAACTTCTTGCAACAACAGAAATGTGGATTGCCCCTGAAAGCAGTTTTTCCTGCAGTCTTCTCAAATGCTGTTTTTCCTCTCTCACACCCCCTGTTGCCACTGGGCCTAAAGATTTGGGTAGCATCTCCTTGTTCTTCAGTGCTTCTTTCAGATCTATCTTCCTTCTCCCCAAAATCTCTAGCTTTGATACTCATGTCATCAGAATAAGACCATTTATTTGGATGTCAATAAGATATGAAAAAGAAATGGAAGGTACAGACACCAGAAAGAGAAGAAACAAAATTATTTTTGTTCACAGATGACACAATAACCTATGCAGAAAACTCAAAAGAATTGACAAAAAAACTGCGAGTTTAATTATAAACTCATGATTATAACAAGGTTGCAGGAGACAAGATTAATATAAAAAAATCATTTTCCTATATACCAGTAATGAACAAGTAGTATTTGAAATTAAAAACAGATTACCATTAGAGCACAGAGAACTTTTAGGGTAGTGAAAATACTCTGTATCATAATGATGGGTATATATATATATATATATATATATGTCATTTTACATTTGTCCAAACTCAGGTTATACACTACTAAGACTGAAGGCTCAGGTAAACTATGGACTTCGGATGACTAGTTATATGTCAGTGTATTTTAGGTTCATTAATTGTAACCAGTGGATGTTGCTAATGCGGGGAAAGCCACACATGTATGGGGATCCGAGGTATATGGGAAATCTCTGTAGACTCCTCCAGATTGTGCTGTGAATCTAAAACTCCAGTAAAGATAGAGAAGACAAACGTGGTTGCCAGGGGAAAGTGGGGTGGTAAACTGGGACTGACATTTGCACGTAACTAATAAGGACCTACTGTAAAATAATGACCTGTATGGGGAAGGAACTAAATAAAGAGAGATGTATTTATCAGTGTAACTGACTCACTGTTGTACAGCAGAAACAAATACATTGTAAATCAACTATGCTTCAATAAAAATTTAAAATAATAAAATTCCTGTAAAAGCTCTGTAAATATAAAAAAATTTATTTCATTAGTACCCCCTAAAATGAAATAGCTTAGATATGTCTAGAAAAATGTGTATAAGATATGAAGAAAAATATAACATTCCGATGGAACTAAATTAATGTAGAGAGATTCCATGTTCACAAATAGGAACACTCAATATTGTCAAAGGGGCAGTTCTTACCAACATTGATCTACAGATTCTGGCCAATCCCTCTCAAACTCCCAGTAAGTTATTTTGTGAATATCAACAAACTGATTTTAAACTACATATTGAGAAGCAAAAGAACCAGCCAACTCAATAGACAACACAGACCCAATACAACTCCAAAGTTGGAAGACGCTCTATCCTACTTCAACGTTTACTATAAAGCTAGAGTAATAAAAAGTGTGTGCTATTGAAATAATAGACAATTAGATCAATGGAACAGAACTACATAAACAGACCCAGATGAATACAGCCCACTGATCTTCAACAAAGATATTTTTTTTCAGCAACCCAATTACTGTCATTACACAGTGGAAGTGACAAATAGATACAAGGGGTTCAGTTCAGTCACTCAGTCATGTCCAACTCTTTGCGACCCCATGAACCGCAGCTCGCCAGGCCTCCCTGTCCATCACCAACTCCCAGAGTCCACCCAAACCATGTCCATTGAGTCGGTGATGCCACCCAACCATCTCATCCTCTGTCGTCCCCTTCTCTTCCTGCCCTCGATCTTTCCCAGCATCAGCGTCTTTTCAAATGAGTCAGATTCTTCGCATCAGGTGGCCAAAGTATTGGAGTTTCAGCTTCAGCATCAGTCCTTCCAGTGAACCCCAGGACTGATCTCCTCTAGGATGGACTGGTTGGGTCTCCTTGCAGTCCAAGGGACTCTCAAGAGTCTTCTCTAACACCACAGTTCAAAAGCATCAATTTTTTGGTGCTCAGCTTTCTTCACAGTCCAAATCTCACATCCATACATGACCACTGGAAAAACCATAGCCTTGACTAGACAGACCTTTGTCGGCAAAGTAATGTCTCTGCTTTTTAATAGGCTGTCTAAGTTGGTCATAACTTTCCTTCCAAGAGGTAAGCGTCTTTTAATTTCATGGCTGCAATCACCATCTGCAGTGATTTTGAAGCCCCTCAAAATAAACTCTGACAGTTTCCACTGTTTCCCCATCTATTTGCCACAAAGTGATGGGACCAGATGCCATGATCTTAGTATTCCGAATGTTGAGCTTTAAGCCAACTTTTTCACTCTCCTCTTTCACTTTCATCAAGAGGCTTTTTAGTTCTTCTTCCCTTTCTATCCTAAGGTGGTGTCATCTGCATATCTGAGGTTATTGATATTTCTCCCAGCAATCTTGATTTCAGCTTGTGCTTCCTCCAGCCCAGTGTTTCTCATGATGTACTCTGCATACAAGTTAAATAAGCAGGGTGACAATACACAGCCTTGACGTACTCCTTTTCCTATTTGGAACCAGTCTGTTGTTCCATGTCCAGTTTTAACTGTTGCTTCCTGACCTGCATACAGGTTTCTCAAGAGGCAGGTCAGGTGGTCTGGTATACCCATCTCTTTCAGAATTTTCCACAGTTTATAGTGATCCACACAGTCAAAGGCTTTGGCGTAGTCAATAAAGCAGATGTTTTTCTGGAACTCTCTTGCTTTTTCGATGATCCAGCGGATGTTGGCAATTTGGTCTCTGGTTCCTCTGCCTTTTCTAAATCCAGCTTGAACATCTGGAAGTTCATGGTTCACATATTGCTGAAGCCCAGCTTGGAGAATTTTAAGCATTACTTTACTAGTGTGTGAGATGAGTGCAATTGTGCAGTAGTTTGAGCATCCTTTGGCATTGCCTTTCTTTGGATTGGAATGAAAACTGACCTTTTCCAGTCCTGTGGCCACTGCTGAGTTTTCCAAATTTGTGGCATATTGAGTGTAGCACTTTCACAGCATCATCTTTCAGGATTTGAAGTAGCTCAACTAGAATTCCATCACCTCCACTAGCTTTGTTCACAGTGATGCTTCCTAAGGCCCACTTGACTTCACATTCCATGATGTCTGGCTCTAGGTGAGTGATCACACCATTGTGATTATTCAAGGAGTTAGATATGATAGATTGAGTGCCTGAAAAACTATGGACAGAGGTTTGTAATATTTACAGGAAGCAGTGGTCAAAACCACTCCCAAGAGAAAGAAGTGCAAGAAGCAAAATGGTTGTCTGAGGAGGCCTTACAAATAGCTGAGAAAAGAAGAGAAGTGAAAGGACAAAGGAGAAAAGCAAAGATATACCCATCTGAATGCAGAATTCCAAAGAATAGCAAGGAATGATAAGAAAGCCTTCCTAAAGTGAACAATGCAAAAAAATAGAGGGAAACAACAGGAGACTAGAAATCTCTTTAAGAAAATTAGAGATACAAAGGGAACATGTCATACAAATATGGGCACAATAAAGGACAGAAATGGTATGGACCTAACAGAAGAGATTAAGAAGAGGTTGCAAGAAAACACTCAAGACTATACAAAAAAGATCTTAATGACACAGAAACACAATGGTGTGATCATTCACCTAGAGCCAGACATCCTGTAGCGTGAAGTCAAGTGGGCCTTAGCATCACTATGAACAAAAGCTAATGGAAGTGATGGAATTCAGTTGAACTATTTCAAATCCTAAAAGATGATGCTGTTAAAGTGCTGCACTCAGTATGCCAGCAAATTTGGAAAACTCAGCAGTGGCCACAGGACTGGAAAAAGTCAGTTTTCATTTCAATCCCAAAGAAGGGCAATGCCAAAGAATGTTCAAACTACCACACAATTGCACTCATTTCACATGCTGGCAAAGTAATGCTCAAAATCTTCCAAGCGAGGCTTCAATAGTACATGAATCCAGAACCTCCAGATATACAAGATGGATTTAGAAAAGGCAGAGGAATGAGAGATCAAATTGCCAACATCCTTGGATCATAGAAAAAGCAAGATAATTCCAGAAAAACATCTACTTCTGCTTCATTGACTACGCTAAAGCCTTTAACTGTGTGGATCACAACAAACTGTGGAAAATTCCTAAAGAGATGGGAATACCAGACCACCTTACCTGCCTCCTGAGAAATCTGTATGTAGGTCAAGAATTCAATAGCTGGAACTGGACTTGGAACAATAGACCAGTTACAAATTGTGAAACAAGTATGTCAAAGCTGTATATTGTCACCCTGCTTATTTAACTTATATGCAGAGTACATCATATGAAATGCCAGGCTGGATGAAGCACAAGCTGGAATCAAGATTGCCAGGAGAAATATCAATAACCTCAGATATGCAGATGACACCATCTTTATGGCAGAAAGCAAAGGAACTAAAGAGCCTCTTGAAGAAGGTGAAAGAAGAGAGTGAAAAAGCTGATTAAATTTAAAATCTCAACACTCAAAAAAAGAAGATCATGGCATCTGGTCCCATCACTTCATGGCAAATGGCTGGGGAAACAATAGAAACTGACAGCTTTTATTTTCTGGGCTCCAAAATCATTGTGGTCTGTGACTGCAGCCATGAAATTAAAAGACACTTGCTTCTTGAAAGAAAAGCTATGACCAACTTAGGCCACGTATTAAAAAGCAGAGACATTACTTTGCCAACAGAGGTCCACCTAGTCAAAGCTATGGTTTTTCCAGTGGTTATGTATGGATGTGAGAGTTGGACTATGAAGAAGTCTGAGCACTGAAGAACTTACACTCTTGGATTATGGGTTTGGAGAAGACTCTTGAGAGTACCTTGAACTGCAAGGAGAGTAAACCAGTCAATCCTAAACGAAGTCAACCCTGAATATTCACTGGAAACTGAAGCTGAAGTTCCAATACTTTGACCACTTGATGAGAAGAGACTATTCATTGGAAAGGACCCTGATGCTGGGGAGAATGAAGGCAGGAGGAGAAGGGAGGAGAGGACAGGGTGGTTGGATGGCATCAGAATAATGGACGTGAATCTGAGCGAGCTCCGGGAGACTGAGAAAGACAGGGAGGCCTGGCGCGCTGCAGCCCATGGGGTCGCAGAGTCAGACATGACTGAATGAACTCAATTACTGTCGTGCTGATTTTGAAGAAAGATAAAATGGTCTCATAGCTTATAAAGATTTAAAAACCAATCTGCTAGTAGAAAATGCAATATATAAAATTACATTCAATAACTATTCCTTGTTTAAAGATCTGATATCAGAGATAGATGAAAAGGAGGTAAAAGTGTGGATATGAGTAACATGGTCTTTGGAGTTAGACACGGTTAACGTTTCTTCCATAAAGTAGATGTATGACCTGAATCTCTGAGTTGTATGTGTGTCTGTCACTCAGTCATGTCTGACTCTTTGAGACTCCATGGACTGTAGCCCACCAGGCTCCTTGGTCCATAGAATTTTTCAGGCAAGAATACTGGAGTGGATTGCCATTTCCTTCTCCAGGGGATCTTCCCAACCCAGGGATCAAACCTGCATCTCTTGTGCTCCTGCACTGGCAGGCAGGTTCTTCACCACTGCGCCACCTGTGTGTGTAAAATGGAATGGCAGTGTCACCTTCTTCAGAGTAGTTATTAAGAACTTAACAAGATGTGTGTGTATTTGTGTAACTCTGTGTGTGTGTGTGTGTGTGTGTGTATCTCCACAATGTAGGTACTCAGTAGTAAAGGAGAATACAGCTATTAAGAAAAACCAGAGTCCAAATAATTCTCCTGGGTTTTGAGTCAAACAGACCTAAATTAGAATGCTGTTTCTGCCACTGCCATCTATGATCTTGCTATGGTTCCAAGATAAAAGGTTACTATATCTCTTCTCCTACTCCAGGGCTATATAATAGCCCAAGTAGAGAACATGAGCCAGTTTAAGTCAGTCAGAAACAGGCCAAATTCTTGACTCAAAATATATCTGCTTGGAATACGCAGAAAGCTTTGTGGTCAAGTAAACCTGGCATCTGGTCACTTTCCAGCCATATGATTTGGGGAAAATTACATCATCTCCTTTGGTTTCTCATTCTTCAAATGACTTTTGCTAAAGTCAGCATGTTTCAAAGACTTTAAGTAGAAAAAGTATTTTTGTTAAAGACTAATTTTCTTAGATATTTGCAATGAAAAGAGCTGGTCTCAAGGGTACCATTCCACATTTCATAATGGAAAGAAATACATAAGGCTATTTTAAAATCTTTCATAACAGATATTCAATACCTTTATTGTGGAGGAAAAGATACAAAAATATAACATTCCCAAAAGCACAACTCCTAAAATGCTGGTTTTATTACAGGACTCAAAACTTTAATGGCATTCCCATAATACAGTCAGAAAGTAGAACAAGCCCTAAAGAAAAATGCAAAAATGCCAAGATCTTCTCCAACCACAATTATTTTTAATCCATGAAACAGAATTTCCTTACAAATTAAGTAGTTTTTATAGTAATGACATTTATCATTGATGTCATCTGTTTAACATATGACTACAGTCATAAGGGAAGTTGGGCCTGTTATTTTTCCAGAAATTGAAAAATGTACCATCATTAAGATAAGGAAGAGAAAGATTTGTATCCGTGTTTTGGGGATGTATAAGGGGAGACTGAAGTCTCACAGCTGGAGAATTTATGGATATTGCTGGAGGAATTGGAGATGCTCTCTAGTAAGCGTGTAATCCCTCTTCCCCGAACACTGCTGTTTTGGCCAGAGATTTTCACCCCAGATGGGTAGTCACCTAGGATATTAAAAATACAAGAAAAGAAATGTAGCAATTTTACAGTCTTATTATAAACAGCGTCCTCAATTGATTCATCTTACTGCATGCCTTTCACTAAACCATGATTAAACAGATCATCAAAAGGGGAGATAATTCTTAGAGTAAATGCCAAAAGGCCGAACAAGAATATTCTTTTTAAGTCCCGGAAATGTTAATTGAAGTTCTTCAGGGACCATTTGAAATTTCATGTCACTAGCTTTTTTAAACTTTCTCATTTTCCCAAAGACACCCTCACATCAAAACTATAAAACAACAGCTGCTACAAGAGTAATGGACTTTATTTTAAATGCCCTGAACAAAATTCTGAAGAGTAAGTTAAATTTTATCAAAGTGGTAAAAAGTCACACATATCCAAAAAAAGTGCTTTTGACAAGTAAAACTCCCAATTCAAGATTCTCATATCCTAAAAAGCCAATTTGGAACATCTGTTTAAGTACCATACCTTGGGATCTTGGAAAGACCCTAACTTTTTAAGGTGCCTTATTAAAATAAACGTAAGATGCTTACCAGTGGGTGTGTTTGATCTTTGGTCTTGACTAGAAGAGCTGAAATGAGAGAATCCTGGACTCTCAACCCTTAGCTTCTGTAAGTAAAAGCAACCAACAAACAAAAACAGTGGGAAACGTTTATTTCTTATTATTGGATCATCTACTTCAAATTACTCCTTAAATAAAACCAACACCTACTTTCCAATGTCTGATCAACTTTTGAAGAGTACTGTTGTAAAGGAAAGCAGAAGGAAATCTCTGAGGGGGAAATTACAGCATAAAAAAGGGTTTTTATTTTTAAATATGAGATCATACAATGTTTCCTAATAAGAATGACTCAGAACAGAGAGAAACCCTAGTGATGAAGGATAAAGTATAAAATCATTAGAGCCATGTCCTTAGGTAGGTAAGAGAATGAGATATATACAAATAAAAGGATTGGCCTTAGAAACATAGACAATTCATGCATTAAAGCAGAGTGTATGGTGAATGTAATGGTAGGAATACATGGAAAACCTTTTGATTGCTTCTACTTTCTCAGAGAAGGAGGGGATAAGAGCATCAGCTAGAACAAGGATGAAGGAAGAGGTGATGGAAGTCTCAAGTGAGAGATGAGAAATAACTGCCTAGGAGAGAGGAAGATTAATTAAACCAGAGAAATGGACAACTGCCATGCACTGCTAAGGGCTCACTTGAAGCTGGTGGTGATAGAGATTAAATAATACCAGTCAGTATGGTAGTTTCTTTCCAAATGTATAAGAACAGAGTAGGTAAAAAGCTGATTTAATCAGGATTAGTGTTTATTAACCAAGTATGATGAAGAATGAAAGGCCAATGGAGTTGACAGTGCAAGTGAGTGGAAATAACAGAGGAGAGAATCTAAAAAGGGAAGGAAGGAGGTGAAGGGCAAGGTGAGGAGACAGAAGGATGCAAGGTGCAGCACCGTCCATGTGAATGGTACCCCTAGAGCTGTGCAGTGCAGTGACCCTGTGAAGGAGGGCTTCAGAATAGTGGAGACATAGAAGGTCTCAGTCAAGATACAAGAACTGCTGGCACTGAGGTACCAGAGGAGGACAGTGGTAGTCGGAGAGCAAGATGCTTGAAATTGAGATTGTGCGAAGATGCCACTGGGACCTAGAATATGATCATGGGAGTGGATATTTGATGGATGGCAGGAGACAGCACCACTGGAGAAGGGGAAGTCAACCAACTGAAATATCAGGCAGTTAGAAAGAGCTATGGGGAAACTGTAACCAAGAATTCTGATGGCAATACTGTTTTATCTTCTGCCTCAATGTTGCTCTAAGAATGAAGATGTCCAACTCAGGGGCCTAAGGCCTCCAAAAAGGGGTTATCAGGTGCTACAGCCTGAATGACATGAGATTCAAAGCCTAGTGATTTTAGAGAGAAGTTAGGAAGTCTGGAGGCCACAAAGTTAAATAAGGACAACCACCTCAAATCTAGGCCCACAATAAATGAGGGGGAAAAAATGTCGCCATTTTAAAGAGCTAACAGGGAAGCAGTGTCTTTAGAGGACAGCCAAATTTTAGTTAGAATCGAGGAGGAAAACAGGCCTTCCCCAGAGGAGGCTGACGATCCAAGATTTTGTTCATAGCTGAGGTTGAGAAGACACACAGTTGGGGAGGGCTGGATACAGAGTTGGCCTAGTAAGATGAGTCTGGGAGATGAGCGAGGATCTAGGTATCCTGAGCTTGCATAGTGACTGATGCTGACAATGAAAGGGGGGATAATGTGACTACACCTGGCAGTCTCAACACAGACAGTGATGATGGGGCTAAGGCAGAGTTTCTCATCCTGGATACTACTGACATTTTTAGGCTAAGTAATATTTTGTTTAGAAGGTTGTCCTGTCCCTTGTGGCTCAGAGGGCAAAGAATCTGCCTGCAATGCAGGAGACCTGGGTTCAATCCCTGGGTTGGGAAGATTCCCTGGAGAAGGGAAAGGCTACCCACTCTAGTATTCTGGCCTGGAGAATCCATGGACTGTGTAGTCCATGGGTTGCACAGAGTCGGACGCGACGGAGTGACGCTCACTCTCACTTTCTTCCACTGTGCATTATCAGGTGTTTAGCAGGCTTATTGGTACCTACTCACTAGAAGCCAGCAGCGCCCCATTCCCAGCTGTAACAACCAAACACGTCTCCAAGTGTTGCCAAGTGTCTCCTGCACGGCAAAAAACTGGCCCCCACTGAAGAATCACTGGGCTAGGGGTTAACAAGACAGAGAGAGCAGTCTTGCCCAGATTTTGAAATTGTCACACAAGTAAGACAGGCTTTTGTGGGGGGGTTACATTTCTGAGTTTTAACAAAGAGATTTGTGAAACCACCACTGCAGTTAGGAGACAGAGCCATCCTATCACCTCAAAAACCTCCCTCACACTATCCCTTCACAGACACACCCTCCCCGACTGCCTGGGAACCACTGACATGTCCATCATTATCATTTGTATCTTCAAGAATGTCACATAAATGGAAGCATACAGTATATAACTTTTGAGACTGCTGCTTTTGCTATGCATAAGCATTGCCTTTGAGATTGATACTAATAGTTATTTGTGTCAATCATTCATTCCATTTTGGGGTTCCCCTTTCACTATTTTATTATTTTAAAATAATAATATTTATTATATACTATATTCTACGGCAGAATTCTTAGTACTTTCATATGCTGCTACATTTAACCCTACAACTACTGGCCCTTATTATTATTATTGTTCTACAGATAAGAAATCGGCACAGAAAGTTCAAATAACTTGCAGTCATCCAGCCTACATGTATAGCAGAACCTGAAGTGAAATTCAGGAATTCAACTAGAGAGCCCACACTCTTAACTGCTATGTTCTCAGTATTATAGCAAGATCTACGAGTAAGTAAATAGCAAGGAGGGACGAGAGGTGGTAGGGAAATTACATTAGCCTCTAATCAAATCTGGAATCAGGTCTTGTATTTAAAATATCTACTTCAAAAATGTGTATCATATAATTTTTTGAATAAATATTTGAATGTGTTTTGTATAAAGACTAATGCCAAATGTTCCCCAGAAGGAAAAAGTATACCATGAAAGAAAAGGATCTTATGCAAAATCCAATTGGATTAAAAACTGACATTCCATGAAGGATTAAAAAACGTCTAAGAGAAGAGAGACCCAAGCCGGAAAGCTCTTTGTCTGCTGTGGACCAGGACCACGCTGAGCAGGACACAAGAACAGCAACAAGAGTCAGCTCCCTACCTGGTAACGCCCTGCATCCAACACAACCATCTTGGGGGTCACACTATTGCTGGCCTCGTAATCCTGAAGTGGTACATGAGCCTCTGTGAGCTGGATTCCAAAGAGAGTGGCCAGAGAATTACTGATGCAGTACCTTTAAAAAGGAATTCAAAACGTTCATTATCACAATCTTATCTAATTCATTTAAAAAGCAGTCACTTTTTAAAAATTTCTAACAAAGTATGTGAGAGATACTGTAAATCTGGGGAAAAAGAAATTTAGAGATTTGAATAAAAATGGGAATTGGTAGCAGCACATATAAAACTGGATATCAGAGGTAAGCAATACTTTGATTAGCAAATGTATCAGCCTCGTTAAAGAGAACAGGAATGAGGGTGCAGATCACCAGAATCCTCATATATTTAAGGCAGGCAGAGACACCACCAGGAGGAGGGTTAAAACTTAAAATACTTCTTCATTCACAGACCAACCATTCAGCACCTGTATAAAGTGATCAACAGAGCACCTGCAGATCTGAGGCTGCAGGTACTTTCCTGACAAAATGAGGAGAAAAGGGTCTATATTTTTTGAGCACCTTCACGAGGAAGTGCTGTTCTTAACGACAGTAGGGGATTTTGCTTTCCTATAGGAACCCTAGAAGGAAAAATTCAGCTTTAGTGCTTCTAAAGGGTCAAATTGCTCAGGTGGTAACTACATCCAACAAGTAGTGACAGGGGCAGAATAATAAAAGTAACATGATTTTAAAAAGCATTTGTTTTAAAAGGGAACTGTGGAAACAGAGGTGAAGTGATGCATCCTATGTGTCAAAGCAACAAGGAAAGTTGCAAAGAATTCAATGCAGATTAGAGTATTATGAAGACACTCCTAACTTACGCAATTTTCTTGCAAACAGCTAAAGCGCAGAAGAGAATATCATTTTCTTCATGCCACTTGCACCTGTACAAAAAAAGACTTTAATATCCTGATCTAATGAGTTTTCATGTGCCAAATTTCAAACTTACTTTAGTGTCAGTTTTTCTTAAATGATTTCAATTATTACTCAAATACTAAAATTTCTAATTTAACATACAAAAATAGATTTTTTTTAAAAACAAGTTTTTTACATTATTTCCTCAGATGTAAATTCATGATATATTGCAAACAACACACAACTATGAGAGAGAAATTTTACCTTGAAATAAAATGAGAGTTCAGGAGACATATTAGTGACTATGGTTAGCATGCACTCATAAAACAAGCATTTACTGAATACATACTACTTACCAGGCTTGTTCTAGGCATTCAGCATTGAATGAAACACACTTATGCACACAAAACCTACTTTCTAATGGGGAAATCAGATTAAAGATATGTAGGCATAACATACAGTAAGTTAGATGATAAGTTCTAAGAAGGAAAAAAAACAAAAATGTGATATGAAATGCTACAGAAGGGTGACATTTTAGATAAGTTAAGCAGGGAAGGTATGACTGAAAAATGGATGTTTAAGTGAAGACTTCAGGCAGTGATATTAAAATGACCAACAACAAACATACAAGAACTACTATAAACCTGCATATATATATATATATATATCTTTCCCCTGAGTGCCAAAGTCTATTAAGACTCAGAATAGCACTACCTGCATAATACTGGGTTGGCCAAAAAGTTTGTTTGGGGCTTTCTGAAAGATGAACAAACTGTTTGGCCAATCCAATAGGAGGCTTGCCTGAACTTAGCAAGAATCTTCATTTAAAAATTATAAACATAGCAAACAGTAAGTACCGCATGTCTATCTACTAACCACTAAAGATAAGGAGAAGGAAACAATCTCATTTACCGTTACATCAAAAAGAATAAAAAAAATACCTAAAAATAAACCTACCTAAGGAGGCAAAAGGACTGAAGTTCAAAAACTAGAAGATAACTGATTAAAAAATCTAAAGATGACATCAACAAACAGAAAGATAAACCATGTTATTGGACTGGAAGACTCAATCAAAATACTACCTCAGTCTACTGATTCAACACAAGCCCTGTCAAGTTACCAATGGAAGATCAAGAACAAAAGACTTAAAATTTTATGGAAATCCAAAAGACCCCAAACAGCCAAAGCAATCCTGAAAGAAAAACAGAGCTGGGGAAAAGACTTCAGACTATACTATAAAGCTACAGTCATCATGAACAGTATGAAAAGGCAAAAAGATATCACACTGAAAGATGAACCCCCCAGCTCGGTAGGTACCCTATAAGCTACTGGAGAAGAGTGGAGCAATAGCTCCAGAAGGAATGAAGAGGCTGAGCCAAAACGAAACAATGCCCAGCTGTGGATGTGTCTGGTGGTAAAAGTAAAGTCTGATGCTGTAAAGAACAATACTGCATAGGAACCTGAAATGTTAGGTCCATGAATCAAGATTAAATGAATGTGGTCAAACAGAAGATGGCAAAACTGAACACTGACATTTTAGAAAGCAGTAAACTAAAATGGAAGGGAATGCGTGAATTTAATTCAGATGATCATTATATCTAAAACTGTGGGCAAGAATCCCTTAAAGGAATGGAGTAGCCCTCTTAGTCAACAAAGGACAAAATGCAGTACTTGGGTGTAATTTCAAAAATGATAGAATGATCTCAGCTCATTTCCAAGGCAAACCATTCAATATCACAATAATCCAAGTCAATTACCCAATCACTAATGCTGAAGAAGCTAAAGTTGAACAGTTCAATGATGACCTACAGAACCTACTGGAACTAATACCAAAAAAAAGATGTCCTTTTCATCATAGGGGTCTAGAATGCAAAAGAAGGAAGTCAAGAGATACCTCGAATAACAAGCAAGTTTGACCTTGGAGTACAAAATGAAGCAGGGCAAAGGCTAACAAAGTTTTACCAAGAGAACACACTGGTTATAGAAAACACTCTTTTCCAGCAACACAAGAGGCGATTCTACACATGGACATCACCAGATGGTCAATACCTGAAATCAGATTGATTATATTCTTTGTAGCCAAAGATGGAGAAGCTCTATACAGTCATAAAAACAAGACCTGGAGCTGACTGTGGCTCAGCTCATAAGCTCCTTGTAGCAAAATTCAGGGTCAAGTTGCATAACGTAGGGAAAACCACTAAGACATTCAGGTATGACATAAATCAAATCCCTTATGTTTATACAGTGGAGGTGATTAATAGACTCAAGGGACCAGATCTGGTAGAAGAGTGCCTGAAGAACTATGGATGGAGGTTCATAACATTGTACAGGAGGTGGTGACCAAAACCATCCCAAGAAAAAGAAATGCAAAAAAAAAGGCAAAATGGTTGTCTGAGGAGGCCTTACAAATAGCTGAGAAAAAAAGAGAAAGGCAAAGGAGAAAGGAAAGGTATACCCAATTGGATGCAGAGTTCCAGAGAATAGTAAGGAGATATAAGAAAGTGTTCTTAAGTGAACAATGCAAAGAAATAGAGGAAAATATCAGAATAGGAAAGACTAGAGATCTCTTTAAGCAAAATGGAGACATTTCATGCAAAGGGGAACATTTCATGCAAAGATGGGCACAATAAAGGACAAAAATGGCAAGGACCTAACAGAAGCAGAAAAGATTAAGAAGAGGTGGCAAGAATACACAGAACTGTACAAAAAAGCTCTTAATGACCCAGATAACCATGATGGTGTGATCACTCACCTAGAGCTAGACATCCTGGAGTGTGAAGTGTAGTGGGCCTTAGAAGCATTATTATGAACAAAGCTAGTGGAGGTGATGCATTTCTAGCTGAGCTATTTCAAATCCTTAAAGATGATGTTCTGAAAGTGCTGCACTCATTATGCCAGCAAATTTGGAAAACTCAGCAGTGGCCATGAGACTGGAAAATGTCAGTTTTCATTCCAATCCCAAAGAAAGACAATGCCAAAGCAATGTACAATTACTGTATAATTGTACTCATTTTCAAATTACTGTACAATTGTACTCATTTTACATCCCAGCTAGATTATGCTCAAAATCCTTCAAGCTAGACTTCAGCAGTATGTGAACTGAGAACTTCCAGATGTACAAGCTGGATCTGGAAAAGGAAGAGGAACCAGATTTCAAACTGCCAACATGCTCTGGATCATAGAATAAGCAAGGGAATTTCAAAAAAACACCTACTTCTGCTTCACTGACCTCGCTAAAGCCTATGACTGTGTGTATCGCAACAAACTGGAATATTCTTAATGAGATGGGAATCTCAGACCACATTACATGCCTCCTGAGAAACCTATACACATGACAAGAAACAAGTTAGACCTGAACATGGAACAACAGACTGATTCTAAATTAGAAAAGGGCTATATCAAGACTATATGTTGTCACCCTGCTGATTTAACTTACAAAGCAGAGTACATCCTGCAAAATGCTGGGCTGGATCAATCGCAACCTGGAATCAAGATTGCTGGGAGAAATATCAACAACCTCAGGTATGCAGATGATACACTTAACAGCAGAAAGTGAAGAGGAACTAAAGAGCCTTTTGATGAAGGTGAAAGAGGAGAGTGAAAAAGCTGGCTTAAAACTCAACATTCAAAAAACAAAGATCATGGCATCCGGTCCCATCACTTCATGGCAAATAGATGGGGAAACAGTGACAGACTCTATTTTCTTGGGCTCCAAATCACTGCAGACAGTGACTGCAGCCACAAAATTAAAAGACACTTGCTCCCAGGAAGAAGACCTACAACAAACCTAGACAGTGAATTAAAAAGCAGAGATATCCCTTTGCTGACAAAGGTCCATAGAGTCAAAGCTATGGTTTTTCCAGTGGTCATGTGTGGATGGGAGAGTTGGACCATAATGAAGGCTGAGAGCTGAAGAATCGATGCTTTTGAACTGTGGTGCTGGAGAAGACCCTTGACAGTCCTTTGGACATCAAGGAGATCACACCAGTCAATCCTAAAGGAAATCAATGTGAATATGCTAAAGCTCCAATACTTTGGGCACCTGATGCGAAGAGTCAACTCACTGGAAACACCCGGATGCTGGGGAAGATTGAGGGCAAGAGGAGAAACGGAAGCAGAGGATGAGGTGGTTGGATGGCATCACTGACTTAATGGACATGAGTCTGAGCAAACTCTGGGAGATGGTGAAGGACAGGGAAGCCTGGCATGCTGCAGTCCACAGGAGTGCATAGAGCTGGACACACTCAGTGACTGAACAACAACAAGAAATGGCACAAGTAAAGAGTTACAGATCAACTGAACAGGACAGAAAGCCCAGAAACAAACCCACACACCTAGGATCAATTAGTTTACAGCAAAGGAGGCAAAAGAGAACCCCATGAGCAGTGTGCGTTGAGAGCCCCATGACCAGTATGAAATGGCAGAAAGACAGGACACTGAACGATGAACTCCCCAGGTCATTAGGTACCCAATATGCTACTGGAGATCAGTGGAGAAATAACTCCAGAAAGAATGAAGAGATGGAGCCAAAGCAAAAACACCACCCAGTTGTGGATGTGACTGGTGATGGACGTAAAGTTTGAAGCTGTAAAGAGCAATATTGCATAGGAACCTAAAATGTTAGGTCCATGAATGAAGACAAATTTGAAGTGGTCAAACAGGAGATGGCAAGAGTGAATATCTATATTTTTGGAATTAGTGAACAAAAATGGACTGGAATGGGTGAATTTAACTCAGATGACCATTGTATCTACTGCTGTGGGCAAGAATCCCTTAGAAGAAATGGAGTAGCCATCACAGTCAACAAGAGAGTCTGAAATGCAGTACTTGGATGCAATCTCAAAAACGACAGAATGATCTCTGTTCGTTTCCAAGAGCAAACCACTCAATATCACAGTAATCCAAGTCTATGCCCCAACCAGTAATGTTGAAGAAGCTGAAGTTGAACGGTTCTATGAAGACCTACAAGACTTCTAGAACTAACACCCAAAAAAGATATCCTTTTCATTATAGGGGACTGGAATGCAAAAGTAGGAAGTTAAGAAATACCTGGAGTAATAGGCAAATTTGGCCTTGGAGTACAGAATGAAGCAGGGCAAAGGCTAATAGAGTTCTGTCAAGAAAACGCACTGGTCATAGCAAACACCCTCTTCCAACAAAAGAGGAGAAGACTCCACACATGGACATCACCAGATGGTCAATACCAAAATCAGATTGATCAGATTCTTTGCAGCCAAAGATGAAGATGCTCTATTTGGTCAGCAAAAACAACACTGGGAGCTGATGTGGCTAAGATCATGAACTTGTTACTGCCAAATTCAGACTTACATTGAAGAAAGTAGGGAAACCCACTAGACCATTCAGGTATGACCTAAATCAAATCCCTTACGATTATACAGTGGAAGTGACAAACAGAGTCAAGGGATTAGATATGATAGAGTACCTGATGAACTATGGATGGAGGTCCGTAACACTGTACATGAGACAGGGATCAAGACCATCCCCAAGAAAAAGAAATGCAAAAAGGCAAAATGGCTGTCTGAGGAGGCCTTACAAATAGCTGTGAAAAGAAGAGAAGCGAAAGGCAAAGGAGAAAAGGAAAGATATTCCCATTTGAATGCAGAGTTCCAAAGAACAGCAAGGAGAGATAAGAAAGCCTTCCTCAGCAATCAATGCAAAGAAATAGAGGAAAACAAGAGAATGGGAAACACTTGAGATCTCATCAAGAAAATCAGACACACCAAAGGAACATTTCATGCAAAGATGGGCACAATAAAGGAAAGAAATGGTATGGACCTAACAGAAGCAGAAGATATTAAGAAGAGGTGGCAAGAATACACAGACAAACTATACAAAAAAGATCTTCACAACCCAGATAATCATGATGGTGTGATCACTCACCTAGAGCCAGACATCCTGGAATGCGAAGTCAAGTGGGCTTAGGAAGCATCACTATGAACAAAGCTAGTGGAGGTGATAGAATTCCAGTTGAGCTATTTCAAATCCTAAAAGATGATGCTGTGAAAGTGCTGCACTCAATATGCCAGCAAATCTGGAAAACTCAGCAGTGGCCACAGGACTGGAAAAGGTCCATTTTCATTCCAATCTCAAAGAAAGGCAATGCCAAAGAATGCTCAAACTACCGCACAATTGCACTCATCTCACACGCTAGTAAAGTAATGCTCAAAATTCTCCAAGCCAGGCTTCAACAGTATGTGAACTGTGAACTTCCAGATATTCAAGCTGGATTTAGAAAAGACAGAGGAACCAGAGATCAAATTGCCAACATCTGCTGGATCATCGAAAAAGCAAGAGAGTTCCAGAAAAACACCTACTTCTGCTTTATTGACTATGCCAAAGCCTTTGACTGTGTGGATCACAATAAACTGTGGAAAATTCTGAAGGAGATGGGAATACCAGACCACCTGACCTGCCTCCTGAGAAATCTGTATGCAAGTCAAGAAGCAACAGTTAGAACTGGACATGGAACAGACTGGTTCCAAATTGGGAAAGGAGTATGTCAAGGCTGTATACTGTCACTCTGCTTATTTAACTTATATGCAGAGTACATCATGAGAAATGCTGGACTGGAAGAAGCACAAGCTGGAATCAAGATTGCCGAGAAATATCAATAACCTCAGATATGCAGATGACACCACCCTTATGGCAGAAAGCAAAGAAGAACTAAAAAGCCTCTTGATGAAAGTGAAAGAGGAGAGTGAAAAAGTTGGCTTAAAGCTCAACATTCAGAAAACTAAGATCATGGCATCTGGTCCCATCACTTCATGGCAAATAGAAGGGAAAACAGTGGAAGCAGTGACAAGACTTTATTTTGGGGGGCTCCAAAATCACTGCAGATGGTGACTGCAGCCATGGAATTAAAGACACTTGCTCCTTGGAAGAAAATTTATGACCAACCTAGATAGCATATTAAAAAGCAGAGACATTATTTTGTCAGCAAAGATCTGTTTAGTCAAAGCTATGGTTTTTCCAGTAGTTACGTATGGATGTGAGAGTTGGACTATAAAGAAAGCTAAGCACTGAAGAATTGATGTTTTTGAACTGTGGTGTTGGGAGAAGACTCTTGAGAGTCCCTTAGACTGCAAGGAGATCCAACCAGTCCATCCTAAAGGAGATCAGTCCTGTGTGTTCATTGGAGGGACTAATGCTGAAGCTGAAACTCCCAATACTTTGGCCACCTGATGCGAAGAGCTGACTCATTTGAAAAGACCCTAATGCTGGGAAAGACTGAGGGCAGGAGGAGAAGGGGATGACAGAGGATGAGACAGTTGGATAGCATCACCCACTCAGTGTACAGTTTGAGTAAACTCCGGGAATTTGTGATGGATAGGGAGGCCTAGCCTGCTGCAGTCCATGGGGTCGCAAAGAGTCGGACATGACTGAGTGACTGAACTGAACTGAATGAGGCAAAACTATATAATGGAGAAAAGATAGTCTCTTCATTGAGAGGTACTGGGAAAACTGAAATGTAAAGGAAATGAAATTAGAACATTCTCTAACATCATACATAAAAATAAACTAAAATGGATTAAAGACCTCAATGTAAGACCAACTCTTATAAAACTTAGAGGAAAACACAGGTAGAACAATTCTGACATAAAAATCACACCACTCTCTCTTCTGACCCACCTCATAAAGAACATAGAAACAAAAATAAACTGGGACCTAATGAAACCTAAAAGTTTTTGCACAGCAAAGAAAGTCATAAACAAGACAAAAAGACAACCCCAGAATGGGAGAAAATATTTGCAAACAAAGCAACCAACAAGGGATTAATCTTCAAAATAAACAAACAGCTCTTGCAAGTTCAGTATCAAAACCAAACAACCTAATCAAAAAAATGCGCAGAAGACCTAAACAGAAAGTTCTCCAAAGAAGACATAAAGATGGCCAACAAACACATTAAAAGATGCTCAATATCACTAACTATTGGAGAAATGCAAAGCAAAACTATAAAGAGGTTTCACCTCACACTGGTCAGAACAGCCATCGTCAAAAATTCTACAAACAATAAATGCTGGAGAGGGTGTGGAGAGGAGGGAAACCTCATACGCCACTGGTGGGGAATGCAAGCTGGTATAAACACTTTGGAGAAGAGGATGGAGGTTCCTTAAAAACGCTAAAGAGAGACCTATCATATGATCCTATAATCCCGCTCCTGGGCATATTTACAGAGAAAACGATATTTCAGAAAGATTCATGCACCCCAGTGTTCACTGCAGCACTATTTACAATAGCCAAGATGTGGAAGCAACCTAAATGTCCATTAAGAGAGGAATGGACAAAGATATGATACATATATACAATGAAATGTTACTCAGCCATAAAGAATGAAATGAGGCCATTTGCAGTAACATGGATGGCCTAGATAGTATCATATCAAGTGAAGTAAGCCAGAGAAAGACAAATATCATATGACATTTGCCCATAAGCATATGTGGAATCTAAGAAATATATTAAAATGTACTTATTTATAAAACAGAAACAGACTCACGGGGCTAGAAACTAAACTTGCAATTACCAAAGGGGAAAGGTGAGGGTGGAGGGATAAATTAGAAGGTGAGGATTAACACTGAAACGCTATTATGTATCAGCGAGAGAGTCAAGGAGGACCTACTGCATAGCACAGGAAATCCTACTCAGTACTCTAATAATTTGTATGGGAAGCAGAATCTGAAGAAGGACAGGTACATGCATCTGCATCACCATGCTGCACGCCTGACACTAGCTCAGCATTGTGCGTGAACTAGACCCCAGTGAGATGCGAACATCTAGTCCTCAGAGGTCCACGCAGAACCAAGAAATTGTAAGTTTCCAGTTAGTTTTGCTCCTTGTCCAGATCTTAATTCCCAAGAGCACCTCCTTAATATACACATTTCCATTGGAGATCATATTTTAAATGAAAACAATTAAAAATATTACAATGTTAAACAAACTACAACAACAAAAACCCCAGAAAAATCTGACTCCAGGGAAAAATGTCTCCAAATCTCATCATACTGTTAAAAAGGACATTATTTTGATCTGGTTTTATTTATACTTACTGATCTTCCTCCAAATTATCCCAAAATATGAATGTATTTTCTAGTAAAGGATGATTCATTCTAAAAACTGTCAGTAATCAGAACTTTGTATACTGTTATGTTAATATGCATTATGCAACCTCAAATCTAGCTTCAACTTTAATAATTTCCAATGTGCTTCCTTTATGAAATTCCACTCTAAAGTAATAACATAAGATCATAAGTGAGTATGTCTGTTAAGTCTGCAACTCACTCCCGAAGTTTCAAAACGATCTTATCCATTAAAGTAATGAGCAGCATAAAGGATTTTACACTCTTCTCTTGTTAGCCAAAGGTCTCAACGAAGTCTCTTCCTCTTATTTCAGGGTCAAGTCTCCTCCTTTTCAAGGATGCCCTGCCTTTCCCTTTTCTCAGGAACCACTGTCATCTGACAGTTTCTGATGCTCTCCACTCCAGTCAAACTGACTCACTGGTTTTTCTCAATCAGACTCTCCATGTTTTCAATCCTGAATCACTGCTCAGGCCATGTTATTCTTTTGGAAAGGTCCTCCCTTTAACCCAAATCTCTGCTCGCAGAAATTCTATCCATCTTTCCAGAAGAAGCAAATAAAACATTTACTTTATAAAGTACTTCGTATATTAAATACATGAAGCAATTTCTCCCCCATGTGATTTATCATAATCTTTTGAAACTCTAAGAATTTTCAGAAATTATCACTCATAACTCATGCATGACGTGCTTTACTGCTCTTGTCAGACAGGAGACTCTGAGGGCAAGGGCAGCCCTGTTACTCCTCCCCTTGCTCCCCACAGAACCTAGTCTCATGCCTTATATACAAAAGTTGTATTTGTTAAATATCAAAACCTCAAGTTGGACTAAGAAAAAGTTATTCTAAAGTGATGTCAAAATAGAAAACTGCACCCCTTAAAACTACAAATGCTCTGGTTCAAGATGCCTAACTTTATCTCCTCTTGCCCTTAAGACCCTATCAAAATGAAAGTCAAGCAGTCATAGTAGGAGATGTCCACAACAGAGGAGAAAACAGGAAGAGGCCTCCAAGGCAGAGAGCTGAACAAACCTGTGGGATACAGAAAGCAAACAAAGGAGTGAGAACTGATGGGACTAGACAAACGGAGTCTCAGCCTTCAGTGCTCACAGAACAGGCAGCACAGACGCTAACCTACTTATGTACCTCTGGAGGAGCTCTGAACTCATGGACATGTCCCTGGCCAGAAAGCAGAGGCAAGATATGAGACTGGACTTCTTCTGTACAGAGGATAGTTAACTTACCTGACTCCATGCAAAGAAGTGACCTGTTCTTGGAGAACTAGGCAGCAAGAATGGATGCTGAAAACGTAGGGCAAAACCCTCAGAATTCTGGAATTTATGATTCGACCTCCAGCTTTACAATTAGCTCCTCTGTTTTCCCTTAGCAAAGTTGATCAGTTGACAGTCCCCACTGGACAACACAGAGCACTTATGCATCTTTACAGCCTCATTCTAAAATGTGAACAGAGCCAAGAACAATCAGACATTCAAGGAAAGCCTGCAACACAAGAAAGGTCCACATAGGAAGATCATAGGGAGACGGAGGAGGAGAGGGAAGCCTGGAGTGCTGCAATTCACGGGTTTGCAGAGTCAGACACGACTGAGTGACTCAACAACGACAACAGGAGGATCACAACTCACAACCCAAAAGAATGAGATAATCCAGGGAACCAAAGCAAGCTATTTCTGTCTCACCAAGTACCCCAATGAGATTTGTGAAACTACTGCATCTATAATCCTAGGTTTTCTCTTCATCTCTTCAACCCTCATCAACACTGATGATTGGCTATGATGATTTATATGGATAGCAACTATGGGCTGAAAGGTTCTAGAAGATGAAAAACAATCTCTCCCAGTGTGAAAATGTCAGAGTTTGTGAGGGCCCTGTGCTGGGCCCTCTTCTCTCTACACCCTCTGCCTAGATGATCTCATCTATACCCTGTAAGATCCATTTAGGCAGAAGATTTGGCTCCCTTCACTGCCATTTTCAGTATCCAGAACAGTGCCTGAAATATAGTGAAACGAATGCTGACATTATCCAAACTTCTGCACTGAGTTCTAGGCCAGAAGGACCAGCTGCTTACACACTATTTCTAGAACGTGCCTCCCCAGGGCCCCAACATATTCTAAACGCGCTGCTCCTTCACTTCCTCTTCTACTCTGAGGCCTGCACTAGCGACCTGGCATGGTCTTTAGGCCTTCCTCTTTTCGTTCTCTTTTCCCGCACCCAGCCCACCAGCAAGGTCCACTGATTTTCACCAGCCTGACAGCTACTTATTCAGCTGTAACTTTACTGTCATCATCCCTGTTCAAGCCATTTCTTACATGGACCAGAGAAATGACTAATAATTACAGGCTTAATATTTTCTTTCTTGACTGCTAATACACCCATTAAATACTCAGAAATTTTTAGAAATCTTAGCTAATCCTGTTGATTCCTTATTTGATAAAATCCCTTCCCTTAGCTAACAAGGCCCTATGTTTATGGTCCTTGCTTATTGCTTCAATCTCATCTTATGAATTCTCCCCTTTGTTCACTAACTCTCCAGTGGGACACACAGATTGTCTAACAGCTTCCAGTATACACCAAGTTCTCACCTCAAGGTCTTTGCAACCCTCTGCTCAGGATGCTGTTCCTTCTATTTTTAGCAAGGCTGTTTCTTTCCTCTTGCTTAAGATCTCAGCTTTAATGTTAAATTATCAAAAAAGTCTCCTTAACATTCTAGAAAGCAGTCTACCTTTCTGCACAGTATTTCCTACTATAGTACCCTGCTGATTTCCTTATCACTGATCACAGTTAAAACCACTGTTTTTTTTAATTTACAGGATGTTTCTCTTTCCCACTTAACTGTGAGCTGCAGGAATGCAGAGACCATATTCATCTCATTTACCATTATATGCTTGGTAAGGGCCTAGGACACTTACTGGGACATGCTTAATAAATATTTGTTGATTAAATAAAAGCTACCTTGTTTCAGTCAGCAGGTCACAGTGAATTAATCAAAGGACAATTATGACAGGAAGCAACAAGGAGAATGGAGGGAATCTATAAAAGTTATAAATACTCTAGCCTTCAAAATAACATGATTAACAGCCTGTTTAAGACTCTTGCTACTCTTTTTTATGTAACTGTATTAAATTTCACCAATATAAAACCCACCCATTTCTCCCAGAGGTAGAGTCAATATTTATCAAAAATTTATTACAAATTTTAATAAACTTTAAGAGCAGTGTTTGAAATGAGTCATATCTAGCTTATATGAACTGAGCTCCTATCAGCTTATATTAACTAACAGATTCTAACAACAGTTTCTATTGTCCACTAAAACCAGAACTCCTTTGTAAGATACTAACTATTCGTCATCTTCTGAATATATGTATTCAGAATTACACGACATTATGAAGCTCAGGAAAAGGCAGATCCATCCTTTCCAAAGAAATGCATTATTAAAGTGCTTAGAGTACTATGTAATGATTTTATCTTTAATAAGATCCCATGGCACAGACCCCCAAAAATGCCTTACACCAAAGTTACTCTATTCCTGTTGCAGCTCATATGTAATTTGAGACTCAACACTGTTTCTTCAATTCTAAAATGATTTTTTCACATTTTAACTGAAGGTGAAATGCAACATACAAAGTATTCTACAATTGCTATTGGTCAGTCTAGAAATAGTTGAAATTGCCTAAACAAGTACAAATTTATTCTTTTTCAAAGCAGTCATATGTAGTTATTTTCATTTTTACTGCAGTACAGTTTTGATTTACAATATTGTGTGAGTTTCAGGTACACAGCATAGTGATTTGGTATTTTTGCAGATTATATTCCCTCACAGGCTATTGTGAGATAATGGTATAGTAATTCCCTGTGCTATACAGTATATCCTTGTTGTGTGTCTATTATGTGTACATCAGTCTGATCATCCCATGCTCCTGAATCTCCCCCTACTTCACCCTCCTCCCTTTGGTAACCACTCTAGTCTGTCTTCTGTATCTGTAATCTGATTCTGGTTTGCACATATATTTGCTTACTATTCTTGATAATCTAACAACTGTGATCTTTCAACATTTTAGTCAATAAACCATTGAGAAAATATTGATTTGTCTCTGAAATCTTCGATTGATATCAACTCACAAGATCAAGAAAGAACCAGCATCAAAATCTGCAGAAAAGGTGTTTATCAGTGGCTTGGTAGAAAATCCTGAGATAATAGTGCAGTTATCTTTTAAGAAACGCTGCATTACCACTCTGGATGGCACAGAGGCAATAAAGCATAAAAACACAGACAATGAATGATTCTGGATATGAAATTTTAGGAACACTTTAGCGAGTGACTGAGGCAACGGTACATAAATCTAAATATCCTAACACTTCATCCATAAACTTAGAGCCTAACAAGAATAAACAAAACAAAGTACAGGCCTGCAGCATGACTAAGAGAACATTATAAGACTACAAGCGTCAATTACCTATAAATAGGGGGAAAAAAACACCTCTTAATTTCCAATGGATTCATTTCTCAAGTTCACACCCAAGCCTTTACATAGCTTCATATAGACAGTGGAGCCCAGAAAACATCAGGGAAGAGAGAAGAGAAATGAAGAGCCCAAGATTAAATCATAATCATTCCCACAATGAGGAGGCCCATAAATATTCAGAATCCTGGTGAGATCAGAGCACTGACTACAGGAAAGGGACTTAAAAGTGCCTGAAGCTCTAGAAGGCAGCCTGGAAGGCAATGTTTCTGGTCAGCCGAAGGCAAGAGGCAAAAGTCCGCAAGAGGCAAAAGTCCTTCAGAGGCTGTGTGAAGGATAAAAAAGCAAAGGGGGGGAAATTTAATATTTTCCAGAACAAGGAAAGCAGAAGGAAAAAAAAAAAGTAAAGACCCATAACCACACCCCCACCGCCCTGAAAGCATTCAAAGAAACCATACTTTGTTACACTGACAGATGAGGGAGCACTTAAACTGTCAATTTCACACCACAGGAAATAACCACCTCTGTCCAAGAGATGCAAGGGAACAACATAAAGCACTGCAAGAAACAAACAGAAAAGAGAATCACGTCACTGATGACTCTCCCTACCCTTACTCCTGCCCCCACCAAAAGAAACGCGAAGGAGAAGAAAGCTGTAACGTTAACACCGTAACACGACAAGGACTTCCCTGGTGGCTCAGTGGAAAAAACAACAAAAATCCAGGTGCCAATGCAGGGGATGCATGTTTGATCCCTGGGTCAGGAAGATCCCCTGTAGAAGGAAATGGCAACCCACTCCAGTATTTTTGCTTGGGAAATCCCATGGACAGAGGAGCCTGGTGGGTTACAGTCCATGGGGCTGCACAGAGCTGGACACTACTTAGCGACCACACACACATTCTACACTGTTACTAATATACGAACTAAACATCCTCAAACAAAAATCCCGATGACCTGAAAACATGGCCTAAATAAGAAACCTCAAAACTAAGAACAAAAATAAGACTTAAGGGTTGACAAAACTCAGAAAAGAAATAAAAGTTGTATGGGAAAATAACTGAATTTCAAATTAGCTAAGGGAGAACAGATTCAAATGAGAAGTTAAATAAAAACTAAAGAAAACGGAAAACTAACATAAGAATAAGAGATTAATGAAAGATGAAACAGGGGTGAGAAAGAGTGACCATAATGAAAGACAGGTAAAGTAGACCGAACATACATATATTGGACATCCTTAAGAAAAATGAAATGGAAAAGAATATTAAACTACAATCTAAGAAAAATATCCAGAAATAAGACCTGATTCTGCACACTAAAAGGGGCTGCCAGAGGCCTGGGAAAGCTGACCGGCAACGATGAGCGCAGAGAACCACCTCAGTGAGACCATTAGACTGCAGGACTTCCCCGGTGGTACGGCGGTAGGGAACCCACCTGCCAAAGCAGGCGACACAGCTTCATCTCTGTCCAGGAAGAGCCCATGCGTGGTGGGCAACTAAGCCCATGGGCCACAACCACTGAAGCCCACACGCCCTAGAGCCCGTGCTCCGCAACAAGAGAAGCCACCACGAGAAGCCTGTGCACCACAACTAGAGAGGAGCACCCCCACTCACCACTAGAGAAAACCCACATGCAGCAGTGAAGACCCAGCACATGAAGCAATCAATGAATGAATGAATCAACTTCTTTAAAATCTATTAAAGATGAAAAAAATCATTCTTAGGGTCTCCAGGCAAAAAAGATCAAAATTTTTAAAAAATCAAGAGAATTTAACAACCAAATTTCTAAAAAACAACATAAAGCAATACAATACAGCTGTTATTTTTTTAGAACTCAAAGAAATAGAATGCAAACCAACAGAAAAAGTTTTAAGCACACAAGAACACAGTTACTGTCATTCCCAAGAGTCCTTGACCAATCAAGATTCAGCAAACTTTTCCTGTAAAGGCATCAATAACACACCAACCACTTATAACTACAGGAGATGTCCTAAGATACAGACATAAATAGAAATGAGACCACATTTTCAATATAAAATAGATCAAGCAGACAAAAAACATAAGAAGATAACGCAGCTTAAACGACATCATAATGTAGAGCTTGTGGATACCTGTCAAAAGCTGCACCCTGACAAAATACATATTGTTCTCATATATCCACAAAACAGTCCAAATATTGATTATTTTAATTTGCAAAACACTGGTAACTTTCATAAGGTAGAAATGTTATAAATAATACTTTGAACAAATGCAAAGACACTAGAATTTACTAACAAAAAACCAGAAAGACTTTCTTTCCACCTGGACATTTTAAAGCCTCATATTAATTCTTGGGTTAAAGAGAGTTGGAACTACAGAATTTTTTTTTTAAAAATGACAAAATGCTATGTCAACAACTTATGGGATGCACTGAAAGCCATATCTGAGAAAATTCACTCTACTAAACACTTATCAATTAAAAAAAAAATCAAAAAGTTAACTAAACACTGAGTCCACAAATCTAAACAAAGAGTCACAAAGTACCAAGAATACAAAAACAGAAATGAATGAGGAAGAGAACAAAAAATTAGTAGATCTAATAAACTGAAATCCTGCCGTTTTAAAAAAAAATAGACAATGCATGAGGTGTGATTTAGGAGGGGAAAGCAGAAGCACAAATATATAAGAAACCAATGAAACAAGGAAGTTTAAATTATAAGAGACAGTGTGCAGAGTTAAATAAGTTTGGAAACCTATATAAAATGAATCATTTCTTAAGGAAGTACAGATTACCAAAACTGATCCAATTAAAGTCAGAAAGTCTAATCAAGTCAACTTTCATAGAATAAACAAAGTTATCATGGCACCACCCCACAAAAACTCAGCAACCTCAGATAGGCACAATCTATGTGAGAAAAATTTTAAAACAAATTTGAAAGACCCAAACGTAGATCTGAACAATGAAAAGGCATCTCCTGTCCTTGCACAGAATTCATATGTAAAGATTTCAGTTCTCAAGTTAGTTTATAAATTTAATGCAATCCAAGGAACTTTACAGAACTTCCCTGGTGGCTCAGAATGTAAAGAATCTGCCTGCAATGCAGGAGACCCAGGTTTGATCCCTGGGTCAGGAAGATCCCCTGGAGAAGGGAATGGCTACCCACTCCAGTATTCTTGCCTGGAGAATCCCAAAGACAGAGGAGCCTGGTGGGCTGCAGTCCCCAGAGTCACAAAGAGCCAGACATTACTGAGTGACTAACACTTCCAAGAAATTTTATAGAACTAGACTGAACTGTTTTGTTTGAACTGTATTAATGTACTGCACATTTAAAATGTAACAGAACCAACAAATATGGGCAAAAACAAACTGGAATAAAGCAAGCAAATAAACTATTTCATATGAGTAATTTAACCACAGTTAAGGAGAAGAAAAAAGAACAAATTCCAGTAATTTTTTTTTTGGGGGGGGCATATCCTGTAGCATGAGGGAATCTTAGCTTCCTGACCAGAAATCAAACCCTGTGCCCCTTGTAGTGGAAGCATGAAGTCTTAACCACTGGACCACCAGTCCCTCACCAATAACTTTTTTACTAACCTCTGACTAACAAACAAAACTGAGAAAAAGATTCTGAACTGTTAATATGCCTTTTTAAAATGGTGGCTTATCACTTAATTTTACAACAACCTAATACATTCTAGGACTGAACCAACAAAATTGTTGAGCACATGCAGAAAGGCAATACAAAAATAGAAAACTAGAAACCTCTATGGTTTTAAATGGCAGTTGCAGGTTTAGGTATGAACTCACGATGAGATGAAGACAGAGAGGGAGTAGGGAAGGGAGGAAGGAGTGGGCAGGTGAGTCTGGCCACATAAAAATGAGTGTGAAGGATGGTACACACATACATATTTCCTCGCTCTCCCCACTAAGAGGAACTAGAACCAAAGATGCTCTGGTAGGAATGAACACCTAGCACCCAGATGCTATCTCCTAAACACTCTCCTTCATTAAACAGAACTAGGGTTCCTTGGATAAATGGCTAATTTAAAGCCAGAGCAGGGAAGTACAAGAGGAACCTGGAACATTTGGAAAAGCAGAGAAACACTCCAAGAACCAGGCAGCACTGTAAGATCTGACAACAAAACCCAAACTCCAAGCAAACAACACAGAAAGCACTGTCCATAAAGAAACCAATCTGAGCAAAAAATAAGTTAGTAAGACATTTCAGCTCACTGAATAAGATACTAGGAATATGTAAGTCCATAGTCATAAATGAAAAAAAAAGTCAGCAAAAAGGAAAAGCTCCTTACAGTAGAATGCTAACTAGTAAATGTAGAAACAACAATCAAATTAGACCATCACCATTTCACAAATATGGTCATAACTGACTCAGGCAAAAATCATCAATGGATGTTAAAGCAAGCAGATTAAAAGATTGAAGAACAGATAATCTACCAAATTTCAAAGACTCTCTCAACAGAATATTAATTGTACGGTGAAAAAGAGTAACTTTTCAATGGAAAAATTCGGCAGACATTCTCTTAAGCAAGTGATCAAAGTTATCAGTAATGAGATTAAAATCAGATGCCTCCGGATCTGACACACCTGAGAAGAGACATCACTTTTGAGGTGCTCTTGCTAAAAGTATACCACCTCATAACGATGAAATTATTTGCAGGGAAGCAATGAAGAAAGACACAGAGAACAGACTTATGGACATGGAAGAAGGGGAGGAAGGTGCGAGTGGGATATATAGAGACAGTAACATGGAAATACACGTCACTGTATATAAAATAGATACCGATGGGAATTTGCTGTATGGCTCAGGGAACTCAAGCTGAGGCTCTGTAACAACTTAGGTGGGCAGGATGGGGAGAGAGGTGGGAGGGAGGTCCAAGAGGGAGGGGATGTATAAATATATACACACATATACAGCTGATTCATGTTGATGTTTGGCAGAAACCAGCACAATACTGTAAAGCAATTGTCCTTGAATTAATAAATAAATTACATACACACACACAAAACCTCAATCTAACCATGAGGAAATATAGGCAAATTCAAACAGAAAAATTTTACAAAGTAACTGGCCTGCACTCTTCAAAAAGATCAAGACCACCAAAGTCAAAGATTAATGAATAATACCAGGTTAAAAGGATCCTAAGCCAGAGATCAAATTGCCGACATCCGCTGGATCATCGAAAAAGCAAGCGTTCCAGGAAAACCTATTTCTGCTTCATTGACTACGCCAAAGCCTTTGACTGTGGATCACAATAAACTGTGGAAAATTCTGAAAGAGATGGGAACACCAGATCACCTGACCTGCCTCTTGAGAAACCTGTATGCAGGTCAGGAACCCACAGTTAGAACTGGGACATGGAACAACAGACTGGTTCCAAATAGGAAAAGGAGTATGTTAGGGCTGTATATTGTCACCCTGCGTATTTAACTAATACGCATAGTACATCATGAGAAACTCTGGGCTGGAAGAAGCACAAGCTGGAATCAAGATTGCCGGGAGAAAATCAATAACCTCAGATATGCAGATGACACCACCCTTATGGCACAAAGTGAAGAGGAACTTAAGAGCCACTTGATGAAAGTGAAAGAGGAGAGTGAAAAAGTTGGCTTAAAGCTCAACATTCAGAAAACTAAGATCATAGCAAGTGAAAAAGTTGGCTTAAAGCTCAACATTCAGAAAACTAAGATCATGGCATCTGGTCCCATCACTTCATGGCAAACAGATGGGGAAACAGTGGAAACAGAGTCAGACTTTATTTTTTTGGACTCCAAAATCACTGCAGATGGTGATTGCAGCCATGAAATTAGAAGGACGCTTACTCCTTGGAAGGAAAGTTATGACCAACCTAGACAGCATGTTAAAAAGCAGAGACATTACTTTGCCAACAAAGGTCCGTCTAGTCAAGGCTACGGTTTTTCCAGTGGTTATGTATGGATGTGAGAGTTGGATTGTGAAGAAAGCTGAGTGCGGAAAAATTGATGCTTTTGAACTGTGGTGTTGGAGAAGACTCTTGAGAGTCCCTTGGACTGCAAGGAGATCCAACCAGTCCATCCTAAAGGAGATCAGTCCTGGGTGTTCACTGGAAGGACTGATGCTGAAGCTGAAACTCCAGTACTTTGGCCACCTCATGCAAAGAGCTGACTCACTGGAAAAGACCCTGATGCTGAGAGGGATTGGGGGCAGGAGGAGAAGGGATCGACAGAGGATGAGATGGTTGGACAGCATCACTGACTCGATGGACACGAGTTTGAGTAAACTCCGGGAGTTGGTGATGGACAGGGAGGCCTGGTGTGCTGCGATTCATGGGGTCGCAAAGAGTCGGACACGACTGAGCGACTGAAGTGAACTGAACTGAAAGAGACATAATTAAATATAACATGTCATTCTGGGTTGGACCCTAGGTGTTTATTTTTTGCTACAGAAGACATTATTAGAAGTAGCAAAATATGATTAGAACTACTATGATTAGACAGTAGTACTATAGCAATGGCAATATACTGTTTTGATAACTGTACTGTGGCAATATTCATGTTCCTGTTCTTACGAACATTCCTGACATTCAGGGTGAAAAGACATCATGACAGCAACTTACTCTTAAGTGGCTGAGAAAAAGAAACAGTGTTTAGTTTTATAAATATATTAAAATATTAACAATTAGAATCTGAGAATGGTATATACAATTTCCTTGTATTAGAGTATTCCAAATTTTCTATAAGCCTGAAATATCAAAAATAAAAAATACTTTTCATTTTTATATTTCTTATAAGAATTCTATGTAATACAGTATTTATTTAAATGGATACAATATACTTTCATCAATACAAACACTCTAAATGATAAAACACTGTCATTTTATCTGGTAGTTTGTTTTTTGCTTTTAGTGATAAACTAACAATGTATCTTATAATCAGTGAAAACTTATATTCAAGGAAATACAATGCTTTCAAAGTTTCACAGGAAAATCTCGCTTTAAAAGGAACAAACTGGCCCTGCTGTGTCTCCAGCTCAGAAGAGAGCCAGCATAACGGCCACATCACCGCGCACACACCTGGTGCTGCTCGAGTAATCCCACATTGCCACCTCCAGGAGGCTGCGGACCCAGGTCTTAGAAGGCTCCTTCAGGAACTTTTGCTGGTAGATCCCTACCACAAGATCCTCTACAGTGAGCAGCTCCAGCTCCTGTCTGACTTCTTCCATGGGTAAATAAAAACAAACACAGAATTAGTGAATTCAAGCACACGGAACACGTACATCAAAATGGAAAAAAACCGATACTAAACTCACCTGATGACTTTGCCATGTGCTTCAAACACCAGTTGACTCTGGCTCTATCAGCAGACTAGAGAAGGGAAAAATTTTACTTGTATTTTCTTCTATCCTCTGTTACTTTCAATTAATAAGGCCCTTTCAAACTGTGGCAGGGAGGAGGGGTAAGGGGAAGGGAAACGCTGAAGAATTCGTGAAAACTAAATGAGAACTGTTAAAAAAAAAAAAAAGAGCAACATATACTAGAAAATACTGCTAATAACAACCAGTTACGTTCATAAAGCATTGTTAATATACTTTATGAACAGCAAGTGAGACTAAGGGTAGGCAAATGAAACCAATGTTCAGAAAAAGATAAGGTGATTTGTGTTCGTGGTGAGAAATGTTCTATTTTTACTGTTTAATTAATAAAACAGTAAGGTTAAAACCCAATTCTACTACACCGAGCCTGAAAGAATTTAGACAAAACAAAGAATAAAGATTACAAAAAGAAGATCAAGGAATTACTACAAAAAACAGTTCTGAATAAACGGTACTCTTGCCTTGAAGTGATAGGTGTACAAACTAGAAACCCACCCTCCAGGGTAAACAGACATTGAAGGTATTTCACAGGAGGAACAATAAACATGAAATCCACTAAAGGTGAAATACATTCAGTTACTGCAGTCTGCAAAATCCCTCCAATATTAGAGAAATGTAGAAGAAAAGGCACTATATGTACCTAATTACATTCAAAGCAACTAAAAATGAACATATTTTAACACACAGTTAATACACAGGCTAAAGTTCTTTCTTTGGGTATCTTTCATGGATCTTCTGTTTTCTAAGTAGATGACTTAAAAGAAGTTCTTATGTTGAAATTACCTTGCAGTAGATAGGTGGCCAGTTCCCTGGGTTTGGATGAATGAATCTATAAAGATTTTGTAACACAGTTGCTTGGTCATGCCCAGATTCAAAGTGTGAAATAGGAATCTTGTGACTAGAATCACCTGAAGGAAGTAAAAAAAGTAGGTAGGAGTTAAAATTTGACCAAAACAAATATTATGGATTAGGTACAGAAGGGTGAGTATAAGGAAGGAGTAGTGGGTGACTTGTATTTAAGTACTTGTACCAAGCCTGGTAATGGTCAGGTACTTTACACATTTTATCCCATAATGTTATAAAATAGGTAATATACATACATACTAGAGAAGAGAGAACGGAGAATCACAGAAGTTAACAATGTTAACAGCTGGTGAAGAGTGGAGTCAGGACTCAATCCCAGGCTTGTTAAGTTAAAGTAGCAGTGTTTTCACCATTTCTATGTCACCTTTCATGAACTGTTTTACTAAAAAGGCTGGAGACCTTGATAGTAATGATTGGTTTTTAGAAGGTTGTAAAATGATATTTCCTCTTCCAGTAAAATACAGACCAAGTAACACAAACTTCCCACAAAAATTTAGGATATCGAAAACAGCTACAGTAGAAAGGAATTATCAGGTCAAAAGCAAAAAAAGCCACAGAGGTAATCAAATGCAGAGAGAGGTGATCAAAATGCAGAGAAGTCAGAGAGGTCAGCCTAACTCGAGGCAGTTTTTACCCTGGCTGCTGCTGCTAAGTCGCTTCAGTCGTGTTGGACTCTGTGTGACCCCAGATACGGCAGCCCACCAGGGCTCTGCCTGGAGCTCTATCCTGGAGTCATTTGCTAATTCCTTAAGAGGAAGTTTACTGGCTAAGAAGTGTGTTTCAGACAGCTTTGGGGGCCTGGTTTGTGTGACCCCAGGTGTCTAGAAAAAGCAATCATAAATCCTTTCTACAAGAGAACCATCAACCTCAAATTACCTTAACTCATTTTTTTCCAGATAATCTATATGAATAAACCAGATACACACATACAAAAGAGTGAGAACCAAGACAAAGTTGAAAGACAAAACTGAGTCCAGAAGCTGAAGTTTCTGGACACAGATTTTAAATCATCATGCTTATTATCTGATGAGATCAAATTACGAATTTCAACATAAAATTGGAAACTATTAAGAAAAAGAATGCTAGGAACTCTCTGGTGGTCTAGTGATGAGGACTCAGCATTTTCACTGCGGGGGCCCTGGGTTCAATTCTGCAAGCAGCACTGTGCAGCCAACTAAAAAAAATAATACAGGAAGAGTTCAAGTTCTTAATGACAGACTAAGGAAAACATGGAACACATCAAACACCTGCTTGAAAGCACTGCAGAGATATAAATGAAGACTGGAACTGTAAGTCCAAGATCTTAAAATGAAGAAATCCTAGAGAGCTGAATGTGGCATTTGGGTATGTTGGTTATTTTGGCATTTACCAATCCTAGAAGAGATACAGAGACTGAAAAACTGAGATTTCAACAGACCTATAGCTAGTAAGAATTTAAAATATTACTCTAGAATTACTTGTGCATATATAAAAATTTATAAATTAAAAAATACTCAATTGTCTTCTGGCCTCCACTGTTCATTCTGTGAAGCCCATTATAAACTTTACTGATGATTTCTTTGCATGTGTGCCAAGTCATACTGTTCAGTGCTCAAAAATGACGAGACATATTAAGAGTGCTGAATGCGTGATTGAACACCAAGATAAACAGACTACAAAAATACATCCAAAAAAGAAGATCCCCATAATACAGTTATCAAACATAAAACTTTAAAAAACAAGGTTTATTATGTTCAAGGAAATAAAATTACTGATAACTTAAACAGAACCATAAAAAAGAACCAATGTAGACTCAAAAACTGAAAATACATTCCCCAAACCATTTTAGGATGGCAAAACAGCCTTGATGACAAGATGAAGATTAACCTCAGGTTGAACATGAATGCACAAATCCTAAGACAAAATACTGGGTTGTCCAAAAAGTCTGGTTTTTCTGTAAAATGGCTCTAGTAGTGCTTAGGTGTCTTTTAACTTCACTCAAAACAATTTTGTTGGACTGTATTGTAACAGTTATCATATAAGCATGCATTTTTAAAAGTTTACCAAAACTGCTGAATTTTTGTGCAGCCATTTTAATATTGAAGATGGAAGGGAAAAAAGCCACATTTTCAGAATAATGTGCTTTATTATTTCAAGATAAAAATGCAACTGAAGTGCAAAGGAAGATTTGTGAAGTATATAGAAAAGGTATTGTGACTGATCAATATGTCAAAAGTGGTTTGCACAGTTTCATGGTAGAGATTTCTTGCTGGATGATGCTCCATGGTTGGGCAGACCAGTTGAAGGTGATAGCAATCAAACTGAGACACTGAGAACAATGAACCTTATTCCACACGGGAGATAAGTGACACACTCAAAATATCCAACTCAAGCACTGAAAAATCAAAGCACTGTAGTAACTGCTTTTATTAAATATGTTTAGGTTACACATAAGGAAAAAAAAATCAACCTTCTTGATCATATTTCTGAATGCAATTCTCTACTTAAAACAAAAACATTTTGTTTTCTGAATAAATTGTGACAGGTGATAAAAAGAAGATAGAGTATAATAATGTAAGTGGAAGAGATCATGGGGCAAGCAAAATGAACCACCACCAACCACACCAAAGGCCGATCTTCATCCAAAGGTGATGGTGTGTACATGGTGGGACTGGAAGGGATGAGCTTCTTCTGGAACACCAAACGATTCATTCCAGCAATGACTACTCCCAAGTGGATCAACTGAAAGCAGCACTCAATGAAAAGCACCCAGAATTCACCAAAAGAAAACATATAGTCTTCCATCAGGATAACGCAAGTTTGCACGTTTCTTTGATGACCAGGCAAAAGCTGTTAAAGCTTGGCTGGGAAAAGTTCTGATTCATCCACCATACTCACTAGACATTGCACCTTCAAATTTCCATTTATTTTGATCTTTACAAACTTCTTTTAAAGAAAAAAATTTCAATTCCTTGGTGTAAAAAGGCACCTGGGACAATCCTTTGTTCTAAAAGGTAAAAAGTTTTAGGAAGATGGAATTATGAAGTTGCTGAAAAATGGCAGAAGGTAGTGGAACAAAATGGTGAATCACTGTTTAATAAAGCTCTTGGTGAAAATGAAAAATGTGTCCTTTATTTTTACTTTTTAAAAACCAAAGGAACTTTCTGACCAATCCATATTAGCAAACCAAATCCAGCAATTTATTTAAGAGTTATATAGTGAAGATGTTGGATTTGTTCCTGGAATGTAAGGGTTTTTAAGATTAGTAAATCACCATATAAACAAAAGACACAAATCATCTGATATCCAGAAAGAGTATTCATTAAAACATGCAACTGATATTTCTGGTGAAACTGGGAACAGAAGGGAACTTCTTTATCCTGATAAAGAGTATATACCAAAACTAAAAAAGAGAGAGAGAGAGAAACTACAGCAAAGAGAATATTCACTGGCGAAAGATTAGAAACGAGAGCTCAATCCATGAACACAGTATATTTCTCCATCTGTTTGTGTCCTCTTTGATTTCTTTCATCAGTGATTTATAGTTTTCTATGTATGTCTTTTGTTTCTTTAGGTAGATATACTCCTAAGTATTTTATTCTTTTTGTTGCAATGGTGAATGGTATTGTTTCCTTAATTTCTCTGTTTTCTCATTGTTAGTGTATAGGAATGCAAGAGATTTCTGTGTGTTAATTTTATATCCTGCAACTTTACTATATTTGTTGATTAGCTCTAGTAATTTTCTGGTAGAGTCTTTAGGGTTTTCTATGTAGAGGATCATGTCATCTGCAAACAGAGAGAGTTTCACTTCTTCTTTTCCTATCTGGATTCCTTTTACTTCTTTTTCTGCCCTGATTGCTGTGGCCAACACTTCCAAAACTATGTTGAATAGGAGTGGTGAGAGTGGGCACCCTTGTCTTGTTCCTGATTTCAGGGGAAATGCTTTCAATTTTTCACCATTGAGGGTGATGCTTGCTGTGGGTTTGTCATATATAGCTTTTATTATGCTGAGGTGTGTTCCTTCTATTCCTGCTTTCTGGAGAGTTTTAATCATAAATGGATGTTGAATTTTGTCAGTCTTTTTCTGCATCTACTGAGATAATCATATGGTTTTTATCTTTCAATTTGTTAATGTGGTGTATCACATTGATTGACTTGTGGATATTAAAGAATCCTTGCATTCCTGGGATAAAGCCCACTTGGTCATGGTGTATGATTTTTTTAATATGTTGCTGGATTCTGTTTGCTAGAATTTTGTTAAGGAGTTTTGCATCTATGTTCATCAGTGATATTGGCCTGTAGCTTTCTTTTTTGTGGCATCTTTGTCTGGTTTTGGAATTAGGGTGATGGTGGCCTCATAGAATGAGTTTGGAAGTTTACCTTCTTCTGCAATTTTCTGGAAGAGTTTGAGTAAGATAGGTGTTAGCTCTTCTCTAAATTTTTGGTAGAATTCAGCTGTGAAGCCATCTGGTCCTGGGCTTTTGTTTGCTGGAAGATTTCTGATTACAGTTTCAATTTCTGTGCTTGTGATGGGTTTGTTAAGATCTTCTATTTCTTCCTGGTTCAGTTTTGGAAAGTTATACTTCTCTAAGAACTTGTCCATTTCTTCCAAGTTGTCCATTTTATTGGCATAGAGCTGCTGGTAGTAGTCTCTTATGATCCTTTGTATTTCAGTGTTGTCTGTTGTGATCTCTCCATTTTCGTTTCTAATTTTGTTAATTTGGTTCTTCTCCCTTTGTTTCTTAACGAGTCTTGCTAATGGTTTGTCAATTTTATTTTTTCAGAAAACCAGCTTTTAGCTTTGTTGATTTTTGCTATGGTCTCTTTAGCTTCTTTTGCATTTATTTCTGCCCTAATTTTTAAGATTTCTTTCCTTCTACTAACCCTGGGGTTCTTCATTTCTTCCTTCTCTAGTTGCTTTAGGTGTAGAGTTAGGTTATTTGACTTTTTTCTTGTTTCTTGAGGTAGGCCTGTAATGCTATGAATCTTCCCCTTAGCACTGCTTTTACAGTGTCCCATAGGTTTTGGGTTGTTGTGTTTTCACCCCAATGTTCATCGCAGCACTGTTTGTAATAGCCAGGACATGGAAGCAACCTAGATGCCCATCAGCAGACGAATGGATAAGGAAGCTGTGGTACATATACACCATGGAATATTACTCAGCCATTAAAAAGAATTCATTTGAATCAGTTCTAATGAGATGGATGAAACTGGAGCCCATTATACAGAGTGAAGTAAGCCAGAAAGATAAAGACCATTACAGTATACTAACACATATATATGGAATTTAGAAAGATGGTAATGATAACCCTATATGCAAAACAGAAAAAGAGACTCAGATGTATAGAACAGACTTGTGGACTCTGTGGGAGAAGGCAAGGGTGGGATGTTTCAAGAGAACAGCATTGAAACATGTATATTATCTAGGGTGAAACAGATCACCAGCCCAGGTTGGATGCATGAGACAAGTGCTCGGGCCTGGTGCACTGGGAAGACCCAGAGGGATCGGGCAGAGAGGGAGGTGGGAGGGGGGATCGGGATGGGGAACACATGTAAATCCATGGCTGATTCATGTCAATGTATGACAAAACCACTACAATATTGTAAAGTAATTAGCGTCCAACTAATAAAAATAAATGAAAAAAAAAAAAAAGAAACGAGAGTTCATAGCCAGCACAGTAAGACAAACAGGTTTTAAATGTTTTAAATAAAAGATACAGATTAGAAGAAGTCATTTCACAAATATAAGGAATTTTCTGAAAACCTCAGAGTTTAGCAAAGGTGGGATAAAACCAAAACAGAAAATAAACAATTAGAAAATACAATTTTGATTCAATTTAAAAAATACTAAAGAGAATAATTTTTAAATAAAATTAATTTTCTGAGAAAAAAGAATATAATTGAGAGCTATTACATATAATTAGCAAGAAAAATGATAAGCTATAACTAATAAGATAAAGACTATAGAGAAAACTAAGACTTTATTATAAAGAACTACACATTTAAAAAATAAGAATAGTTCTATATTAAAACATTACTAACTGGGGAATTTTTGAAGAAACTAACACCAGTGGCGTTAATATGTCTCTGGTCAAAAATGTGTAAAGACAAAGAATATCATGAAGCTGTCAAGTTCTTTCCAAAATGATTCAAAGATTTAAATATATTCAAAAAACTGAGATTAGTTTATCTGGACAGAGTACAAGAAGGCAAAGTAAAGGGACCTGAGTTCACCTCCTCTCATGAAACACTAAAAATCACAACTAACTGCTGGAAAACTAGCAAGAAAGAGGACTGGAATCTATCCAAAAAAATATTATACCTCCAAAAACAAAAACACCCACCACAACAAGATGGGGGGGGGGGCACGTCTGCAAAATAATCAAATCTCATACCTACCAGTTGGGTGAAGCACAAAGTGGAAAATAATTACACTTCAAAGGTTCTCCCACAGGCATGATGGTTCTGAGCCTCGCGCCAGGCTTCCTAGTCCGGGGGCCTGATGCTGGGAGGGGGGGCCACCAGAGCCATCTGGCTCTGAAGGTTGGCAAGGCTTGCTGCAAGAGCTCCAGAGGGCCGGAGGGAGGCAGGAGCCGCACTCGTGGAGAGCACACACAAGATCTCGTGTGCACCAGGACCCAGCGGGAAGAGCAGCAACGTCACAGGAGTCTGGGCCAGACGCACCTGCTGGGCCTAGAGGCTCTTGCAAAGCGGGTGGCTCACTGTGGGGACGCGAGCACTGGTGGCAAAGGTTCTGGGGCATGCTCACTGCTGTGAGCTGTCCTGAAGGGTACCCTTTTAATGCCAAGTCCCAGCCCCACCCAACAGCTTGAGATGCCCCAAGCCAAAAAATAAACAGGGTGGGAACATATTCCTTCTCAGCAGAGCTGCAAGTTTTCCTGAGCTCAGAGCTGCCTCTAAACACCACCTCTGCCACTGCCCTGCCCACCAGAGAAAGAGGACCCAGCTCCACCCACCAGGGAGCAGACACCGGAAGAAAAATGAGTTACAATCCCGTAGTCACTGGGACTACAGAGAGAGAAAGGCAGACAAAGTGAGATGACAGAGGAATAGGTTCCAGATGAGGGAACAACAACAGAAAACTAAGCGGAGACAATGTACCTGAGAGAAAACTGAGTGTAACGACAGGAAAGAGGACCCAAAATCCTGGAAAAAGAGTACAGGAACTGACCAAGAAGACGCAAGAAACGTTCAACCAAGAGCCAGATGATATAAAGAACAAACAGAGTGCAACATACAGGAACTGAAAAAAACACCAGAAGCAAAATCAATGAGGCAGAAGAATGGATAAGTGACCTGGAAGACAGAATGGTGGAAATCACTGCTGTGGAACAGAAAAAGAAAACAGAAGAAAGAATAAAAAGAAATGAAGACAGTTTAAGAGAACTCTGAGACAATATCAAATGCACTAGTATTCATGTTATAGGGGTCCTGAAAGAAGATATAGAGAAAGGGCTTGACAAAATATTTGGAAGATATAATATCTGAAAACTTCCCTATTATGGAAAAGTCACCCAAGTTGAGGAAGCAGAGAGTCATGTACAGCAGAAATCCAAGGGGGAATGTGCCAAGACACATGTTAACCAAATTGATAAAAATTAAAGACAAAAAGAAAATATTAAAAGCAACAAGGGAAAAGCAACAAATAACATACAAGAGAATCCCTGAAAGGTTATCAGCTGATTCTTCAGGAGAAACTCTACAGGGCAGAAGAAAATAGTTTGGCATATATAAAATGATGAAGGGAAAAATTACAACCAAAAATACTCTACTCAGCAAGGCTCTCATTCATATTTGATGCAGAAATCAAAAGCTTTATAGACAAACAAAAGTCGTGAGAATTCAGCACTACCAAGCCAGTTTCATAACAAATGTTACAGGAACTTCTCTAAATGGAAATGAAAAGGTGGCAACTAGAAACAAAATTACAAATAGGAAAGCTCAGCAGTACACACAGTAAAGACAGGAAATCACTCACACAGAATGAGCAGAGTACAAATGCAGGATAATGGAAACATATTTGAAATTAAGAGACCAGCAACTTAATCTTGGATACATAGACTTCTATATCAAAACCTCACGGTAACCACAAACCGAAAATCTACAATGGACTCAACACACAAAATTAAAAAGGTATTCAATGTTTACACAAAGGAGAAAAAGGAATCCAACCATAACATGAAGACAGTCATCAAATCACAACAGAATAAAAGAGGAAGAAAAAAGACCTATAAAAACAAGTACAAAACTAACAAAATGGCAATAAGTACATACATATCAGTAATTAACTTAAATGTCAACAGATCAAGTGCTCCAACCAAAAGACATCCAGTGGTTGAATGCACAAAAATAAAACCACATATATGCTGTTTACAAGAGAACCACTTCAAAACTAGGGACACATATAGACTGAAGGTGAGGAGATGGAAAACGATATTCCATGCAAAAGGAAATCAACGATGGAATAGTATCAGAAAAAATGAAATTCAAAATAAAGACATACAACATACAAAGACGGATACTACCTAATGATCAAGTTCAGTTCAGTCTCTCAGTCGTGTCTGACTCTTTGCGACCCCATGGACTGCAGCACACCCAGGCCTCCCTGTCCATCACCAACTCCCGGAGTTTACTCAAACTCGTGCCACTGAGTCGGTGATGCCATCCAGCCATCTCATCCTCTGCTGTCCCTTTCTCCTCCCATCTTCAATCTTTCCCAGCATCGGGGTCTTTTCAAATGAGTCAGCTCTTCGCATGAGGTGGCCAAAGTACTGGAGTTTCAGCTTCAGCATCAATCCTTCCAATGAATACCCAGGCCTGATCTCCTTTAGGATGGACTGGTTGGATCTCCTTGCAGTCTAAGGGACTCTCAAGAGTCTTCTCCAACACCACAGTTCAAAAGCATCAATTCTTCAGCGCTCAGCTTTCTTTATAGTTCAACTCTCACATCCATACATGACTACTGGAAAAACCATAACCTTGACTAGATGGAACTTTGTTGACAAAGTAATGTCTCTGTTTTTTAATATGCTGTATAGCTTGGTCATAACTTCTCTTCCAAGGAGGAAGCGTCTTTAAATTTCATGGCTGCCATCAAAAAGAATTCATTTGAATCAGTTCTAATGAGATGGGTGAAACTGGAACCCATTATACAGAGCGAAGTAAGCCAGAAAGATAAAGACTATTACAGTATACTAACACATATATATGGAATCTAGAAAGATGGTAACTATAACCTTATATGCAAAAAAAGAAAAAAGAGACTCAGATGTATAGAACAGACTTGTGGACTCTGTGGGAGAAGGCGAGGGCGGGATGTTTCAAGAGAACAGCATCGAAACATGTATATCTAGGGTGAAACAGATCACCAGCCCAGGTTGGATGCATGAGACAAGTGCTCAGGCCTGGTGCACTGGGAAGACCCAGAGGGATGGGGTGGAGAGGGAGGTGGGAGGGGGGACCGGGATGGGGAATACATGTAAATCCATGGCTAATTCATTTCAATGTATGACAAAAACCACTGCAATGTTGTAAAGTAATTAGCCTCCAACAAATAAAAATAAATAAATTAAAAAAAAAATAAATTTCATGGCTGCAATCACCATCTGCAGTGATTTTGGAGCCCAAGAAAATAGTCTGTCACTGTTTCTGCATCTATTTCCCATGAAGTGATTGGACCAGATGCCATGATCTCAGCTTTCTGAATGTTGAGCAAAAGTACAACTTCGAAAGTACTAAAAGGCATTGCCTTTCTTTGGGACTGGAATAAAAACTGACCATTTCCTGTCCTGTGGCCACTGCTGACTTTTCCAAATTTTCAGGCATTTGAGTGCAGCACTTTCACAGCCTCGTCTTTTAGGATTTGAAATAGCTCAACTGGAATTCCATCACCTCCACTAGCTTTGTTTGTAGTGATGCTTCCTAAGGCCCACTTGACCTCACACTCCAGGATGTCTGGCTCTAGGTTAGTGATCACACCATCATGATTATCTGGGTTGTGAAGATCTTTTTTGTATAGTTCTCCTGTATATTCTTGCCATCTCTTCTTAATATCTTCTGCTTCTGTTAGGTCCATATCATTTCTGTCACTTATTGTGCCCATCTGTGCATGAAATGTTCCCTTGGTGTCTCTAATTTTCTTGACGAGATCTCTAGTCTTTCCCATTCTATTGTTTGCCTCTATTTCTTTGCACTGATCACAGAAAAAGGCTTTCTTATCTCTCCTTGCTATTCTTTGGAACTCTGCATTCAAATGGGAAATCTCTCTCCTTTTCTCCTTTGCTTTTCACTTCTTTTCACAGATATTTGTAAGGCCTCCTCAGACAACCATTTTGCCTTTTTGCATTTCTTTTCCTTGGGGATGTCTTGATCCCTGCCTCCTGTACAATGTCACGAACCTCTGTCCATAGTTCTTCAGGCACTCTATCAGATCTAATCTCTTGAATCTATTTGTCACTTCCACTGTACAATGATCAAGAGATCAAGCCAAAAAGAGGAATTAACAATTATACATGCAATCAACATAGGAGCACCTCAACGTATAATGCAAAGGCTAACAGTCATAGAGATTCAGGTTTGATCTCTGGGTTGGGAAGAGGAAGAAATGGGCCTCTGGGCCTGGAGGAGGAAATGGAAACCAATTCCAGGATTCTTGCTGGAAAAAATCGCATGGACAGAGGAGCCTGGCAGGCTACCATCCATAGCACCACAAGAGTTGGACACAGCTGAGCAACTGAGCAAGACACACACCCCAGCTGTGAAGGGAGAAATCAACAGTGACACAGGAGTGGGGACTTCAACATCACATCACATCACCGGACAGACCATCTGAATCGAAATCAGTGAGGAAACACAGGTCTTAAATACACATTAGCAGACAGACTTCACTGATACTTAGAGAACATTCTGAAAGCAGCAGAATACAAATTCTTCTCAAGTGCACAGGAAGCATTCTCCAGGAGTGATCACAGGCTACGCCACAAAGCAAGCTTGGGTAAAACTGCAATTACATCAATCATCCTTTCCAACCATAACACTAGAAGATTTTTAAAAAATCAATAAAAATAGACCTTAAAAACAAAACACTCAGAGGATAAACAATATGCTACTAAATAAACTAATGGATCATGGGAATAAAAACAAAGAGGAAAATACTTAGAGATAAATGCAAACAAAAGCATGATAATCCAAATTTATGGGATGCATCAAAAGCAGTTCTAAGAGGGAAGTTTATAAGCAATACAATCTTATCTCAGGAAATAAGAACAATCTGTCAAATAAAAAAATCTAACATTACATCTAGAGCAATCAGAAGAAAAAACAAAAATTTTAAATTAGCAGAAGGAAAGAAAGAGAGCAGAAATAAATGAAATGGAGACAAAACAATGAATTAAATAGAGACAAAATAAATAATAGACAAGGTCTATGAAACCAAAAGCTGGTTTTTTGAGAAGATAAACAAAATTTATAAATCTGTAGCTAGACTCACCAAGGAAAAAAGGGAGAGGGCTGAACTCAAAACTAGAAGTGAAATAACGGATACCACAGAAATACAAAGGATCATAGGAAGCTACTATGAGCAACTATACATCAATAAAATGGACAATCTAGAAGAAACAGACAAATTATTAGAAAGGTGTGTGCATATCTGTGCTCAGTTGCTCGGCTGCGCTCGATTCTTTGAGACCTTATGGACTGTAGCCCGCCAGGCTCATCTGTCCATGGGATTTTCCAGGCAAGAATACTGGAGTGGGTTGCCATTTCCTCCTCCAGGGGGTCTTCCCAACCCAGGAATGGAACCCATGTCTCCTACACTGAGCCACCTGGGAAGCTTATTAGAAAAGAACAACCTTCCAAACCAGGAAGAAACAGAAAATACAAGCAGAACAATTCCAAGTACTGAGACTGAAACTAATTAAGACACTCCCAACAAAGTTAAGTCAAGGACCAGATGGCATCACAGGCGTGTTCTATTAAACACTTAGAGAAGAGTTAACATCTATCCTTCTGAAACTATTCCGAAAAATGGCACAGGAAGAACACTCCCAAACTCATTCTATGAGGCCAAAATCAGGCAAAGAAGACACACAAAAATATTAGAGGCCAGTATCAATTAACAAAGATGCAAAAGCATCA